>NC_091434.1:52019302-52345792 GCF_964237555.1 Oryctolagus cuniculus
AACAGACTTCCCTTGTTTTTTTTTTTTTTTTTTTTTTTTTTTTTGGACAGGCAGAGTGGATAGTGAGAGAGAGACAGAGAGAAAGGTCTTCCTTTTTGCCGTTGGTTCACCCTCCAATGGCCACTGCAACCAGCGCGGTACGGCCAGAGCATCGCACTGATCCGAAGCCAGGAGCCAGGTGCTTCTTCTGATCCCCCATGGAGTGCAGGGCCCAAGCACTTGGGCCATCCTCCACTGCACTTCCCTGGCCACAGCAGAGAGCTGGCCTGGAAGAGGAGCAACCAGGACAGAATCCGGCGCCCCGACCGGGACTAGAACCCGGTGTGCCAGCGCCACAGGCGGAGGATTAGCCAATTGAGCCACGGCGCCGGCCACCCTTGGTACTTTTAATTTCACTTTTATGTATTTTACCATTTTCCCCAACAAAACTATGTTAGTGTCAGATATTCAACATAAAAATTTCCTATACTTTGAAACATGGTGAAAAGTATATAAACATTTCTTCTTACCTGTGTTTGTTCAAATATAGTTGAAAGAATATATAGACACTTGATTTTATGTAGCTTCAATCACACAGTTTCCATCAGAATTCTTCTATCACTTTCCAATGTATATCAGATGCAATCACATATAACTAAAAATAAAATTAAAATCAGAGTCAGAATTAATAAATACTTACATTTATGTGCATTTAACTTAGAGTTACAAAATATCTCTTAAAATTGTATTTGCTGTAAAAGTTCAAAAGTAATGCCAAATATTAGGGAAACAATAATAAAATACAAACTATTCTTAATAATGGTAACACTACTAATTGCTAACGGTGACAAATAGCAAGATGGCTAAATAATGAGTTAAATGTTGGAACTCATATATATATATATATATATATACACACACATATATGTGTGTGTGTGTGTGCCCCTATTAAAATACAAGGATGGTGTGGGTATTGTGGCACAGTGTTGCCTGGGATGCCTACATCTCCTATCAGAATGCTTGGGATCAAGTCCCAACATCACTTCCAAACTAACTTCCTGTCGATGTGTCTAGGAGACAGCAGATTATGGTTCAAGTACTTGGGTCCCTGCCACCCATGTGAGAGACCAGAATGGAGTTTCAGGATCCTGGTTTCAGCCTGGGCCAGCTCCAACTATTGTGGAAATTTGTGGGGTGAACCAGCAGATGGAAAACCTCTTGTCTCTCCCTTTCTCTCTGTCACTATGTGTTTCAAATAAATAAATAAGTTAAAGCTTAAAACAATAACACACAGTGACAGCTGGTTGTCAGTATATTTCTCCCTTGAGCTCTACAACCAACCTCAGTCTCCCTTTCACAGAATGTCTAATTAGACTAGCTAAGCACACACCCTGTTCATGATGATTAAGAAGATGAAATAGAATTTCAGAAACACTTCTATTTTCATTTTCATTCTATTCCAACAGCTATGGAAAGGCATTTGGATACCTTATTCTTTTATTCTTTATTATGCTTTAACTAGAAGAGACATATCAATCGTTTTAAAACTTAAATTTTTATTCTAATCAGAAAATGAAAAAAACCTTCTACTAAGACACAAACACAAAAATTACCTTCCCCTTAATTCAGTAATTTCAAAGATACTGCTAACATCAATTCAAATAATATCAGAAAAATTCATGGTGTTATATTTATTCCTCACTAAAAACCAAACAGAGCTGTTTGGGGGTGTTTTAACAGAAATAGAGAAATACATATGCAATTGTTTGTCCTGCCTTCCACCATTTTTTTTATACAAACACCTTGATACAGACATTGTGATGGCAGACCTATATTTTTTACTTTCTTTAATGATAGGCATATGTTAAATATTATTTTATTCCTGACCCACTATCTGCATCTAAGCCATCTAAATATCCTGCAAACAATTCTACCCTAGCCCCAATCTTGTTTGGAAGTCTGTTTATCTACTTGTTCAATATTCTGTTTCATTTTCTAACATAACTCTAGAGAGAAAAGAAGAAGAGATCTAACTATAATTTGTCCCAGGGTAAACCATGAGTTAATAATTCAAGTACAGAAGTTTATTCAGAAGATGACCCCAGGAAACACAAGCAGAAGAGAAAAGAAGTGATATGACTAGTAGAAGACCTCTTACAAATGGAGCATTATCAGTCCTATCAACACTATTGGTGACTGCTGCTTAACCCGACTGGAGAAAATCCAACATCCAGCGTAGATGAGGTATGTGAGAGTATTTTAAAGAATTCATGGAAAATGGAATGAAAGGATAAGCTTATTTTGCTACAAAAAAATGAAATTGAAATCCAGGTGGCAATGTTGTGGTGCACAGGGTGCAGCTGCTGCTGTGACACCAGCCCAGCATCCTATGTCACAGTACTGATTTGCGTCCCAGCTGCTCTGCTTCTGATCCTACTTCCTGCCAATGCACCTGGGAAGGCAATAGATGATGACCCACGCTTAGTCTGCTGATGCCCTATGGGAGACCTGGAGGGATTTCTTCACTCCTGGGTTTGGCCTGGACCTGCTCTGCCTGTTGTGGGCATTTGGAGAGTGAATCAATGAATGGAAGACCTCTATCTTCCTTCCTCTTCTGATGCTCTACCTTTCAAATAAATAAATCTTTAAAAATTGAAATCCTTGCATAGGAATAACCTTGAAAAGTTCTTGGAACATGTGTATTATGAAAAAACTGCTCATAATCTTCAATTATTTTTCTCATTGCAACAAGCTTATCTTTTAATTCTATTTTCATACCTTTTTAAAAAAAAGTACTGTCCGGCCAGCTCTCTGCTGTGGCCCGGGAGTGCAGTGGAGGATGGCCCAAGTCCTTGGGCCCTGCACCCGCATGGGAGACCAGGAGAAGTACCTGGCTCCTGCCATCGGATCAGTGTGCGCCGGCTGCGGCAGCCATTGGAGGGTGAACCAACAGCGAAGGAAGACCTTTCTCTCTGTCTCTCTCTCACACTGTCCACCCTGCCTGTCCAAAAAAAAAAAAAAAAAAAAGTACTGTCCTATCTCACCTGAGAAATGAGAAAACTGAGATGGTCACACACTAACTGCCTTTAACCATCAGCAGAGGACTGCCTGCTTTGATTGGCAAAGTGGTCTCTGGTGGTCAAAAAAATACTCAAGGCAAAGAAATGCAGAGGTCTGTGTTGTGCATTCTGCAAGTGTAAAAGGTAGCGCTAAGGGAGAGCATTACAGGAGGCTCAGCATCAGCATCTATTACAGAAGACAACAATTTTAAAATCTGAATTAAAACATGAGCATAATATTATGGGCTAATATTTTAAGGCCATTTACAGGTATTTCCTAATTTTATGAAAAAAAGTATGTTTGTCTGCCCAGTGGTAATATTATTTATTAAAACATACGGTACTTTCTTTCCATTTGCTGAATCTTAGGGTGTATGAATGATCAATTCAATTCATTTTTCCTCAAAGTATAAAGGTTACTTCATTATACCTTTAGGTCTGTTCATCTGGAGAGTAAATTTCAAACATGACATATAGCTAAAAGATCTGATTTCCAGATTCATCTGCTAGGTCATGTTTTCTATTTGTTTTAGATGAGAAGAAAGAAAAGGGGATAAAAATTAATTATTTTTTAAGGATAACTAATTTTCCTATTTATGTTGTAGCAAATATCCATGTGACAAAAATCAATTTAAGAAAAATGATCCATGATACGTAAGTAGCTGTTAACCAATCTGTTCAATAAATCCCATTCCAATGTATTAAGAATAGCAAGTATTTGCTTAAAATGATCAATTCAAGCTAACATTCCATAGCTTTTATTTCCATCTCAGATTGACTGAAAACAAAACTTCCTGTAGGAAATATTTTTCAAACTTGAATATTTTATGCAATATGACAGAATAAAGAGAGTACAAAAATACCCACATCAAAAAACAAGAATGAACTTGTGCCTACTTCTGTCTGTCTTCTTGCAGGAAAATGACATATGCTCTGAACTGGGTCTATTATTCCATGTCTGATATGATTAAATTTATTCACACAGCATTTTGAATATTCTTGCAAAAAATGAGATTGGCTTATGAGCTGTTCTTTTAAGCATACTTTTATTTTTAAAATATAAAATCCTGATTTCCAATTCAAATGATTCTTAAAGTAAAAACATAATATGCACAATCTGATACTGTTTAGCCACCATTTATTATATATTTTCATTCAAATTGGAGATATATGTAAAATTCAATGAAGCCAACCGTTTCTTTATCAAAACCTTCACTTTTCCCACCAGCACCATTTTAAGAAAAAAATTAACAATGCAACACGATTAATGCTTTAATTTGTTAATGAAACATTTATAGGGGCCAGTATTTGGCATGAGGTTAAGATGCTACCTGGGATGCCCACGCCTGCTGTCAGAGTGTCTATTTCAAGTCTCAGCTTCCCTCCTCAGGAAGCAGTTCCCCACTAGTAAGCACCTCAGAAGGCAGCAGATTATGTCACAAGCACCTGGGTCCCTGTCACCCATGTAGGAGACCCAGACTGAGTTCTGGACTTCTGACTGTGGCCTGGCCCAGCCCTGGTTGTTACAGGCATTTGGGGAGTGAAGCAGCAGGTTGAAGATCTCTCTCTCTCTCTCTCTCTCTATTTCTGCCTTTGAAATCAAATGAAAATAAATTAGTAAAAATACATAATTTTTCACAATGACACTTTTATATCTTTAAATATTCCACACAAAACCAAGTTAAACGAACAAGTCAGGCCAAAATGGTATTTCTGTTTGTCATCAAAAGAACTACAACCACTATTATCATGATCTTAAAATGCTGTAAAAATATTTTTTTCATTTTTATTTTTCATTTTCACTTATGTCCAAGAAAGTAACAATATTACACTCTATGTTGCAAAAACTGTTTTCTTGGATATTCATTAAATATCTTCTATGGGCTCCTAAATTCAAAACTGGAAAATCAGACTTCTGATTCTAATTTTCTCTTTTTTCTTTTTGTTGCTGTTGTTAATTTGTAGAATGACTTTAATCAAGGAAACAATGCAATCTTTAATTGCTCAGGTCAGAAACCTGGCATTATTAATTCCTGTTATTTCCCTTACCATCCACATGCTATTATATCAGAATAAATTCTACTTAATATGGCAGCTGTCATTTAACTTCCTCTCCTAGTTTACATCCCCAACAACGTTAGTCATCCAACTTTTCTCTAACAAGCAATCTTGCTATGTCATCCTTTGGACAAAGTGAAAATGCCTTACCGTATCTTTAGGGTGTGGTCTCAGACATTTTTATGCTAACACTTTAGGCAAATGGTTCAAGCTGGTGACTTGAGAGCACTGCCCTAAGTGAATGGGAGCAACAGTCTGTGCATACTGGTTCCCTCACCAAGGCAGCCGTGCACATACAGTCATGCCAACGCCCACACAGAAAGGAAACTGGAAAAGTAAGGTGGTTCATTTAACCAATACTCACTCAACACCTATTGAATGCCCAATTGTTTAGTTGTGAGAGAAAAGTCCATATCCTCCTTTGTATTTGTCAACTTAATAAGGACTATGTCAGCATTAAAGTCAGGTGCTGCATCAATGCATAAAAAGTTCGGGAAGAACTTTCTTAAAGAAATGGAACCATGAGCCTTCTGTTTAGATGCTGTGCAGTGGAAGTTGGAAAAGTCCATAGTTGGCATAGGGAAGAGAATAAACAACAGCAAAGGAATAAGAAAGATCATCCCAACTTCATGGGCAGAAAAATAGTGTATACAATTTGAAAACAGGATACTTTTAGCAGTCTTATTTGAAACTTTAGTGATGAGGCGAGGCCACTTCAGAAAGACTCCTGAGTGCCATGCTATAAAAATTTGATTTTACAATTAAGGTGATAGAAGCATCATAAAAACAGGAAAATGATGTGACATGATACATGTTCATGAGGCTAATGTGGCTTAGAAGAGACACACAGGGATAAGAGGAAAAAGGCAGATTTAGAAATTTGTGTACATTTATTTATTAGACAGTCATACAAAATAGAAATAGACTGTGGCACTTGTAATTGTAAAATGTAAAACTGAAAGGATCCTTGGAATTTAATTTACATAGGAATAGAACACAAAAGACAATGCTGATCCTAGGTTTTCTATTCCCAGAGATGTCAGCCAGGAGAGAATTCACATCACCTGTTCTTGCTCCATATGCAGGATATGTTCTGTACACTCTGCTCTCAGTATGATAAGAAAGAAAAGTGGCAGTAGATAAGACATGCCAAATTCTTTTAAAACACAAATTTTAATTTACCAATTTAAAAACAAATTCAGTCCCAATTGTTTCATCTGCAGTTGACAGGAAAATTTCAGCAGTGTTTTGAAGCTGTTAATAACAGGACACTTTTCTAATCAAAAGAAGTAGATCAGTTATCAATTCATTCACTCCTTTTGCTGAGATCAACGAAAAATTCAAGTCCTTACCCTTGAAATTTTTGATTATTACATTTTTAAATCTACATGCGTTATCCCAAAGTCTTTGTTATTCTTTAAGATTAACTCTTTACAATTACGACTTCTCATTTATTGAATCCTTTATGGAAAACACAAGAAAGGAACTGAGATTAATCAAAACATGTGACACTAGCCCCCATGTTAAAAATTTACTTCAGTTTATGAATGATATATAGCAGAGTGAAATTACTACCAGAGTAGGGGAACTTCTAATGTGATGGAATTCTAAAACAAAAATCAATCCAATTAAAGAGGAAAGGCTGCCAATCCCTTTGAATATTACACAAAACAGGATGAAAATTACTGGAGCAAATACTTTTCTGAGAAAATTGGGTGAAATAAATTCTCAGAGGAGAGAAGTGCGCAAATTTCACTTATTTTCCTAATACTACACATAACAATTTTTAACAATTTGTATTAATTCAATGGGATAGCTGAATTATAATATAAAACTAGCTCATAATATTGGTTTTCATTTGCATTTATTTTTGTAATAGTAGCTTTTGGCTCATTTTTTCCTATGAAGGTTTTTATGCTTTCCTCAACTTTTATGGTGTCTTTTATATAATGAAGTAAATGGAGAAAGAGGAATTTTGCTTTTGTTCATCCCTGCTTTTGATGCTTTTTTTCTTCCCCAGTAGTAAAATATCCTTTGACAGAATAAGTATTTAATGAAAAATAAGCAAATTAGTAAAAATTGTTAATGATTTTTCTAAAAATTAGATTTGTACACTTATTCTAGAATGTTTAAAATATGCACTATCTACAGAGAAAAACTAAAAGCAACATTAAATGATCCTCCAAGAGATAACTATTAATTGCATTTTTTCTATTTTTTATTTTGTTATTTTGTTTAAGGAATGTAACTTCATGCATTTAATATATACAAAATTAAGAACAGGATGCTTCTTCCTCCTCTACTCATACTCTTTCCCCCTCATTCTCCCTCCTTTTGCCTTCCGCCCTCTTCCTTTTCCATTCTTATTTTTTTTCAGATATCAATTTTCAGTTAATTTTTATACTCATAAGATTAACCCTACACCAAGAAGAGTGTTCTCTGATTAGTATAAGAAGAAAAAGAACAAAAACAAGCAAACAAGAAAAATATTATTCCCTAACAGTCAAGGCAAGGGCTGTTCAAAATTGTGGCATCTCAAAGTGTCAGTTTCACTCCTATAGATTACATTTTAAGTACTCTATTAGTTACCACAGATCAGAGAGATCATGTGGTATTTGTCCTTTTGTGACTGGCTTATTTCACTAAGTATAATGGTTTCCAGTTGCATCCATTTTGTTGCAAATGACAGGATTTCATTTTTTACCACTGTGTAGTATTCCATAGTGAATATAAACCGTAATTTCTTTATCCAGTCTTTAGCTGATGGACATCTGGGTTGATTCCTCTTCTTAGCTATTGTAAATTGAGCTGAAATGAACATGCGGGTACAAATAACACTTACATATGCTGATTTCATTTCCTTTGGATAAATTCCTAGGAGTGGAATTGCTGGATGATATGGTAGGTCTATATTCAGCTTTCTGAGATACCTCCATATTGTCTTCCACAGTGGTTGTACCAGTTTACATTTCTGCCAACATGGATTAAGGTACCCTTCTCCACACATCCTCACCAGCATTTGTTGTTTGTTTATTTCTCTATGAGAACAATTATAAGTGGGGGTGAGTTGAAACCTCACCGTGGTTTTAATTTGCATTTCCCTGATCGCTAGCAATACTGGGATTTTTTCATGTGTCTATTGACCATTTGAATTTCCTCTCTTGAGAAATGTCAGTTCAGTTACTTTGCCCATTTCTTACTTGGACTGTTTGTTTTGCTGTTGTTGAGTTTCTTGAGTTCTTTATAGATTTTGGAAAATAGCCCTTTGTCAGTTGTATTGTTTATAAATATTTTCTCTCTTTCTGTCAGTTGCCTCTTCATTTTGCTGAGTGTTTCTTTTGCAGTACAGAAGCTTCTCAGGTTGATGTAATCCCCCTTGTTAATTTTGGCTTTAATTGCCTATTTTGTTTGTTTTTTTGTTTTTTGGGTTTTTTTTTTTTTTTTTTTTTTTGACAGGCAGAGTGGACAGTGAGAGAGAGAGACAGAGAGAAAGGTCTTCCTTTGCCGTTGGTTCACCCTCCAATGGCCGCTGCTGCCGGCATGCTGCTGCCAGCGCACCACGCTGATCCGATGGCAGGAGCCAGGTACTTATCCTGGTCTCCCATGGGGTACAGGGCCCAAGGACTTGGGCCATCCTCCACTGCACTCCCTGGCCACAGCAGAGAGCTGGCCTGGAAGAGGGGCAACCGGGACAGAATCCGGCGCCCCGACCGGGACTAGAACCCGGTATGCCGGCGCCGCAAGGCGGAGGATTAGCCTAGTGAGCTGTGGCGCCGGCTGCCTATTTTGTTTCTGGGGTCTTTTTCAATAAGTCTTTCCCTATGACAATGTCTTATAGGGTTTCCTCAATGTTCTCTAGTAATTTGATGGTATCACATCATAGATTTAGGTCTCTTGTCCATGTTAAGTGCATTTTTGTGTAAGGTGTAAGGTCAGAGTCTTGTTTCATACTTTTGTACGTGGAGATCCAGTTTTCCCAGAACCATCTGTTGAAAAGAGTGTCTTGGCTTCAGGAGTTGATTTTTGCTCCTTTGTCAAAAATAAGTTGGTTGTGGATGCGTGGGTTTATTTCTGAGGTTTCTATTCTGTGCCAATGGTCTACTCACTTGTTTTTGTGCCAATACCAGGCTGTTCTGATTATAACTGTCTTGTAGTATGCCTTGAGGTCTTGTATTGTGATTCTTCCAGCTTTGTTTTTGTGTTGTTTAAGATTTTTTTTTTTTAGCTATTTGGGGTCTACTGTGTTTCCATATGAATTTTAGCATCATTTTTTCTAGATCTGAGAAGAATGCTTTTGTTATTCTGATTGTTATAACATTCGATCTATAAATTGCTTTTGGTAGTATGGACATTCTGAAGATGCTGATTCTTCCAATTCATGAACATGGAAGATTTTTCCATTTTTATATGTCTTCTTCTATTTTTTTCTTTAATGTTTTGTAATTTTTACTATAGAGATCTTTCACATCCTTGGTTAAATTTATTCCAAGGTATTTAAATTTTTTTGTAGCCACTGTGAATGGAATTGATCTTAGAAGTTCTTTCTCAGCTACGGCATTGTCTGTGTATACAAAGGCTATTGATATTGTGTGTTGATTTTATATCCTGCTTCTTTAACAAACTTTTATGAATTTCAATAGTCTCTTCATAGAATCTTTTGGGTTCCCTATATATAAAATCATGTCATCAGCAAATAGGAATAGTTTGACTTCTTCCTTCCCTATTTGTATCCCTTTGATTTCTTTTTCTTGCATGATGGATCTGGCTAAAACTTTCAGGACTATATTAAATAGCAATGGTGAGAGTGGACATCCTTGTCCAGTTCTGAATCTTAATGGGAATGCCTCTAATTTTTCTCCATTCAGTAGGATGCCAGCTGAGGGTTTTTATAAGTTGCTTCCATTACATTGAGGAATATTCCTTCTATAACCAATGTGTTTAAGGTTTTCATCATAAAAGGGTGTTGTATTTTATCAAACGTTTTCTCTGCATCTATTGAGATAATCATAAGGTTTTTGGTCTTCGGCTTGTTAATGTGGTTAGTCACATTTATTGATTTTCATATGTTGAACCTTCTTTGCATACCAGAGAAAAATGATCTTTTCGATATGCTGGATTCAATTGGCTAATATTTTGCTGAGGATTTTTGTGTCTATGTTCATCAAATATATTGGTTTTTAGTTCTCTTTTTCTGTCATGCCATTTTTTGGCTTAGGAATTAAGGTGATAAAGGCTTCCTGGCGGGAGTTTGGAAGGATTCCCTCCCTTTCAATTGTTTTAAATAGTTTGAAAAGAATTAGAGTTAGTTCTTCTTTAAATGTCTTGTAGGATTCAGCAATGAAGCCTTCAGGACCTGGACTTTTCTTTGTTGGTAAGTTCTTTATTACTGATTCAATCTCTGTTTTGCTTATTGATCTGTTTAGGTGTTCTATATTTTCATGCCTCAGTTTAGGAAGTTTGTATATGTCCAGGAATCTACCCATTTCTTCTAGATTTCCCAATTTGTTGGCATATAGCTCTTTGCATAATTCCTGATCATTCTTTTTATTTCTGTGGTATCTGTTGTTATATTTGCTTTTTCATCTTTGTGTTTGTTGATTTGGGTCTTCTCCCTCTTTTTTATTTTTTATTTTTTTTTGGGGGTTAGTTGGCCAATGGTGTGTCAATTTTGTGTATTGTTTCAAAAAAACAGTTCCTCATTTTATTGATCTTTTGTATTTCTTGTTTCAATTTTGTTTGTTTCTTCCTTAACTTTAATTATTTTTTCCTCCTACTAATTTGTGCTTTGGCTTGTTGTTTTTTTTTTTTTTTCTAGGTCCTTGAGATGCATTGACACCTCATTTATTTGGTGACTTTCCAGTTTCTTCATGTAGGCACTAATTGCTATAAAATCCCCTCTTAACATTGCTTTTGCTGTATTCCATAAGTTTTATTATGAGGTACTGTCATCATCATTCATTTCCAGAAATTTTTACTTCTCTTTTGATTTCTTTTATAACCCATTGTCCATTTAGGAGTATGTTGTTCAGTAACCATGTATTTGCATTTGTACTTGAGATTCTTGAGTTGTTGGTTGTTTTTTTTTTTTTTTAAGATTTTTATTTTATTTATTTGAAAGACAGAGTTACAGAGAGAGGTAGAGACAAAGAGAGACATCTTCCATCTGCTGGTTCACTCCCCAGTTGGCCACAACGGCCAGAGCTGTGCCAATCCAAAGCCAGGAGCCAGGAGCTTCTTCCAGGTCTCCCCTGTGAGTACAGGGGCCCAAGGACTTGGGCCATCTTCCACTGCTATCCCAGGCCATATAAGAGAGCTGGATGGGAAGAAGAGCAGCCCGGACTAGAACCGGCGCCCATACGGGATGCTGGCACTTCAGGCCAGGGCTTTAACCTGCTGCGTCACAGCGCTGGCCCCGAGCTGTTGGTTTTGAGCTTCAATCCATTATGATCAGAGAAGATGCACGGTATGATTTTGATGTTTTAGAATTTGCTCTATGGCCTAGTATATGGTCTATTCTGGAGAAAGTTCCATGCACTGCTGAGAAGAATGTGTATTCTGCCACTGTGAGATGAAAAGGTATCAGTTAGGTCCATTTGGTCCATAGTGTCAATTAGCTTTATTGTTTCTTTGTTGATTTTCTGTCTGGTTGATCTACCCATTGATGAAAGTGGAATGTTGAAGTCCCCTGTTACCATTTTATTGGTGTCTATGTCTCCCTTTAGATCCATTAACAGGTCTTTTAAATAGCCAAGCATCCTGTAATTGGGTGCACACACATTGATTATTGTCATATCTTCCTACTGTATTGATCCCTTGATCATTACTTAGTGTCCTTGTCTCTTCTAACAATATTTTTGTTAAAGTATAAAGATATTAGGATGACTACACCTGCCCTTTTTTGTCCATTCATGTGGAATATCTTTTTCCATCCCTTCACTTTCAGTCTACGTGTATCTTTGTTGGTGACATGTGTTTCTTGTAGTCAGTAAACAGATTGGTCTTGTTTCCTAATCCATTATGTCAGACTGTATCTTTTAACTGGAGAGTTGAGGCCATTTCCATTCAAGGTAACTATTGATAAGTAACTATCTGGCCCTACCATTTTTCGATAACTATTCTTATTGTTTTCTTTGGATTTCTTTTGTACTTTTACCGGAGGATTTTCTATCTCTGCATTATTTCATAATGGTGCGTTTCTTTCTGTGTTTCCGTATGTAGTGCATCCTTTCACATCTTTTGTAAAGCTGGATACATGGTGACAAATTCTTTAAATTTTTTGTTTGTTATAGAATGTCATTATTTCACCTTCATTCATAAATGAGAGCTTTTCAGGGTACAATATTCTGTTTTGACAATTTTTTTTCCTTAAGACTTGGACTGTCTCTTGCCATTTTCTCCTGGCGTGTAGGGTTTCTGATGAGAAATCAGCCATGAGTCTAATTGGAGATCCTCTAAATGTAATCTGGCATACCTCTTGTGCAAATTTTAGAAAATTTTCTTTATTTTTTACTGTGGAAAGTTTGACTACAATGTGTCATGGTGAAGATTTTTTCTGATCATATCTGTTTGGAGTTCTATGTGCTTCTTGTACTTGGACCTTCCTTTCTTTCTCCAAGTTAGGGAAGTAATTATTTCACTAAGCAGGCCTTCTATTCCCTTCTCTTTTTCCACTCCTTCAGGCACTCCTAAGACCTGTCTGTTGGGTGGTTTGATAACATCCCAGATATCTCTACTTTTTTTTTAAGTTTTCTAATTTCTTATTATTATTTTTGGTCTGACTGTAAAATTTCTAGACATTTGTCTTCTCGCTTGGATATTCTTTTTTGCCCCACCAACTCTGTTGTTAAGGTTTTCCACTGTATTTTTTATTTGATTACTGAATTCTTCATTTTTTAATATTTCATTTTTATTTCTCTTTAAAATCTCAATTTCATCAGAAAAATTTTCCTTCATATCATATATGGTTTTCTTAGCTAGTGGACTTGCTTCTGATTACTTTTGAGTAATCCTATGATTAATTTTTTTAATTCCATTTCCAGCATTGCCTCAATCTCTTCATCATCACATTCTAGCATTGAAATGTTGTTGTACTCCTTTGTGGAGGTCATGGTATCTTCCTTATTCTTGTTTCTTGAATTTTTTCATTTATTTTTAGTCATTTGTAGAATGTTCTTCTTTGCTCTGATGGCTTTTTACCTTTGAACTATGCCTCTTTGGCTTAGTGGAAATGTCTACGCTTTCAGTGAACACCAAGAGGTATGTGGTGGGTGTGGCTAGGGAGTTCTGGTCAGTGCTCCAGGATGAGGCTTGTATGAATAACACCCAAATTGGGTGTGGTAGCTTTCCTCTGTATAACTGGATGGAGAGGAATGATCATCTCTTTTGATACAACCACTCTCCTTCAAGCTGAGGAGTGCTCAGGTGTTAGCCTCCAGTGTGTTCAACTCTCATCCACATTGCCATATGAACTGTAGATGATCTGCGCAGCTCCTCCTGTGAGCACTGTTCCCTCTGCTATGAGTAGCTCTAGACAACCAAGGAGCTCTGAGAGTGCACTGCAGCACCCTGTGATTGCCCAGAACCCAGCTACTCCCTGCTTCCTGTCATGCAGTCACAATATTTTCTCAGTCTCAGTTCCAAGGGTTCTCAAAGCCAAAGAGTACAAGTGAGGCCACTCAGCCCCACTAGCCTGTTGTGACCACAAGGTGACCAAGGTGCTCCCAGGGCCACTGTCCATACATGGTTCAGCCCACTGGATTGAGTACTGTCCTGCCAAGCAGATTCGATGTCGGTGGGGTACACGCGTTTTTCTCTCTGGTGAGATCTCTGGGTCACAGGCACGCTCAGTACCCTCCAGCCACAGCCATGCTCACTTCACAATTGTGCTGGATGCTTAGAAGTCACTGTCTCTATTTTCTGTTGACATTATAACATGAGTTTTTGCACACATTATATTTACTTTTAAAATATGGCTTTTAATAGCTGTGAAGTCTTTCATGGTATATCCTTACATAATTAGGAAGAACAATAACTCAATGGTTAAACTTTCAGCTTCTGGATTTAATACATTGAGATTCCAATCCTGATTCCATACCAGCAAGCAACTTTGTACAAATTATTTAAATTCTCTGAGCCTGTTTTCTCAACTATAAGATGGAGATAATACTTAATACCCTTACATATCTGTTAGAGCTATTTATAATTCAAGTAATAGAAACAACAATCCAAACTGACTTAAACGACTGAGGAACAGAATGAATTACATACTACCAAATCCAGGGCAGGCTTTAAATTCCAATTAGAAGACAACAGTCTCCTTCTTTCTGTCTCTGCTCTGCCTTCCAAAGTGACAGTTCATTTTGCAGTTGGCTCTCATCTAGGTTGTAAATTGGCTCCAGAAATGCATGCTTTCTTTTTCAAGTACTCAGAGAAGGGTCAGGGTGAAACAGCAAGAGAATAAGAAGAAAGAACAAGAGAGTCAGAGAGCGAGAAAGAACAAGAGAGAAAAACAAAACAAAAGTGAGATCTAAAGCAAAAAGAATCTGTCCCTGGATCAGCAATCAAAGCTCTTTGTGTTATTCTTGACTGGGCCAATAAGGTGACTATGTTAAGATAATCAGGATACATTTCTGAAGACATAGATATGAGCAATTTTCTTAAATCATACGGCTGTTACACATGATGAAATACAAGTTACTCCAAGGAAAATCTTGTCCATTATAAACAAACACTACACATCATGTCACCTTATAAATAAATGAGATAATCTATACATAGCACTAATCACAGTGTCTGACATCTAAAGAGACTTGGTGGGGCCAGCATGGTGGCTCAGCAGGTCAAAGCCCCAACCTGCAGAGCTGGCATCCCATATGGACGATGCTTTGAGTCTTGGCTGCTCCACTTCCTATCCAGCTCCCTGCTAATGTGCCTGGGAAAGCAGCCATAGATGGTCCAAGTGCTTGGGCTCCTGCACTCAAGTAGGGGACCTGGAAGAAGCTCCTAGCTGCTGCCTTCTACCTGGCTCAATTCCGGCTGTTGTGGACATCTGGGGAGTGAACCAGCAGATGGAAGAGTCTCTGTCTTTCTTTCTCTCTCTGTAACACTGCCTTTCAAATAAGTAATAAACAATTTTTTTAAAAAATAAAGGACTTAGCAATTTATAATAAATAATTGCTGTTGGATTGTTTAAAAATCATACATTCCATTGTAAGTGAAACTGCAATAAATAGCTTCGTCTATATTTTTGCTCATTTCTAATTATTGCTTCCTTATGGCTTCCTAGAATTGAAATTACTACAAAAAATATTTGATCTAAGAATTTTAATGCATATCACCAAGTTATTTCCTACAAAGATAAACAACACAGACTTCTGCTAATAGCAAATAACAATGCAAAATTTAAACTATTAATAGTTTAATACTACTAATCTTTGTAATCTTTTGACAATTTGACTGTCACAATTTTCTTTTTCTAAAATATATAATTCTTCAACTGCAAAGAAAATATAATTTTATGTTAATTTTATTAAAAACTTATTTTACAATTTTTATTTTCCTTCTGAATGCATTTGATGAGGTCATGGTAAAAACATTAAGGCTCATACATTTTGAATTTTGTGTTCCACCAACTAGGACACTCCTTTCACAGATTAACTACCTTTATTCATGCAATTCTTTCATTAGATTAGGATAGTTGGTTTTTTTATTATTAGAGAGACAGTCGGCAAAGAGATAGCCAGACAGACAGACACATAGACAAACGGAGCTCCCATCAAACAGTTCACTTTCCAAATGCCCACAGCACCAGGACCATGCTGGGTAGACAACACGACCAGGGAATTCAGTCCACGTCTTCCATACAGGTGGCAGAAGCCAACTACTTGCTGCCTTCCAGGGTCTGCCCTGGCAGAAAGGTGGAATCTGAAGTGGAATCAGAAATCAAACCCAGGTATGCGTACCGCATGGTTGTTTTTTGGTTTCTTTTGTTTGTGTGTTATTTAAATTTCAGAGTTTCCTATAATGTCATTGTTAAATATTTGGTCCATAAAATAATGTAAACTGCTAATTTTACTGTAAGACCTGAGCTATAAATTGGTACAAAGGCATTAATACAACTGATCTGTCTTTCCTTCCTTTCTTCCTTTCTTCATTCTGCTCTCCTTCCTTTCCTTCCTCATTCTTTCCTCCCTGCATCTTAGAAGATGAAAATTATGAGTATCTTAAAACATTAAAAATAATCAAGAAGTTAAAGAAAAATATGAAACATCTATGCCAAAAACTACCTTTAATTTTTAAAAATACTTTATATTACTATCAAACTTTAAAACTATGCACATTTGAGCAGGTGTTCTGGTGCAATGGAACACTGCTTGGGACACCAGCATCCCATATTGGAGTGCCTACTTTGAATCTTGATTATTCCACTTCTGTTCCAACTTCAGGCTAATGTGCCTGGGAGGCAGCAGGTGATGGCTCAAGTACTTGAGTCCCTTCCATCCACATAGAATGGAGTTGCTGCCTCCTGGTTTCATAATGACCCAACCCCAGCTGTTGTGGGCATTTGAAGAGTGAACCAGCAAATGGAAGAGATCTCTCTCTCTCTCTCTCTCTTTTCCCCTCTCTCTCTCTCCCTCTCCATCTACCCCCTCATCTCTCTTTCACTTTGCCTTTCAAACGCAAATTTTTCAAATAGGTTTAAAACCTATTGCAGTATCTATGGAAATAGAGCATCCAGTCAATAAAGACTAAGCAATGTTGTAGACAGTCAAATAATCGAGTCTGTTCAAATGAAGGAAATCAAGAAACTATAGCTGATTTCCTTAATAGAAAATAGGGCAAAATCCATTCATTAACTTGGATTACACAGAAGATTGTTACTTTAATTTTTATAGTCCAGTATATTTTAATTTTACTAATTTTAATATCCACGAAGTGGGTAATATACTTAAAGGAAAACTTCAGTTAGCTGTCATTCAATCTTTCACTTTCCTACAGAAGGAAGAAGATGGGAGCATACTAACTCATCTTTATAGGAAATTAATTGTGGTATCACCACAATAGGATATAATGTAACAAATTATATAAACTGTTCAATAAAATGTGGACTTTTTAAAATATTTACTTAATTATTTTGCTTTATTTGAAAGGCAGAGAGATAAAGAAGCAAAACAATGAGATAGAGAGGGCCGGCACCATGGCTCACTTTGCTAATCCTCCACCTGCAGCTCCAGAATCACATATGGGTGCCAGGTTCTAGTCCCGGTTGCTCCTCTTCCAGTCCAGCTCTCTGCTGTGGCCTGGGAAGGCAGCGGAGGATGGCCCAAGTGCTTGAGCGCCTGCACCCGCATAGGAGACCAAGAAGAAGCACCTGGCTCCTGGCTTCGGATTGGGGTAGCTCCGGCCGTAGTGGCCATTTGGAGGGTGAACCAACGGAAGGAAGACCTTTCTCTCTCTCTCACTGTCTAATTCTATCTGTCAAATAAAAAAAGATACAAGAAGACAGAGAAAATAGTCCAGTCCATCCATTGGACTACCCCCAGAAAGTGTGCAACAACATGGGCTGGCCCAGGCTGGAGCCAGAAGCCAGACACTCCCTGTGGAGAGAGGGACCCAAATACTTGAGCCTTCATCTGCTGCCTCCCCAGGTACACATCGACAGGAAGTTGGATCAGAAGTTGAGTACCCAGGATGAGAATCAGGCACTCAGAAATGGGATGTGGGAATTTCAAGAGGTGCTTCAGCTGCTGTGCCAAACACCCACCCCTAGAATACCTTCTATAGCAGTATAATCTAGTGCCAAAAAAGTTATAAATGTATCCACTGTTCAGTACATGATTATTATTTTATAGATGAGAAAACAGTTTCAGAGATGTAAACATCACACACTTTATGTGGCAATTGGCTACATATGAAGGCCTTTCTTAAGCAATCAACCACTTTTAGTAACAATACTTTCTGATTATTTTTGTTACTCTAATAACAAATTGTTATCATTTAATTTTAAATGTCTGCTCTTCTGTTAGATAATTTTCCCATAACTGTATACATTTCATTCTTCATTTAATTTAGTATATACATACACTGTGGCTTCCTTCCACCATCCCAATAGGCCACCTTTCTCCAAAACACATTCTAGTAGTAATAGTACCCTGAGTTCTTCTGTAAATCTACACTTTTCCCCTTCTTCCCTGTAGTTACATTTGGTCAACCTTGAGCCTAGTACTTGTTCCAGGGCTGGTCAATCAAAGCATCATCATCCTTTGATCACTTATGCACAATGGATATGTAGACCAAGTTGAAAGAAAAGAAGGAAAACAAAAACTAGAAACTTTTTATAAAATGAGAAAGGAGCAATCTTTTTCTACTTTATTTTGACCTCAGACATCTTGCCTTAAAACACATCAAACTGGGGTGGACATTAGGTTGAGTGTTTAAGATGCCTGTGTCCTGAATCAGACTGCCTGGGTTTGATTCCCAGCTCCAGTTCCTCATTCCAGCTTTCTGTCGATGCAGACCCTAAGATGGCTCCAAGAACTGAGTTCTTGTCATTCTCCTGGGAGATCTGGATTTGGCTTCCACCCCAGTCAGGGATCCTTGCAGGCATTTGGAGAGTGAACCAGTAAATGGAAGCATTCTCCCCACTATCAAATAAATAAACACAAATGAAATAAAAATATATACTACATAAGTGATAACAGAGTTATGACAAAGTAATAAATATCCATATGCTTGGCTTCAGCCTCAACCATTCATAGCTTTTCATTGCCTAATGATTTGATATCTAAACATGCAATAGCTGAATCAAAATAAAAAACTACTTCAGCCATCAGTGTTTATAGAACGGGAAAAATAAATTCAAATTCATTTAACCAGAAACTCAAGCATCCAGACACTAGGAGCACTACTCTATAACTTTTGATTACAATAATCAATATATGTTTTGTATTGCTTAACTGATTTTCAATTGATTTTCTCTCATGGGTAGCCAAATAAAAATTATTCACAAATATATGTTCTCTAAAGTATAATACACGTTTTAAAAAATTTATATGACTTTGCCTAAATTGAGCTAGTATTATAAACTAGTAATGAACCCAAATGATTGGTTGATATGACTAAGAAACTAAGTTTTGTACAAAGTTTTATTCAAGTGCTCTTTTGATATTTTGAAGATAATTGTGGCTAACTGAAAAAGACATGAAATTTCAGATGAGCCTTCAGTACATTTTTCAGCAATAAGAGAGAACTACATATTTGAAAGTTTTTTGTTTGCTTAAGAAATGATATGATACAGTTTTTCATCAAATTTAGATTGGGGTATTACAGTGTTACTATGTATTGTTTTCTGTTGAAGATAGTAGAGGAGACCACTTGTTAAATGAGGAAATAGATTTATGAGATGAATAATTTCAAAAATCTGGTATGTGATCAGAGATGTAGAGCATTTCCTAATTTTAAAATTACGGTAAGTAAATGATCTCTTCATTACTGATGATTTAATATTTGTTTCACAATGCAAGTAAATAAAAAGCTTACTGGCAGAATTATTCCAACCAGATTCTATTTTAATAAAATGTTTTCTAAAATATTTTTATTAATTTATTTAATTTGAATTTATTTAATTTGAGAGAGAGATATTTCTCCTATCCACTGGCTCACTCCCCAAATGCCACCAACAGTTAGAACTGGACCAAACTATAACTGCTTTAGAAACAGACCATCTTTGCTGTACATTGAGATTTAATGCTATAACTAGTACTCAAACAGTATTTTTCACTTTATGTTTCTGTGTGGGAGCAAACTGTTGAAATCTTTACTTAATGAATGCTAAACTGATCTTCTGTATATAAAGAGAATCGAAAATGAATCTTGATGTGAATGGAAGGGGAGAGGGAGTGGGAAAGGGGAGGGTTGCGGGTGGAAGGGACGTTATGGGGGGGAAGCCATTGTAATCCATAAGCTTTACTTTGGAAATTTGTATTCATTAAATAAAAGTTAAAAAAAAGAAAGAAACAGACCATAAATTATAAATAAATATTTGAGTCATTCCTTCTTTGAGCCCTGTAAGATAGAATATGTGCTATGAAATTACTATATAAGATACTTGTAATAAACAAGCCATATATTAACCCAAACTGTGAACATCTCTCTTCAACCTCCCGCTACACATTTTCCATCAGAAGGGATTTTTTTCTATCTTAACAAATGTTAAAGATATCTTTTCAAGTATTCTGTGATGCATGAAGATGGTTTCCTATCTGTGAACAAAGAGATTGCAATTATCTTTTTGAGCTTAAACACCCAAGACCCAAATGATACAGAGCAGATATAGTAAACCTCTTCTTTGTTAACCATATTATGAGAAGAACAAAGGCTGGTGGAAATGTCAACATACTAAGATTGAGCCTTGAGCCTAGTTTCATCGGACAATTAAATATATTACATAAAATTAGGATCAAAATAACTTGTAGAGGACTCACAACATAATGCTAGTAATACCTATTTTCTGCTGAAGATAGTTCCAAAAGAATTCAAGTATGAAAGTACTTTCCAAACTGTGAGTACTATACAAATGTGAGATCATGTTACCAACCAAAAAGATACATTCCAAGAGTAATGATGGCTTGTGCTGAAAAGGTTACATTTACAAGTAAAATTCCATCTTCCAAGAAGTGTTCAGGGACTGTACTAGCCTGTAAACTTTCAAAAAACTTTTCAACACAGAGCCAGATGAAATAGATTATCATATAATACTAAGTATGTCTTACTTTCAACCTGTGAGTAGTTAAAAGAAGTAACTGATCAGAGAACATTCTTCCAATGTCCTGATCCTGTTAATAAAGAGAAAATACTTGCATTAAGCCATTGCCGATCAATTCCTGGAGAACTAATGAATACATAAACTGGGCAAATCAGTTTTCCTCTCCTTGCTAGGCATTCAAATCATCTAGACAAGACAATGAAGACTTCACTTAATACAGCTAAGGAGGACAATACTGCCAGGCGCATGCCTTTATCTATGTTTTGTTGTAACTAGTTGCAGTAAAATAAAAACTTGAAATGAAAGGAAGAAAAATCTTCTGATCTCATAGTTTGAGGCATGAGGGAGTCAGTCAACTAGCTACCTCTTTGATGGATCTGCCTCTCTGCAATATGACAGAAAGCTAGGTAAGTAATTTATAGTAATCAGATTATTAGACTATAGTGATTGTTCCTTCCTCATTTCCTCCCAAATGTTATTCAACCAATGAACATTTATTAAAAACCTGCTCAAGACTGGGCATTATATTGTGCACTGGAAATACACATGAAAAAAAAAATGCTTCTAAACTAGTGGAGGAGAAAGAAATATAAATAAACTATAATAATTGGTTATTATAAACCCAACATAGATGTTAGCCTGTTAAGAGCTTGCATCTAACTTAATTCTTAGTTTCTAAGTGATTATATATACAAATTAGGTCAGCCCCTGATGATGATGTATTTGTAGGTTTCTTTTTAATTTTAAAACTGCTTCCACTGATAAGACACTTTATTTTCAAAATTACCCTGTGCCATAGGCAGGGTTGTATTTTTTGTCTTTTACGAAAGGGAAAATCAACACTGAGAGATGAGTTAGCAGCATCAAGTCAACATCACATCTCAGGAATCCTAACTCTTTATTTCCTTCTTTCAACTGGAAAATAACATGCTTAGCTTGTATGATAAAATTCTCTGTAGTCTTTGTCATTTGCTTTCATGTTGTATGTGTGGGGGAGGAGGTTGTAGGTTTTTATTGATAGTACTGGTAAAGAAAAACTCTCATCCATTTTACTTAAAACATGCTCTATAAGAAAAAATTATTCTAAGCTATGAATTTTATATAACCAAATGAAGTAACATGAAGTTCATCTTTTTCTATTAATACCTACCAAGAAAACCTACTACAGAAGAAAACAGAGACAGTATGAAATATGAAAGACTCTAACAGATGCTTATATAAATTAATGGAAATCGCTGCCTAATCAAGGAAACCATAGTATTCAAACTACTTGTATCTTGCCAGCTGAATTGTAAGTACAGCAATCACAGGTTTACTGTATATATGAAATGGATTTTTAAAAATTGGGTCACTGTCTTTGTGCCTGATACATAGTATATGTTCAATATATATCTGGAGGCATTTGGTTAGAAAGAGGGTTAAAGGAAACAGTCTTATCAATAGATCTTCAAGCCCCACTCTGTCAAGAATCAAGTAACAATGAAATGCATGCACATACATAAGTAGCACAAACATTTGAAAGCATTTACAGGCAACCTCATCTCATAGTCAAAAAAACTCTGCATTTTCAATTTTTCTTTATTTGAAAGGCAGAGAGACAAAGAAAGGGTGAGGAGAGAAAGACAAAGACAGAAAGATTTCTCATTGGCCAATTCACTCCCCCAAATACCTTCAATAGCCAGGGTTGAGGCAAGCCAAAGCTGGAAGCCCCAAACTCCATCAAGGCCTCCACATGGGTGACAGAAATCCAGGTGCTTGGGGCATTTACTGCCTTCCAGGTTGCACAGTAACAGGAGTCTGGGACAGAAGCAGGGCCAGGACTCAAACCTAGGCACTCCAAAGTAGGAGATGGATATCCTAAGTAGCATCTTAATCACTATCCCATGCACACAGTCCTCTCACTGTGCTTCAAGCCAGCCCTACCTGTGTAATATCTGAATACTTGCTCAGGGATTTTGTAGGAAAAAAAATACAGGGATAACACTCTCAAGCAATCATTATCGCTTTCTAAAACTGGAATAGCTATACATACTTATACATATCAACATTATCAAGTAAGCTTAACTCCCTGTAGAAGTCACATATTTTAATGTTCCACCTCTGAGTTGAAATAATCCATACAGTATTGAATGAAAGTTAAAATGGAACTAATTTTATTAATCAAATAAGGGGGTGATAAATAAAATATACAATGAGATCCAAAGAAAGCCTAAAATCGAAGCCAGAAATTGCTAATTCTCATCTGCTGGTTGCTTCATTCAAAGCAAAAATATACCAAGGCAACTCTGAGCAGACCTGTCCACTTTATAAGTACTGTAAGCCCTGCAACCACTCTACTCCAAGTGCCAAAGTCACTTCACACTGTAATCAAACTGGCCATCTGTGTGCTTTTAAAATGCCTGCTGTGTGTATAAATCTCATCCAGGCGTGTCCTGTCCTCAGCCTGCTGGAAGGATAACCCTATCTTTGTTACTCAGCATAAGTCTTCCCCTCTGAAGAGAACAGAGCCAGCACCTGAGCTAAATAATACTGCATCATCTAAGGTTCATGTGGGTATCAAGTGCAAATGCTCCACCTAAATGAAACAATGAATTATTTGAACCACAAATATGCTGTAGATACTGAACGATGATGTGATACAAGAATCAAGCCAGGTAGCTGAAGCAGAAAATAAAGATATACAGGAAGAAGATAATACGCAGATATTATGAAGCAACAGAAGTCATGAAAAATAGTAACTGATTGATCAGAAATTGAGTCAGGAGAAGGAAATAAAACACCATCCAGAATACAGTGTTGGAAGCAGAAGGAAGCTGCCTGATGGGATCCAAAGGCAGAAAATCAACTCTGCCACTAGGGGGCAGAGAGGGAACCTGCTCAGAAGAGCAGCAGTGTTTACTGCACATTTTTAAATCTTAGTCCATTCTTCCTTGATTCTCTAAAGGAGTGGACATGTGACCAAGTCCCTGTCTGCTTCATCTCTACACTTAACTGAGTGAGATAACCTAAGTCTCTTTCCTTGCAATCAAAATCACCTAAAATCATCTCTGCCTTCTGGTCTCATAAGAGAAATCACTCCTAAAATGACACAAGAACAAAAACTTCATTATATATAATACTATAAAAAATTTGTTCAATTAATATGCTCTCAAAGATATATTCTAATCCAAATAAGAGGGGAAAAACCCACTCAAATCATTATATATCGCAAATCATTGAAAGCAATGTAATTGCCAAGAAAAAAATATGTTCTTCATTTACAGATATCTGTTCCTTTATAGCTAATTCAAATAACTTTTAAAAAATGGCAAACAAACCTATGCTTTGACTTTTCTCTTTATTCATAAGAATAAAAAAGCAAACAATTTACCTATGGCTTCTTTATTTTCTCTCTGCTGAAAATATTGTGTGTGTATGTTTTTTTAATTTATTTTATTATTTATTTGAAAGTCAGAGTTACACAGAGGAAAGTTAGAGAGAAAGAGAGGTCTTCCATCCACTGGCTCACACCCCAATTGGCTGCAACGGCCGCAGCTGTGCCAATCGAAAGCCAGGAGCTTCTTCCAGGTCTCACACGCGGGTGCAGGTTCCCCAAGGACTTGGGCCATCTTCTACTGCTCTCCCAGGCCATAGCAGAGAGCTGGATGGGAAGTGGAGCAGCCAGGACTAGAACCAGTGCCCATATGGGATGCTGGCACTGCAGGCAGTGGCTTTATCCACTACGCCACAGTGCTGGCCCCCTATGTGTGTGTTTTTTTAACTCAACACTAAAGTGTCTTCACTTAATTCACTTATTTATAAATTTTATGAATCATTCAACATAAAGAACTCCCAGGTATTTTCACAGATTATTTGCTGATGTTATTTTCCTATGTTATAAAAGGTTAGATTCCTAATATTTACCAGACTTAAAACAATCAAATTCTCCTGCTAGGAGGAAGGGAGGAGGAGGAGAAAAAAGAAAAGAGAAGATTGAAAGGAAGAAGAATGAATAGAAAGCAGAAAGGTTGCATGAGAGAAGAAAAGAGGAAGATGGAGAAAGGCTGTGGGCTAATAGTCACACATGTGCTCATCACCACATTCTTATTTCAAGGCTTCAAAATCTGATTTCCCAAGCATTGACCCTCTGGGTAAAGAAGGGACCTAAGCTTTTCCATTCCTCATTCAATGACGCTGGCTACTCTTCTCACTGGCTGAAGGGCAACGCTGATGCCTGGGCTCTAAGTTTCAGCCTGCTCCCTCACCAAATGTACCCATTCTGTTAAGATTCTGTAGGCATTCATTTTCCCAATTGTGCATCCCTCCTTGGGCTTCAGTATGTACCTGACTTTCTTGGGCTCTGCTTCTCACTTCTTAGGATCATTTCACACTGTTGGCACAGCCTCCCTCCAGAAACTGAACTTGATGAACAAACCCCACTTTCTGGCAAAGGCCTAGGTAGATTATAAAAAGAACAACTGTTCTAGCCTTTCCTATTGATGTATAAATACCACCTGATTCTCCACTGCTGTGTCATACCCCTAGGCTAATGCTCCCTGTTGCTTCAGACTGAACTCCTAGAGAGAGCTAATCTATTTCCTTCAATGTGCCTAGAGGTAGTCTAAGGTAAGCTTGAACATGATGCTTCTGTCCAGGCCCAGGAACTCAACTCCTTGCCTTGAAGCTAGGACAACATCACCAGCACCTGACCTGCTCTTCTGTCCTTCCTGGTCAGGCCACATAAACATGGAAAAAGATAAGAGGAAAATTAGAAACGGTGGAATATCATTCTAGTAACTAAAATGTATTCACTTAGTCAATGCTTATTGAATTTCAGAGATAAGTCAATTCAACAGTGATACAACAATGAACAAGTGTTTCTTCACCTGCAAGGGATTTATATCTGCATAAATAAACTAGAAATTTAACTGCACATTCCAATAACACCAATGACCATTTGTAACTACAACAAAGAAATATATGTGAGCTTATATCTATTATCTTATGTAGAGAAAGTGTCTAGATTGTTATGCCAAAATAACAACTAAGGAACTTACACCACATTTTCTTGGTGGAAGGAGCAGGGCTTTAAGAAATAGGCAATTACCCTACTAAGTAGATAAAACTAAACGACAAAGAAAAGTCCATGAAATTGGAAACAGAGACACTCAAAAATGCTGGTGGATCAAAAGGCAATGAAGAAACAAAACAGAACTTGTTCAGATGCACTATGGACACTTGGGCAGTTAAGTCAGAAATACACACAGTTAATACTCAAGTATGTGCGGCTGGTGCCGCGGCTCACAAGGCTAATCCTCCGCCTTGCGGTGTCGGCACACCGGGTTCTAGTCCCGGTTGGGGCGCCAGATTCTGTCCCGGCTGCCCCTCTTCCAGGCCAGCTCTCTGCTGTGGCCAGGGAGTGCAGTGGAGGATGGCCCAAGTCCTTGGGCCCTGCACCCCATGGGAGACCAGGATAAGTACCTGGCTCCTGCCATCGGATCAGCACGGTGCGCCGGCCGCAGTAGCCATTGGAGGGTGAACCAATGGCAAAGGAAGACCTTTCTCTCTGTCTCTCTCTCTCTCACTGTCCACTCTGCCTGTCAAAAAAAAAAAAATACTCAAGTATGTGCAAACATGCAGTTTGTTTTCTGCCTTGAACTTGTACATAAAGTAATGAACTTCATACCCTCAATCTTTCTAAGTTAAATATTTCTTCCATTCTAGTATTCTTGGTCCAGTGATATCACTGTATACATTGCTTCGTGGTTTTATTTGTTCTTGTTGGGTATTAATGTTTTTGTTTTTTTCTTGTTTTGAATTCCAGTCACCGTTACATGTAAAATTGCTATTTTGGAGCTTCCTTACCTCCTTTCCAAGCTCTCCTTTGGCCCCTTCTCCTAGGCCTTCTTTCTTGGTTAGTCTGCTCTGGTTGCTAGAAGTGTGGCAGAAAGTTGGCTCATCTGGTGAATATCCCTCAGTTGAACAGGAATGATGAGTAGTGGGCCATGATCATTTCTTTCCCTGGTGGACTTTGCTATTGCCACCATCACTTGTTCTAGCGCTGGCATTAGGGCAAAACTCACCTGCTTATGTTCTGATCATTTGCTTTCTCTCTAGTTCTGCCCAGGTGACATCACACTGGCTCTTTTCTGCAGCCCATTAGTGGTCTCCCAGTGTCCCTATGACATTCCCGTAATGTTCTTCCGATATCAGAGATCCCAGAAGCGGTGCTGCTCCCTTTGCCTCATCTCTGGTGCACAATCTCCACAGGCCCTGTAATTTAGGAAGAAGACTCCCTGGAGACAGAGAGAATTAGCTTCCTTCTCAAACCTGAAGCCTGTTGCACTTTGCTCCGAGGCCTGGTGAGGCCCATAAGAAACTAGAGAACCCATACCATGCTATCTTTGACACCATGCCTTCCCCTAACTCACTCCTGTTTAAAGTACAGGAACCACTGGGAAATTCTGCTGATATTTCTTCCCAGTGAACCTGCAGCAGCACCTAAACCAATGCTCATTCAAAAATGACCACGTTTCTTTTAGTAAATATTGGTAGCTCCCTAAAATGTTCGAGTCCTAATTAACAATCTCACCTTCTGGCATATTCTACCACAAAAAAAAAGGCAAAAAATAAAATTCTGTCACATGAGAAAACATTTATTAGCTAGTAGGCACAAAACAGTACACATGTGTACTGTTCCAATAAAATCTGTGAAATACTTCATCTGTTCTTCTATATACTACAAAAGGCCCTTGAATGGAAGACTATCTCTAAAGTAAATAAAACATTATCCCCTCAAGAAAATCAAATAACCTTCTCAATGGATCTGGTAAAAGATTCTAGAATAGGTCATCTGACCTAGCAGTTATGACACTGGTTGGGATTCTCACACTCCATATCAGAATACCTGGGTTTGATTCCTGGCTCTGATGCTCAGCTCCAGCTTCCATTGAATGCAGACTCTAGGAGGTAGCAGGTAATGGCTCAAGGACTTGGGTATCTGCCATCCACATGAGAGACTTGGATTTTGTTCCTGGCTTCTATCTTTGGTCTGGACCCACCAACCTAAACTATTGCAGGGCTTGCATTTGGAGAGTGCACCTGAAGGTGGACTAGCTCTCTCACTCTCGCTCTCTTCCTCTCATATAGATCTAAAACCAACAGCAAAGAATGGACAAAAGAAAAGTGTATGACTACATGGCTTTTCAGCCTAGCACACAAGGCAGAGGCTTCTAGTTGGTATTTCCAGCCAGGTGCATCTCATGAACCCCATTTGTTTCACCAGAGGAAAATATTTCGAATACTTTATGCCAATTAGCCCACTGGTACAGATGTAAAGAGCAATATTTAAAACTTGCATCAGCCACCTCTGCAACATAGATCATTGACTGTAGTCATTCAAATGTTACCAACCACTACAGTAAGGGAGATTAAATCTGATGCTCTGGGCCGGCACCGCAGCTCACTAGGCTAATCCTCTACCTGCGGTGCCAGTACTCCGGGTTCTAGTCCAGGTTGGGGCGCCGGCTCTGTCCCAGTTGCTCCTCTTCCAGGCCACCTCTCTGCTGTGGCCCAGGGGGGCAGTGGAGGAGGGCCCAAGTGCTTGAGTCCTGCACCCACATGGGAGACCAGGAGGAAGCACCTGGCTCCTGGCTTCGGATCAGCGCAGTGCGCCGGCCGTAGCAGCCATTTGGGGGGTGAACCAACGGAAGGAAGAGCTTTCTCTCTGTCTCTCTCTCTCTCACTAACTCTGCCTGTCAAAAAAAAAAAAAAAAAAAAAAACGGATGCTCTGTATTGTAATATAGTAACATAAACTAAGGATGCTATTCAGAATGATATTCTCATCTCCCCTTCGTGTAGAAAACCACAAACTTTATGAGGTAATGCTTCGTTTCTACCTTACCAGAGAAAGGGAAAGAGGAAGGAGGTGAAGTGACGAGGTGACAATGCTCTCTTTCAGCAACAACGTGCCTTATAGCCCCCTCTCTGTATTGTCCTGGACATTTCGAGTTAGTGGCGTTCATCAGAGCACAGATGCAGATGCTGAGGGACTGGTACCATGAACCTCACACTCGGAACATGCTGCTTGGAATTAGAAATCTTCACTTTCTACTGTGAATTCTCTCCACAGACATCCCTGCACTAGAAAGCAATCCTTGTAGAGCTGAGTATCAGCAAGTGGTTTCAGAGGGCACTCCTCTATGTAACACCCAAATCCACACCTGGAGGGCAGGCACTGTGCCATACTGGATAAAGCCACTTGCCTGTGACTGGCATCACATGCAGGCACTTGTTCATGGCCTGGATGCTCCACTTCCAAACCAGCTCCCTGCTAATGGCCTGGGTAAGCAGCAGAAGATGGCCCAAATGTTTGGACCCCTGCCACCCACATGGGAGACTCTGAAGAGGTTCCTGGCTCCTGGCTTCAGCTTGATCCAGCAGTGACCATTGCAGCCTTCTGGGGAGTAAACAGCACATAGAAGATCTCTCTGTGTCTCTCTCTGTCTTTCCTGCTCCCTTTGTAACTCTGACTTTCAGATAAATAAATAAATCTTTTTTAAAAATCTACACGTGGAAAGTCAATGTGACTGCCCTGGGATTTGCAGGCAATCTCTATTTCTTGGGCACTGTGAACAGGATGATTAAGAATGATTGACTGTAAGAAATGATTCTATTGAGCAGCACACGGGGAAGTTGGCAAGTTAGAAAGACACTATGGATAACAAAAGTACCAATAGCATACATAGAGCTCACTGCATAGTTACTGAAGATTTTAAACATACCTTGTAAAATTCCATATTAGCACAAACACGTGAAGTATGGTTAGTATAAAGCACAGCCTCTGGGCAGCTCCCAAGGCTACCACTGTTGCACACATTCAAATGAGCTCATATTTTCATGACAACCAAAGCTGCTCCTCTTTCAAATTTCTCACCTTGCAAATGCTGTCAGCTCTTCAAGTTATACCATGCATCTGCCTTTCACTCAACTCCCTATATCCTGTCATCACAATGTGTGTATTTTGCTTCCAAAACAGTGCTAGAATCTATTCCTTCTTCTCCATTCTCACTTTTGGACATCAGCAACCATCTGCCTTTAAAACTGTGCTAGCTCTCCTTATTTACATTTTTCCCCAGTTTTTGCTCTATTCCTCAACAATGACAAATCATAAAATCAGTTGTATTGTTTCTGCCACCCACCCATTAGCCATCCTTCAATGCTTTCTTGGAATTTTCAGAATAAATTGTACATTCCTCTATAACTGCATCCCTGCACGCGCATGAACTCAACTCCACACAACCGTGACCCAGTGTCTACCCATTCCTCTCAATGGTTCCTGTCCGCTGGATTCAAGGAGCACAGAGTTCTTGCAAAGCATCCACAAATCCACACATGGACTGAGCTACTATCTATAAACTAAAAACGTCACACACATGATATAACTGTTCAAAGGTATAAAAATGAGCTCTTAAAGATATCAAAGACAATTCAATAATAATTCCAAGTTCTCACAAGCATAACACAAAAATAATGTCTCTGAGAAGAAACAGTAGGTAATGATGTTAATAGAAAATATATTTAAGATTGGAAAAGGGACAGGCCTTCAAAATGTAGTATTTCCCTGGCTCCTGGAACATTAAAAGCAGGAAGAATTCTCAAATCACTTTGGCATCTATTTCATCCACCTGTCTTTACAGCTCCCATGTTTTTTTCCTTTGTTTTATTTTTTTTGAAATTAGAACCCATCTCTTATTAAGTACCTGTCTCTTTTTCTGTATTCTGTTTTGCTTCTCTGATGGCAAGCAAGAGGTGATAGCTTTCTAAATGTTCTGTCATATATTCAGAGGTAAAAAGCCATGGTGTACACACTAAAAAGCTCAAAGGATTTTCTGCTCTCTTGGCCAGTACTATCAGCCTTCTTCAGATAACAGAGACAGAAGATGGAAAGAATCCATGCCTCTAAGTGTCCACAGGCTTGTGAAAGAGAAAAGACCATCTAACATCCTGAAGCAGTGCCAAGAGGGTTGTATTTACTCTTTTTGCAAAAAGGCCTAGAGTCATCTGTGAATTTAAATTTAAGAATTTAGAAAAAGAAGCAACAAAGCACTAAAAGGTCCATAAGCCCCACAGGCACCAAAAAGCAATAAATTACACATCTGCTTAGTGTACAAAAGAATCATAAGTCTTCCAATATTTTGCTTTGTTTATAAACATTTGCAGGTGAGTAAACCAACATAATGCCACTTGCAGAAATAAAAGTCAGTTATATATGCATATACCACTGAAAACAAATTCTAGTTCTATGAAATGTAAGAGGTATTTTACACACAGAGAGACACACACACATACTCAAAGGGGCTTTATAGCCAAATACCTATAGAAAACACTCAGATATGTACATCTGAACATTTTGATAGAAGTATTTATCATGTTTATGCATATTTTAATGTATATTTTGAAGCTCAAAAAGTCTAATATTAACATGGTTCCTTATTTTATTTCACCAAGAAAACACATTTTCATGGAGATGTCTCCAGAGCTGTGTTCATAATGATCTCACAGAAATAATGAGTAGTAGATGGCTTCATCATTAACAGTTTTATTTCTATAAAATGAGTTGATTACTACAAATGACTGTTGACTAAAATGTGGAGGGATATGACACAAGCACATGAAATCAGTTTCATAAAGATATCATGAAATAAATTCTTCTTTATAGTTAAGCTGACAATGTATGTCAATATTTTCAAAGAACAGTTTATCATTAAGAAGAAAATAGAATTAAATTTCGAAGGATGAACAATCTGGATTTTGTACACAGTCCCTTCGAATTAAGGAAAAAAAGTTCTGAACATAAACAACATGTATATTTCCTAAAAGAAATATACCTCCCAGTAGATCAAGATAATCATCATATCCATCAAAGGCATGATGAGCACTAAGTTGCTTTGCAAGCCAGGTGATTAAAAGTTCTGCAAATAAGTGTCAATTTTCCCCCAATACATTTTTCTTTTATGATTAATCTGCAAAAAAGAATTACCTCGGTTTGCTTTATGTGTGAACATCTGACAAATCACATCAAACATCAAATATGTAATATCTGAGAACATTTTCCATAATGATGTTAAAGTCACAATGAGCTTTTTATGAAAATAAGGTCACATTATTTCCATTAACAAAACTATTTGAGGGTTTCCACACACACAGACCTATAAACCCTATTTGGCCTGTGGACATTTCCTTCCAGTTCCAGCCATGGAAGTTTTCTTGTGGCCCCTCAAATAAGGCAGGGTCATTACTGCCTTGGGGTCTTTACATGAGGCCTTTTCCTAAGTTTTTACCTAGCTAAATCACTTTACATTGACAAGAGATTCTAATTTAAACAGGTTGAGGTAAGAAGCAGACATCAGCTTCTCTTGAAAATGAGTGATAGACTGTAGGACAGACAAGTGAATAAATTATTGCCATAAATTAAGATACTTCCTGTAAAAGACATAAACACTGTAGAATGTATTTCAAATGCTGCACTTATCATTTAGCATTACATATAGCATGGTCAAGATCCCTGTAATTGTCATCTGCCCAGTATTGCCAGTGCAGTGACATTTTAGAAAGGCAAAGAATTTCAAATTGCTCATTAATTGGGGGAAAATAATTAAGTTTTCGGGTTTATATCACCATAAAAGCACAGCCATAGTCCATAGTTGCACTGAATAATTATACCCTATAATTATATGGTAACTAAACTATTTATGATGTATTAAAATAAAAAATATTATTTGGGATAATTCATTTTCAATTTTTTAAATCAGATAATAAAATTAAATACCAACTTCCACAATAAAATATCTAGAAAGCAGTTTATGCTTTATTACTCCACATTCAAGGAAGCATGTAATACCTTTCTATTTTTCCATAAACAGCAGTTAAATAGTTTCCACTTAATCTCCTCATCCAAGCATCTTGCCAAACAAGAACACTGTCAAGGCTATAGGGGTCAAACACTGTTCACACTCTGACATAACCCCAAAGATCTTCATCACTTAGTCCATATTAATACTTAAATTTGCCTTCCTCTTAGGAAATCGGAATAACAGTTTCACAGATTGAAGCAGTTCTTAGTGCCAAAGGGCTTTCCACAATCGGATACATTCAAGATTTGATGCCAGAAAAAGTGATATAAGCTTGGAGTAATTCTAGAAGTTTTCAGCTAGCAGAGGAAATTTTAATTGCTTGAAAATCACTTTTAGAAGAAAACATGTGGTAGTCCATGGTGCTTAATTAGGAGTCTTTACAAGATATTTAAAAAAAAAAAGTAGACTTTTGGGATTATGATGTTCAAGCTTGAACATCTTTCTACTTGAAAATTATTAGCAGTTAGGAATAAAAAAGAAACCTGTTTTGTTCATAATGCATTCTTTTTAGTCATGAGTGACACGGTTTATAGGATCACAACCAGAGAATCTGAGGTAGGTAGAATCAGAAAAGTACACCAATGAGGGGCTAACTGCAAGATGTCAGTCAAAGAGAACGGGAACCCGTGAGGCAGCAAAGCATACTGCCAATGGGGACAGAAAAATTTCCAGCATCAACGAGTTTACATCATGTTACAAGATGTCAACAAGTCTTGGGAATCAAGATTTTTTTTAAAGCAACTAAAGCAACTATGGTCACACAATACAAAACAATCATAAAACAAACACTAAAGGTCATTACTTTTAGCTAATTTCCAAGCTCTTTAAAAATCTATTTTCTTTCTCTTTTTGTGATGGTAACTCTGATATATTTCCTTGCACAATTCCTGAGGTTTGCTAATGCATAAGCAACATCTCAAAATTGAGTTCAGTTTTCCAGAACCAATAGTATTGCTTCTTCAAACTGAAGCACAAAGAATTTAACTTCTATGACTATGATAAGGATAAAGAATACTCAATTATTTTGGGATTATCAACTCCTTTCTCTTCAGAAAAGTTAAAGTTAATATTAAATCAACATAATTTTTAAATAGAATTCATCCTACTCTTACATCTATAGCTGGTAAACCACTGTGTTATTCAAAACAATAAAAGGATAAAATTTTGGGGTGGGATAAATTTGTTCACAGTATAATCAAAGGTTGATTTACAAGATTTAGAAACATGAAGCAAATATGACAACAGGAAGTATACTCAGTAAAGCTAGAGGAAAAAAACATCCCAAAAGTTTGGCATAGGTAGGCAGTTGAATTGGTATAGAATGCTATCTCAGTGTTTTTAGTCTCATTTAAGACCAATTGAGCATAATCAAACAGCACCATTTTTTTCTTTCATAGCATATATCACTCTGGAGTCTAAATAATTATAAGCAACTATATCTGTTTTACCACCACTGTATCTTCAGTAGTCACTATAATGCCTGGTATATGCTATAACTCAATACAAATCTGTTGAAATGATAACTTAATGTTAAAACTAAATATATGAAAGCAAGGTAGACACATAATAGCTGGCAAATACTTTAAAACATCTGAAAATTTTATGTATTTATCACACAAATCCAATTTAAAATAAGTTTATCTGTGAAGAAAATTGTAACTGATACACCATCCAATACTTCTTTACCATTGCAAAAATCAAAAAAAGGGCCCAGTATTGTGGTTAAGCTGTCGCATGTAACACTGGCATTCTATATCTGAGTGCTGGTTTGAGTTGTGGCTTCTCTGATTCCATTCCAGCTCCTGCTGATGCACCTTGAAAGGCAGCAACAGATGGCCCAAGTATTTGGGGCCCTGCCACCCATTTGGGAGACCAGAATGGAGTTCCTGGATCCTGGAGTCAACCTGGTCTAGACCTGGCTGTTGCTGCCCTTAGGGGAGTGAACCAGAGGATAGAAGTGCGCTCTTTCTCTCTCTCTCTCTCTCTCTCTCTCTCTCTTTCTGTGTGTGTCTGTCCTCTCTTGCTATGCCTTTTAAATAAATAAATACTTCTAAAAAAAAAGAAAATTTTAGTTCTCTTCACTTCCAAAAAAGAATCCAGAAGCCAAGGAATGAGTTCATTTTCCACTATAAAAGATGCTAAATTGTTTACTTAATTTTAAGGTACCACTTACTTAATTTTTCTGATTAGAAATGCATGACTAATATTGATGCTTTTAGTTAATTAATAGATATTACGACATATGGTCTCAATTTGCATTTGAAAATGTTTACTTTACTTAATTTTCTTCATATAAAAATATCATGCAAGAATTAGGCCATCTTATACTGTGCAAATCTTATGCCAATATTTTTAGATTTCTCATGACAAAATAGCCTTTTATATTCAACAATGTTTTAAGGAAACAAGACAATATTACAAAAGCACCATGTGACATATATACACATCCGTTTTGCTTCTTTTAATTTTCATAGCTTTTCTTCGAGACTTATTTAGGATCCTTTTCCAATCATTTCCAAAAATATTAACTAATAATTATTAGTCATAAATTCAGTTTTCAGTGAAAAATTATTTTTGGGTAATCAGGCAAACTTGCTGGTTCAGTTTTCAATTTCATCCATTAATATCTGTTTTATTACATTTATCATCTTATTTCTTTAAGAATTAACTCTGCCAGGAATATAATGAGAAAGAAATTACTAATCTTTTCTTCAATAATTAAAATTTGGGTTAGTAATTAGGTTTTTCTTAGTTTCTTAAAGACTTATTATTTATTTGAAAGGCAGAAAGAGAGAGACAGAGATCTTTCATCTGCTGGGTCACTCTCCAAATAGCCATAGAAGCTGGAACTAGGGCAGGACAAAGCCAGGACCCAGGAGTCACATGGTCTCCCATGTGGATGGCAGGGTGCCCAAGCACTTGGGCTAGCCTCCACTGCCCTTGCAGGCACACCAGTAGGAAGCTGGATTGGAAGAGAAGCAGCTGGGACTTGATCCAGCTCTCCAACAAGGGATGCTGACACCATAATCAGTGGCCCAACCTAATGACTCACAGGATCAATCCCACTTAGTTTCTTACCTCTTACTTCAATGACAAAATTGCTTTCCTTGGTTGTTTCTTTTCTTTTTTTTTTCTTTTTGTATTTTTTAATATAAAGACAATGGGTATAAAAATAATCAAATCTTTTTTTTTTTAACTTTTATTTAATGAATACACGTTTCCAAAGTACGAATAATGGATTACTATGGCTTCCCCCCCATACCGTCCCTCCCACTCACAACCCTCCCCTTTCCCACTCCCTCTCCCCTTCCATTCACATCAAGATTCATTTTCGATTATCTTAATATACAGAAGATCAGCTTAGTATACATTAAGTAAGGATTTCAACAGTTTGCTCCCACACAGAAACATAAAGTGAAAAATAATAGATGATTTTTTTTTAATGATGATGAAATCAGATCAGACCTATTGTCATGTTTAATCCCAGTGAGAGTCAAGTTGGGAGTTGATAGTTTCTTTTCTTTTCTTTTCTTTCTTTTTTTTTTTTTTTTTTTTTTTTTTTTTTTTTACAGAGGATCAGTTTAGTATGCATTAAGTAAAGATTTCAACAGTTTGCACCCCCATAGAAACACAAAGTGAAATATATTATTTGAGTACTCGTTATAGCATTAAATCTCAATGCACAGCACATTAAGGACAGAGATCCTACATGAGGAGTGAGTGCACAGTGACTCCTGTTGTTGACTTTACCAATTGACACTCCTGTCTATGGCATCAGTAATCTCCCTATGCTCCAGTCATGAGTTTCCAAGGCTATGGAAGCCCTCTGAGTTCTCCGATTCTTATCTTGTTTAGACAAGGTCATAGCCAAAGTGGAGGTTCTCTCCTCCCTTCAGAGAAAGGTACCTCCTTCTTTGAAGACCTGTTCTTTCCACTGAGATCTCACTCACCGAGATCTTTTGCCAGAGTGTCTTGGCTTTCCATGCCTGAAATACTCTCATGGGCTTTTCAGCCAGATCTGAATGCCTTTAGGGCTGATTCTGAGGCCAGAGTGCTATTTAGGACATCTGCCATTCTATGAGTCTGCTGAGTATCTCACTTCCCATGTTGGTTCACTCTCCCCTTTATTTATTCTATCGGTTAGTGTTAGCAGGTACTAGACTTGCTTATGTGCTCCCTTTGACTCTTAGTCCTTTCATTATGATCAATTGTGAACTGAAATTGATCACTTGGACTAGTGAGATGGCATTGGTACATGCCACCTTGATGGGATTAAATTGGAGTCCCCTGGTATGTTTCTAACTCTACCATTTGGGGCAAGTCAGCTTGAGCATGTCCCAAATTATATATCTCTTCCCTCTCTTATTCCTACTCTTATGTTTAACAGGGATCACATTTCAGTTAAATTTCAACACTTAAGAATAACTGTGTATTAATTACAGAATTAAACCAGTCCTATTAAGTAGAACAGACAAAAAAACTACTAAGAGGGATAATGTATTAAGTTGTTCATTAACAGTCAGGGCTATGCTGATCAAGTCACCGTTTCCCATAGTGTCCATTCCACTTCAACAGGTTTCCTTTTTGGTGTTCAGTCAGTTGTCATCGATCAGGGAGAACATATGGTATTTGTCCCTTTGGGACTGGCTTATTTCACTCAGCATGATGTGTTCCAGATTCCTCCATTTTGTTGCAAATGACTGGATTTCGTTGTTTCTTACTGCGGTATAGTATTCTAAAGAGTACATATCCCATAATTTCTTTATCCAGTCTACCGTTGATGGGCATTTAGGTTGGTTCCAGGTCTTAGCTATTGTGAATTGAGCTGCAATAAACATTAGGCTGCAGACCGCTTTTTTGTTTGCCAATTTAAATTCCTTTGGGTAGATTCCAAGGAGTGGGATGGCTGGGTCGAACGGTAGGGTTATCTTCAGGTTTCTGAGGAATCTCCAGACTGACTTCCATAGTGGCTTGACCAGTTTGCATTCCCACCAACAGTGGGTTAGTGTCCCTTTTTCCCCACATCCTCGCCAGCATCTGTTGTTGGTAGATTTCTGACATCAATTTCATTCCTATATATACATATATATATATATATATACACTTTTTTTTTTTCTTTTGACAGGCAGAGTGGACAGTGAGCGAGAGAGACAAAGGTCTTCCTTTGCTGTTGGTTCACCCTCCAATGGCGCGCTGCGGCTGGTGTACCGTGCTGATCGGAAGCCAGGAGCCAGGTGCTTATCCTGGTCTCCCATGGGGTGAAGGGCCCAGGGACTTGGGCCATCCTACACTGCACTCCAGGCCACAGCAGAGAGCTGACCTGGAAGAGGGGCAACCAGGACAGAACCCGGCGCCCCGACCAGGACTAGAACCCGGTGTGCTGGCGCCGCAGGCGGAGGATTAGCCTAGTGAGCCGCGGCGCCGGCTCATTCATATATATTACAATTTTTGTTTTTTGTTGTTGTCTCTGCCTTTGCTTTTTGCTTGACCATAAAGTGTATGCTGTCATTGTTAACTAACAAATGTAAAGAGTCTTCAAAATGTTCATGGAAGATGTGTATTATGAAAAAATGTAGAGTTTCTTTTAGTTTCATTTTTATAAACTTTTTAAAATTTCCTCATATGTATCCTAAGCCACATCTACAAAAGGGAAAAATATGTACAGAACGCAATACTTTTTTATGTCTAATTTGTTTGTTCTCTTGCTTGGTTCTTCACAGTGCTAACCTGCCTGAAATACAATCCAGGAATGTAACTGACCACCAAAATAGTACCCAAACTATATGCCAATATACAAACTAGTCAAATGCCTATTTCTAATCATGGATTTATAATAGTAGTTTGCCTTCTTAAAAACAACACAAATATTAACATGTGTTAACATTTTTAATTAATATTTTCTAAAGACAAATCTTTTAAAAAATCATCATTGAAAGCAATTTATTTATTTTACATTGCCCAGAAAAGGACTTATCTGAATCCCTGACAAAGTCTTCATTCTATTATCTCTTCTTTTTTTAGTGTGGAAGGTTTTCTGGTCCAAGTGGCTCACAGGCTACACAAGAAGTCCTGAGATGGCCTACAATTGTATGCAACACTAGATGTGTATACAGACATATTTTTCAATATCCTCAAAAGGCCCTATAATGCCAGTATGTTAAGAATTACTATTTAGCATCTATTGTTACTTCAGCAACAAGCTGATGTGAATTTATGAGTGTCTAAATATTTTCCTTAGTTTTTATTACTGTTTAAGTAAACTATAAAATATCTGCAGGGTGAACTCCTTCCATGTGCTTCTTTCATTGAAATTTGACTTAACATGTTTTAGTTTTCATTCCCCAAACCTGCAGGATTCAATATGTGCCTGAGTTTCTCATAGAATCATGTGTGAAATATAAACCCAATAGCTAACTCATTTTGGCATCATAGCTTTACATACACACAAACACACACAGAGATTGCCCGGTAAAATGGATCAAAAGAATTTAAAAATAGCTTGTGATTTTAAGCATATAAATAAATACATTGAAAATAAATTGTTAAGTGCAGTGATGATAATACCATACCTTGGTAAAACAGCCACTGACAAAAATTCCTTAGGGAATATCCTACTAGCCTCATCATGCCCTGCTATACTAATGAGCCATGATAATGCTTTACAAAGGCATGGCCCACAATTCTCAGAATCCTTCTCACTTTTTATCATCACACAAACTTCATTGGTTAGCTAACTAACCTAAGAGAATCTCACAAAAACATAGTATAGGGCCTCTCACAAATCCAAGTTTGACTGGCTATTCTGACAAAAGGAAAGACAAGGAAGGAGGAACAGAGGGGGAGGAGGAGAAAGAAAAGGAAAGGAAAAGAAACTTTACACACATCAACGAAAAAGATAGAAATACGACCTACTTTTAACACAGGTTTGGCATTCTCACAGAGTAGAAAAGGGTCTTTCACAAGTGAATTTCAAACAAAGTGTACTGTTTGTACTATGATTTATTTTATCAAGTGCTTGCCTTTTTTGTTTTTGTTCATAAGTCACTTACGTCAGTTTTTTATTCAGTTTTTAAAGTGGGGGAAGTGGCAGGAAGGATTATGTGTCTCGGTTCTCTTTTTACAGGTGAAGTTTTCATCTCTGATAATTTCCTAATTCTTGGGATGTTCATTCCTGTGCATCCTGTTAGCTTCACAAATTAATGCTTGGATGAACTGTTTGATTTCTTAAGACTGAAATAATGTGCTCCATCTTTGTTTTGATTTTTATTGTGGTTAAAAAACATAGCATAATATGTATCATCTTAATAATTTTTAACTCTCAGTCCAGTTATGTTAAGCAAATCCACCTTGTTATACAACCAATCTCCAGAACAATTTTTATCCTGCAAAACCAAAACTCTGTTTCTATTAAACATCAACTTCTCATTGCCACATCCCGTGGACCTGGAAAAAAATGTTTCTATAATTAGATGGGGACGTATAAACACCTTGAGGGAATAAGCTTCTTAAAATCCCTTTGTACTTCTTCAAAATATTCTCTGTGTAAAAGTGCTCAAAATATGTGTTGGTTATTGACAGTTAAGTCTTTATAATTAAGACAAAAATACATTATTTTCTACATATAAGTACTCCTGTGTACTGGGAGCTATTTCCAATATTGAAGATGATTTCGACTAAACTGTCCACATTTTGAAAGCCTAGTTCTTAAAAAAAAGATTATTCATTTATTTTAAAGGCAGAGCTACAGAGAGGCAGAGGCAGAGAGACAGAGAGGTCTTTCATCTGCTGGCCCACTCCCCAAATAGCCACAATGCCAGAGCCTCACTGATCTGAAGCCTGGAGCCAGGAGCTCCTTCCAGGTCTCCCACAGGGTGCAGGGGCCCAAGGACTTGGGCCATCTTCTACTACTTTCTGAGGTCATAGCAGAGAGCAAGAGCAGAAGTGGAGCAGCCAGGACTGGAGCCCGTGCCCATATGGGATGCAGGCACTGCAGGCAGCGGCTCCACCCGCCACACCACAGCATCAGCCCCAAAAGCCCAGTCCTTATTTATAACATAGATAAAAATGGAGTCCAGACATTGTTTTGTGTTCTTTACAAATGTACTCATTCTATTTCTGACAATAGATATCTGAGTTATTACTAATATTACTACCATTTCACAGAAGAGAAACTGAAACAAGCTATTAGCTTATTTTTGAAGAATTCATTGTATCAGCATAAAAGATTAATGAGTCACAATAGTAACACATTCCACCATCCCTATAGTGTGTGTGTCAGGGTGCATGTGGGTGTGTGTGTGTATACAGAGAGAGAGAGAGAGAGTGAGAGAATTAGTTAATTAATAATAACAAATGGGTTCATGTAACTATGAGGCTAAAAAGTCCCAAGATCTTTGGGTATGTGTTTGGCTTAGCAGTTAACATACCTGAGTCCCATATCATAGTCTTAAGATCATTTGTTCTGGCCCTGCCAAGACAGCTACAGGTTGGACTTGTAGCAGGCTAATTTTTAAGTTGATAATTTTGTATGGGTCACAAATGATGTTATAAATATCCAAAAGGCCCTAGGCCAAAAAAGGCTAAAATTCCCTGATCTAGAATCAACAAGCTGAAAACCCCATAGAGCTGATAATATAGTTTCAGCTTAAGTAAAAAGCCTGAGAACCAAGAGAGACAATGGAGTAACTTCCAGTCCAAAATCTTGCAGACTCCAGGATCAAGAAGAACAGATGTTTCAGTCCAAGTCCAACATCTTTAAGAGGTCAATGTTGCAGCTCAAGAGGCCTAGCCAGAAGGAATTTCCTCTTCCTCAGCCTTTCTGTTCTATTTAGGCTTCCAAATCATTACATGACCTGTACCCATCTGAGAGAAGGTAATCTGCTTTATTCAGTTTACCAATTCAAATATTAATTTTATCCAGAAATAACCAAACATCATACCCAGAATAATGTTTGACCTGCTGTCTAGGCACCTTGTGGCCCCTGAACTTTTCATATAAATTTAACTATCAGAGGTTTCAGTGCTATATATCATGCAATTTGAGGCACACCTGAGGATGAAAAGAAAGCTAACTGGTCAGTGGTCAAGGTGCCAAGATAACTGCTACAAACTCAGGTTATCTTTGGTAAGCAGGGCTGGATGATTACCACAACCCAAAGGATGGGGAGAGTTAAAAGAAATGTACTAAAAGAAGCAAGCTGATATCTTTTCACAAAGCCACAGCTGTCATATTTGTAAGGTAGTTCACAAGAAGCAAACATTGACTGAACAAATGAAGAAAGCAATACATAAAATTATGAACAGGAATGCTCACTTTAAATGACTGAGAGGTGCATATGACCGAGTTACACTTTGTTCTTGGAGTGTGGTTGTCCTTGGCAGTCCAAATTCTTGCCAGAGTTTCACCGTGCTCCTGACAGCATCAATTTCACACTACAGATCATAACACATGCATGTAAATTTTCAGTAAAGATGTTCAGTCTTTTGTGCCACTAATCTAAGACCTCTAGAATATGGAATAAGAGTTAACACCTCTCTGTTGTAAGGTACACACCAGTGAAATATTTAAGGCATTCTACATAGGAACACAGGTAGAATAAATGATAGTTCTATTTGAGCTCTGGAGAATATTTATTTTAAAGCTTGCCATCCTCCTCCTGAAGTGCAACATGGTATGAAGCACGCAGGTTCTGAAGTCCAAAGGTGGTGTTTTAAGTATGAGCTCCTCTATTCATAGCCTTAGATCCTTGAGCAGATCATAGGGTCTCTTGCCAACTTTTAGCTGGCAGTATCAGTCATTTTTATCCTTCCTTCTGATCATAATCAATCTTTCACCAACACTTGTTTCTTTTTCTCACTCAGGAATTTTCTTCTAGTAACCCTTCTTTTGTACTCTAATTAAAATTAACCTTTCCATTTACCCCTGGTTTTACCATCATGTCCATGTTCTTTCTTTTCTTCCTCAAGCTAAATACTATGTTCCACATAATTTTTCCAAAACTTATTGTCATATTTCATTGTTTCCATTAAAAATTAGGGTATATTCTCCCTTTTTGATTATTTACCTCAGTCTTTTATACAGATTAGTTTTCCCAATATCTGTTAAATTTTCCTTCAGTTCTACATTTTCCTTGGAGGAGTTATTTAAAGCATGTTTATGGGACTCCAAATCCCATTATGTTGACAGGTACCAATGCCACCTTACTAGTTAAAATGATCAGTTTAAATTCGTAAGTGATCATAAAGATAGGATTAAGTGTCAAGGGGATCACATAAATAAGATGTGACTGCTAATAATAATTGATAGAATTAGAAAGGAGGGAACAACCCAACATAGGAAGCAGAATACACAGCAGACTCACAGAATGACAAAAGCCCTAAACAGCACTCTGGCCTCAGAATCAGCCCTTAAGGCATTCAGATCTAGCTAAAAAGCCCATGAAAGTTTCTCAGGCAAGGAAAGCCAAAACACTGTGGCAAAAAATGACCTAAGTGAAAGATCTCTGTGAGTGAGATCTTGGTGGAAAGAACAGGCCATCAAAGAAGGAGGTACCTTTCTCTGAAGGGAGGAGAGAACTTCCACTTTGATTATGGCTTTGTCTAAATAAGGTCAGAGTTGGTGAACTCAAGAGGCTTCCATAGCCCTGGCAGCTCATGACAAGAGCCTTGGGTGATTACTGACATCATAAATAAGAGTGTCAATTGTTAAATCAACAACAGGAGTCACTGTGCACTTACTCCCCATGTAGGACCTCTGTCCTTAATGTGTTGTACTATGAGAATTCACAGGGGCCAGCACTGTAGTGCAGCAGGTTAATGTCCTGCCTTGAAGTGCAGGCATTCCATATGGGCGCTGGTTCAAGACCCAGCTGCTCCATTTCCAATCCAGCTCTCTGCTATGGCCTGTGAAAGCAGTAGAAAATGGCCCTAGTGCTTGGGCCCCTGCATCCACATCGGAGACCTGGAAGAAGCTCCTGGCTCCTGCTTTGGATCCCTGCAGCTCTGGCCATTGTGGCCAACTGGGGTGTGAACCATCGGATGGAGGACCTCTCTCTCACTCTGTCTCTCTCTCTCTGCCTCTCCTCTCTCTGTGTAACTCTGACTTTCAAATAAATAAATAAATCATTTAAAGAGAGAGAGAGAAAGAGAATTAACAGTAAAACTAATCTTGAAGCAGTACTTTATACTTTGTGTGTCTGTATGGGTGCAAACTGTTGAAATCTTTACTCAGTATAGAGTGGATCTTCTGTATATAAAGTTAGTTAAAAATGAATCTTAATGAAGAATGGGATGAGAGAGGGAGTAGGAGATGGGATGGATTGCGGGTGGGAGGGTGGTGGGAAAGAACCACTATAATTCAAAAGTTGTACTTTTGAAATTTATATTTATTAAATAAAAGTTTTTTATTAAAAAAAGAAAGCATGTTGAAACATGGCTTCCCTGTGAAATTAAGTCTGTAGACAGAGCTCACTTATTTACTAACCTCTGAAATGCCTAGTACATTCTTGAAAGTAATGATTCATTCAATAAATATTTACTAAACACACTATTACAAAATGAGCATGATTTGCTTTCCAATTCTATTTATTGCTGTACTGAAAATGTGGACTGAAACAGATGCCCAGATTAATATAATCATTTTAGAAAACCTGTTCTAATTAAATATTATTAAATTTCTTATATTGTAAAATTCAAGCTTTTTAATTAGTTAAGAAAAATAAACAAAAGCTAGCCACATTGAAATGGAAAAAGTATATTTTTTCTATTCACAGATGACAAGATCATATACACAGAAAATTCAATAGGAATAATTAAAAAACAAAGAGAACTAATAAACAATTTCAGTATAATGAATATACAAATGTTAATTCCATTTCCATACATCAGAAATGAGCAATTTGAAAACAAAATTAAGGAAATAATTCCATTATGGTAACATCAGAAAGAATAAAATACAGTAAATTTAATTTTTACAAGTACAGGATGTTACACTGAGAAATAAAAATACATTGTCAGAATAAATTATAGAATATCCAACTAATGGAAAGATACTCTATATTCATATATTGAAGACTTAGTATTGTCAAAATGGCAATATCCTCCAAATTTAACTAGAGACATAATGTAATCTGTATCAAAATTTTAGATAACCTATCTTTAAGAACTGAAAAGTTGATTCCAAAATTGATTTAGAAATAGAAATAATCTAGACTGGATAAAACAATCTTGAAAATAAGAAATATATTGGAAGACTAACACTTCCTAATTTTAAAATTTAGTACAAAGCTACAGTAATTAAGATGGAGGGGTGCTGTTATAAGGCTAGACATATAGATCAATGAAGTAGAGAGTCCAGAAATAACCCTTTACATAGCTAGTCAATTGATTTTCTACAAGTGTGCTAAGAAAGAACAATGAAAAAGAATAATTCTTACACAAATGTTACCTGTATAACTGGATGCCCATGTGCAAAAGAATGAAATTAGATGCCAACATCATACTATACATAAATTTCAATCACAACAGTTTACAGATTTTTATGCATACAGTTAAAACTATAAAATTCTTAAAACATAGAAGTAATTTTATGACTCTGATTTAGATTACTGTTTCTCAGATATGACACCAAAAGGAAAAAGAATAAAAGAAAGTATATCATTATCAAATATATTCATCAAAATTGACAACTTTGTGCTCCAAATGATGCCTCAAGAAAGTGAAGAAAACCCAAAGAATAGCAAAAGTAACTGTGAGTCATACAATAAGAGAATACTGCAAGAATAAAAAGACAATCCAACTAAAACTGAGCAAAAGATGTGAATACACATGTCTTCAAAGAAGATACATAAATGACCAGTAATCACTTTACAAAATGCCCTATATTATTAGTCATCAGGGAAATGAAAATCAAAGCCACAAAGAGATACCATTATACACTCATTATGATGGCTAAATTAAACAAGATAAACATTAATAAGGATTGGCAAGCATGAAAGAAAAAACTGGAACCCTAATGTACTGATGATGAGAATGTAAAATAGTGTAGCCATTTGGGAAACAGTTTGACAAGTCTTTGAAACAGTAAATATACACTTAGGATATGACCCAGTAATTTCACTCCAAGGTACATGCGCAAAAGAAACTACGTTCATAAAAAGAAGAAGGAGAAGGAGAAGGAGAAGGAGAAGGAGGAGGAGGAGGAGGAGGAGGAGGAGGAGGAGGAGGAGGAGGAGGAGGAGGAGGAGGAGGAGGAAGAGGAGAAGAAGAAGAAGAAGAAGAAGAAGAAGAAGAAGAAGAAGAAGAAGAAGAAGAAGAAGAAAAGAAAGAAAAAGAAAGAAAGAAAGGAAGGAAGGAAGGAAGGAAGGAAGGAAGGAAGGAAGGAAGGAAGGAAGGAAGGAAGGAAGGAAGGAAGGAAGGAAGGAAGGAAGGAAGAAAAATAGCTTGAAAGATCCAAGACGGCTGAATAGAGTATAGCCACACTAACTTAAGTTGCTCTGGGCTATGAAAAGAACAAAGGAAGGACTAAGTTTCCAGGGGTCTGAATGATGGAAATTTTCGGGGGAGAAGTGAAAAAAAAAAAAACAACCAAGACTCCATGGGACAAGAGGAGAGAAGACAGAGGCATCACCACTGCAGCCACCAGCACAGCGTAGCCAGATGCCGGCAGCAAGCCGCCATCTTCCCACATCAGGTAGGAAGAAATCGATGCACGCCCTACCGCCTGCAGTTTTAGCTGAGAGTGAATTCTACAGTCACCCACAGACTTTCACATCAGCCTGGAGACCTGTGTGGTGTCTGAGCAGTTGCCGGGCTTGGACCAGGGAAGCCACCCTGCTTCCTCCCCTACTACCATAAAAGTGCACAGCGCACCTCTGTTCTCCACCAACATCACAGTCAGAGTCAGGGCAAATGTGTGGGGCAAAGGACAGATCCTCTGCATCCTGCAACTGTGGGAGTTTTGAGACATTAACCCCAGAGCTACACTAATACATTCTATGTCAGCAAGGGGCATTCAACTTAACTCCTGGAGACTAACACTAGAAGCAGCCCATAAAAAATCTGCTCTTACTCTGGGAGAACTGTGTAATGACCCCACTATACCCTATACCACCAGAACTGCAACAATTTGTTCTAAAATTCTCAGTACCCCTGGAATCTACCTGATGGACACAGAGAATAACCTACCTGTATTCTGTCTCTCTGGTCTCATACCCTCCAGAGTAACATCGTATACTTTGTTGTCACCCTGTAGGACTAGAACAGGGTTCAGGTCACATCCTCTAGTCTTAAGACTAGGACTGTTGGTATTATAAACCATAGCATTGGTTGGATCCTCCTAGCAGAACCTGTGACAGCATCCCTCCATATCACATACTCCTAGAGCTGCAGCATGGTGCCACAAGCCAGAGCACTGCTCAGGTTTTCCAGCAGGACAAGGGGGCAGATACCCTTGTCTCCCTCAGCACCAAGAATAAGGCCCTGGCTGTCACACTGATCAGGAAGACTGACACTGAAATCTCTGCGTATCAAAGATACACACCCAAGGGAAACCCTTTTTCATCTCAAAGTCACACTTCAGTCCACAGAAGACTAGTCTATCATGTCACTTATAGACAGAGCTGACATTGATTAAGACAAAAGAAATCATTCAGAGACTATATTCCTGGGCTAACCTACAACCAAAATCAAAGCAGCATTCCAGCCAAAGCATAAACCCTTTTATCATAAAACATATTCCATAAAGAAGGAACAAATACACCAGATGGGCAGACATCAGTGTAAGGACACAGGAGACACAAAGAAGTAAGGCAGCATGACAGCTCCAAAAGAACACAACACTCCTCCAGAATTAGATCCTGAACTGCAGGAAATCTATGAAATGACAGACATAGAATTCAAAATAATGTTTGTAAGGAAACTGAATGAGATGCAAGAGAATACAGATAGATTAAAGAAATGAGGAAATCAATAAGTAATATGAACAAAAATATTACTAAGGAGAAAGAATTTATTAAGAAGAACCAAACAGAAATTTTTGAAATAAAAGTTCTAATCAGTGAAGTAAAAAATATAACTGAGAGTATTAAAGAAGAATAAACTAAGTGGAGGAAAGATTTTCTGACCTTGAGGACAAAAATTTTGAAATAACCCAAACAAAATTAAAGAAAAAAGAATTTAAAAGAATGAAGAAAGTCTATGTGAAATATACAATGCCATTAAATGAACAAATATCCATATTATAGGTATTACTGAAGGAGAAGAAAAGGAAAAGGGCATTAAGAATCTGCTAAATGAAATAATAGTTAAAAATGCCCCAGGTCTTAGACATGGACATCCAGATACAAGAAGCTTAAAGAACCCCAAGCAAGCTCAACCAAATTAAGATCTTCTCTAAGGCATCTTGTTGTCAAATTGTCAAAAAGACAAGGACAGAATCCTAAAGATAGTAAGAGAAAAGCATCAAAGTTAAATATAAAGGAAAACCAATTAGATTAACATCAGACTTATCAGCAGAAATCTCACAGGCCAGAAGAGAGTGGGATGATATAGTCAAGAGAAAAAAAAAAAAAAAAAAACTCCCACCCAAGACCCAAGAATGTTACATCCAGTGAAGCTATCCTTTAAAAGTGCAGAAATATGTATTTTTCAGATAAGTAAAAACTGAAAGAATTCACCACCACCAGAACTTACAAGAAATTCTGAAGGGTATCCTGCATTAGAAGTAAACATCATGAAAACACATGACACCACCAAATTCACCAACAGAACAGGTAGAATCACTATCCAATCAACAAAATGAAAATTCTTATCTATCAATACTAACCTAGAATGTAAAAAGATTAAATTCACCACCCAAAACACTTAGGTTGACTACATGGATTAAAAAAAAAAAAAAGGCCTCACTATATGCTGCCTATAAGAAATTCACTTCACAAACAATGATACACACAAACTGCAAGTGAAGGGCTGGAAAAAGATATATTAGGCAAATGGAAACCAAAAGCAGACAGGTATAGCTATCCTAACATCAGATAAAACAGACTTCAAATCAAAAACTGTAAAAAGAGATAAAGAAGGACATTATATTTTGATAAAAGGTTCATTCAGCAAGAAGACATATGATAATAAATATATATGCACCCAAAACAAGACCATCCAGATATACACAGAAAATACAATTAGACCTAAAGAAAGAGACAAACTCCAATACAATAATACTGGGTGACAGCAACACCTCACTCACATCAATGGACATATCATCCAGACAAAAAAAAAAAAATCAATGAAGATACACTGGAGCTGAAACATACTATCGAGTAAATGGGCCTAACATTTATAGATCATTTCACCCAACAGCTACAGAATGCACATTATTCTCATCAGCACATGGAACATTTTCTAGGACAGATCACATATTAGACCACAAATCAAGTCTCAAAAAATTTAAAAAGACTGAAACCAGCATTTTTCTGATTTTCATTTTTCTATGAAGCCAGCATTATCTTAATACCAAAACCAAAGACATGGCATGGAAAGAAAACTACAGACCTGTATATTTAATGAACATAGATTCAGAGATTCTCAAAAAAATATTAGCAAACTGAATCCCAAGTGACATAAAAAAGATCATCCATTGCAATCAAGTGGGATTTATGCAAATGCAAAGGTGGCTCAACATTAACAAATTTATAAATGTCATAAATCGCAACAGAATGAACAAAAACCATATGGTCATCTCAATAGATGCAGAGAAACCATTTTACCTGATTCAACACCTCTTCATATAAAAGAAAAATAAACCCTGCACACATTAGGTGTGCAAGGAACATTTCTCGAAATTATAAAAGCTATACACAAACCTACAGCCAATATCATACAGAATGGGGAAAAACTGAAAGCATTTCTCCTCAGATCTAGAACAAGACATGAATGTCCACTTTTGTCACTCTTATTCAATATAGTACTGGAATTTTTAGCAAGAGCAATTAGGGAGGAGAGAGAGAGAAACAACACCAAAATTGGAAAACAGGAAGTCAAATTACCCATGTCTGCAGATGACATGGTGTTGTACATGAAAAAAAAAAAAACTCAACATATCACCAAAGAGCAGTTAGAATTGATAAATCAATTCAGTAAAAGTTGCAGGTTACAAAATAAACAAACAACAAATAGTAGCTTTTTTGTATGCTGATGAATTCACAGAAAGAGAAATCAAGAAAGAAATCCCATTCACAATAGCCACACACACAAAAAAAACAAGCATTCCAGAAGTAAATAAACTTAACCAAAGAAGTGAAAGATATCAAACATTGTTGAAAGAAATCATCAAGGACACAAAAAAAAAGATGGATATTCCTTGCTCATGAATCAGAAATCAATGTCATTAAAATGTCTATACTGCCTAAAGCAATCTACAAATTCAATACAATCACTATCAAAATATCAATGCATTCTTTACAGAGTTAGAAAAAACATTCCTGGGGCCAACACTGTGGCATCCCGGATGAAGCTGCCGCCTGCACTGCCAACATCCCATATGGCCACCAGTTCAAGTCTCGGCTGCTCCACTTCCAATTCAGCTCTCTGCAATGGCCTACTAAAGTAGTAGAAGATGGCCCAAGTCCTTGGACCACTGCACCCACATGGGAGACCTGGAAGAAGCTCCTGACTCCTGGCTTCAGATCAACCCAGCTGCAGCTATTTGAGGAGTGAACCAGTAGGTGGAAGAACTCTCACTCTCTCTCATTCTCTCTCTCTCTCTCTTTGCCTCTCTGTAACTCCGCCTTTCAAATAAATAAATAAATCTTTAAAAAGAAAAAGAAAAAACAATCCTATGGTTCATATGGAACTACAAAAGACCCTGAATAGCCCAAGCAATCCTGAGCAAGAAAAATCAAGTTGGAGGCATCGCAATGCCTAATTTCAAAGCATACTACAAAGCTACAGCAATTAAAACAGCTTGGTATTGGCATGAAAACTGATAAATAGATCAACGGAACAAATAGAGAGCCCAGAAATTAATCCATGTACATACAGCCATGTGATTTCTGGCAAAAGTATGCAGACCTACAGTGGTGCAAGGATAATGTGTTCAATAGGTGGTGCTGGCAAAACTGAAATTAGAGCCATACCTCTCACCATATACAAAAATCAATTCAAGATGGATCAAAGACCTAAATTTAAGACCTGAGACTATGGCATTGCTAGAAGAAAACATAGTGGAAACTCCCTAAGACATTGGTGTAGGGGACAACTTCTTGAATAAGACCCCTAAACCAGAGGCAACAAAAGCAAAACTAAGCAAATGGGACTATAGCAAACTCAGAAGTTTTTGCACAGCAAAGGAAATTATCAACAGTGAAGAAAACATCCAACAGAATGGGAAAACATATTTTTCAAGCCACCTAGCTGACAAAGGATTAATACCCCAAATAAAATGAATGAAAAAAACTCAACAGAAAAACACAACCAATCCACTTGAGAAATGGGCAAAGGACTTCAATAGACAGTTCTTAAGAAATACAGTGAACGGGGTCAGTGCTGTGGCGCAGAGGGTTAACGCCCTTGCCTGAAGCGCCAGCATCCCATATAGGCACCAGTTCGAGACCCAGCTGCTCCACTTCTGATCCAGCTTTCTACTATGGTCTGGGAAAGCGGCAGATGATGGCCAAAGTCCTTGGGCCCTGGCACCCACATGGGGACCCGGAAGAAGTTCCGGGCTCCTGGCTTCAGACTGGCACAGCTCCGGCCGTTGTGGCCAGTTGGGGAGTGAATTAGCAGATGGAAGACCTCTCTCTCCTTCTCTCTCTGCCTCTCCTCTCTCTGTGTAACTCTGACTTTCAAATAAATAAATCTTTAAAAAAATACAGTGACCAACAAATATTTGAAAAAATGCTCATCATCACTAGCCATCAGAGAAATGCAAATCAAAATCCCAATAAAGATATTACCTTACTCCTTTCAGAATGGCTAAAATTCAAAATACAGAGAGTAACAAATGCTCATGAGGATGTGGAAAAGGGGAACACTTATAAACTGTTGGAATGTAAATTAGTGCAACCACTTTGGAAAACAGTGTGGATATTTCTTTAAAAACTAGAAATAGACTTTTCATATGATCCAAAAAATGTCACTATAGGGTGTATATATATATATATATATACCCAAAAGACTTAAACACAATGCACCACATTGTTTATAGCAGCACTGTTCATAATGGCCAAAATTTCCATCAACCATACTTTCCATCAATAGATTAATGGATTAAGAAAATGTGATATATACACTAAATGGAATATTATTCAGCTATAAAAAAGAATGAAATTCTATTTGCTGCAAAATCTTTACAACTGGAGGACATCAAATTGAGTGCAATAAGCCGGACCCAGAAAGACAAATACTGCATGTTCTCCCTTATACGGGGAAACTAAAATTTAAAAAAACAAACAAAAAGGAAAGAAATGTCTGTGTGTACCAGTATTTCTGCAAATATAGTTTTGTAAAGCTTTGTTTGATACTTTTGTCAAAACAATGGTTGAAAATGTTGTACTACTATAAAAAAAAAGAACTGTACACAAATGTTCAGAGCAGCATATTTCAAACTAGGCTAAAAGTGGAAACAACTAAAATATCTGTCAATTAATGAATGTATACACAGATTGTGTTACATTAAAATTGTGCATTTGAGAGCCAATTTTTGGAATGGGTGAAAGCTTCAAAAAGCAATAAAACTTCAAATGTTTTCTTAGTTTATTTTTAATGTTAAATATTAACAAGGTTTCTTTTTGAGATATACTTTAATATTTGCCATTTTTGATGTGTCAGAAAGCTTCAATGAGTTTCATCTAGAATGACGAAAAAGGGTACTAATTTTGAATATTTGCAAAACTAGTTCACATGGAGGCAACCATTACTTTAGACTATACAGAGTATATGATAAAGTACTATGATAAAGTAAGAGGCTACCACTGGGGAAACTGGGCAATGGATAGATAAGGCTTACCTCTTTTTGAAAAACTCTTATAAGACTATAATTATTTCAAAAGAAAATCGTAGCTACTCATTTTCACCTTTTAGCACTCTGATGTGCTACTTGTTTGTTTCAGATACTGTATCAACATTATCCCTTTACCTGAAAACCTCTTCCTTTTACCCATCCTGAAGAGACAAGAATTGGTGTTTACATAAATGGATGCTTAACCTACACAAACACTGAGTAATATAAGCAGTATACTACAGGTGGATCATATGGCAAGATGCACAGCAATTCTCTAGCAGTCACTGAATGGATTACATGTTTCAGTGGGAGCTATTAGTAAAATCAGCATGCAATACATTGCCCCATTTAACAGTTAGAAATTTGACGAGTTGAATTCTTGATACCATGGGTATGACACGGAGTGCAGTGCAGGATGGCCCAGGTCCTTGGGCCCTGCACCCCATGGGAGACCAGGATAAGTACCTGGCTCCTGCCATCGGATCAGCGCGGTGTGCTGGCCGCGGCGGCCATTGGAGGGTGAACCAATGGCAAAGGAAGACCTTTCTCTCTGTCTCTCTCTCTCTCTCTCTCACTGTCCACTCTGCCTGTCAAAAAATTTAAAAAAAAAAAAAGCTTAAAAAATGAATTACTGCTAAACAGTGTTCTAGTACTTCTCATATATATTTAAAAATATTATCCATGATATGGTTATATAACACTGATATATCTCATATCAACTGTTTTCAGTCACTGTATAAATTCACCATATGTTTATCAAGTTTGATGACAAGTGATTTTCATACTGAATTGTATTTGTTTTGATGTCTATTACACTTAGAACACTTCCATGTGGTGAAACACACACACACACACAAAATCTGGCTTGAGTTGATAACAAGTTCCAAAACTTGCTTCAGTAGACAGTGTTGGTTAATTCCCCAATTAAAACAAACAGAAATGATGTGAGCAGGGCTGGCTTTGGCACAACAGTTAAGACACTGTTTGAAACACGCTCATCCCCATAGGAGTGCCTGGTTCCAGTTCCAGTTCTGCTCCCAATTCCAATTACTGCTAATATGTATCCTGGGAGGCATTAGTGAAGCTCATTTACTTAGTTCTCTGCCACCAACATGAGAGACCCAGATCGAATTCCAGGTCTAGAATGGTTGTTGCAAGGATTTGGGAACTGAACCAGCAGATGGGAGTGCTTTTTCTCTCTCTGTGTGTGTCTCTCTCACACACATACACTCTCTTCTCTCTGTCTTTTTCTCTCTTGCCTTTCAAGTAATGAAATGAATAAACAGATAACCTTGGACACTGAAATAATATGCATAAATATATTGTTAGTACATCGATTCTTTAAAAGCTGTCTAAATAAACATATTATTTAGTGCATTGTTTCTGACAGTTTATTTTAATTAGAAGTTATAGGCCCCACCTAGGAAGAAGCTGAAGATGCTGTGTAGCTTTACCCTTAGAGGCTCACAGAGGCTTGTGTAGGGCTGAACCATACATGTCACTTACTAGCCATGTATATGATTAAATAAGTTACTTAGCTTCTCAATTTTCTCAAACAAAATCTGGATAATAATAGCTTCTATGGCAGTAATGTGAAGAAAATACAAAACACTAAATGTAAACTTTTTTAAAAGATTTATTTATTTATTTGAAGGCCAGAGTTACACAGAGAGAGAGGAGAGGCAGAAAGAGAGAGAAAGAGGTCTTCCTCTTTCACTCCTCAATTGGCCACAATGGCCAGAGCTGCGCCGATCTGAAGCCAGGAGCCAGAAGCTTCTTGCAGGTCTCCCATGTGAGTGCAGGGTCCCAAGTACTTGGGCCATCTTCTACTGCTTTCCCAGGCCAAAGCAGAGAGCTGGACAGGAAGTGGAGCAGCCGGGACTGGAATCAGCACCCCCACAGGATGCCAGTACTGCAGGCGGCAGCTTTACCTGCTTCCTCACAGCACTGGCCCTAAATGTAAACTTCTTAACGAGGTACATAAGCCACTTCTCCACATGTCAGCTACTGTTACTAAGCTTTCTGAGCTCCCAAAACATAGCAATACGTCCTCTGTCTATGTGTCTATGCTATACTAAGAACAATAATGCCTACTATAGTGTCTAACCAACTGTCAAATACAACACACTCCCTAAATATATTTTAATACTATGATTTCCCAAATACTACGGATTATGAAAGCTATTGTAAGAAATCTAAAAACTGCTCCTGTTTCTATTTTTAAGAACTCTGTCATTAGACCTCATTAGAAATTTGTGTATACTTGAATCCAGCAGCCAACAAATGACTACTCTGATAAGTATTTGGAGGCATTAATTGGCTCATCAAGAGGTCCCCCTAACCTGGAAATTTCTACACTTGACCTCAAGCCAACCATCCCACTATGATATAACTGATTATTACATGCATTTAACTCTATCTTGGATCAAGCCATATCATCTTAAATAATAGAAGCTTAAACAAACACTGATAGAATTACAGCCTATAAAACACAAGTTTATATTTTAAGATTTATTCATTTTACTTGAAAGGCAGAATGGTAGAGAGAGAGACAGAGATATTCCATCCTTTGGTTCACGTTCCAAATGCCTATAAATGCCAGGGCTAGGCCAGGATGAAGCCAGGAGCCAGGAACTCCATCTAGGTCTCCCATGTGGCTGATAGCAACACAAGTACAAGCATCCACCGTGTCCCAGGCACATAAGCAGGAAGCTGTATTGGAAGCACAGAGTAACCAGGACTTGAACCAGGCACTCCAAAAGGAAACTGGATGTCCCAAGTGGCAGCTCACCCTCAGCACCGCAATATCCACCCCTATTTTCATTCGTGGTACCAAGGTTAAAAGGAATTTTCTACTCTTTGTAATTTGCCCACACAAGTATATTAAATACTGACTCATGATAGAAATGGTGCACATCAAACTCTGCTATAGAACATATTCAGGAGCTGGAGCTGTGGTGAGGTGGGTGAAGCCGACATCTGCAGTGCTGGCATCCCACGTGGGTGCCAGTTCAAGTCCCAGCTGCTCCATTTCTTATCTAGATCCCTGCTAATGTGCCTGGGAAAGCAATGGAAGATGGACCAAGTCACTAGGCCCCTGCACCCACGTGGGAGACCTGGAAGAAGCTCCTAGCTGCTGGCTGCTGGCTGCTGGCTGCTGGTTCCTGGCTTCAGCCTGGCCCAGCTCTGGCCATTGCTGCCATTTGGGGAGTAAACTAGTGGATGGAAGATCTCTCTCTCTCTCTCTCTCTCTCTGAAACTCCAATTTTCATATAAATAAATAAATCTTTAAAAAATATATTCAAGGTAGGAATGACCCTATTCATATCTTGTAATATGGCTTTAGACTATAAACACCAGAGTTCACAAATAAGACCTCATAGTTTTTATCAAATTATATTAGGCAATGTAACACATTCAATATATTCATGTAATAATAGAATTATTGATATTAGTAAGAGTTTGAAAAAATGGAGAGGGTCAATGTTCTGGAAGAGGGAACAGGATCAAGCAGCATTAATTTTCTCCTCCCATCTACAATGTTTACTTCTTTTTATTGACTTCTTTATACATACGCTAAATAAAATCTAATGTCTACCTTGTTCCTTTTCATTCACGGCTGGCCTTCTTGAAAGAGTGCTCTACACACAATACCTGCATTTCCTCGCGTCTAACATAATGTTGAACCCACAGCAATTTAGTTTACATTCACCACCCAGCTAACACTGTTTTCCATGGACAACAATAATCCCCAAACTCAAAATTCTAATGACCATATTTAATCATCGCTTTATTTAACCTCTTCCAGCACCTGACCATGATGATTATTTCTCCCTTGTTAAATTCTTTGTCCTAAGGGACACCCTTCTGTCCTGTGTTCTGGCTCTCTAAGAAAGTTATCTCTCGGACTCCTGTGAGGTTATCTTAGGTGAAGTTCTTGAGAAGGATTTAGAAAATCAAGAAAATAAAAAGGCTCTTGGCGGGCCAGTGTTGTGGTGAATGGGGTGAGGCCACCTCCTTCATCACCGGCATCCCATGTGGTCACCGGTTCCTGGCCAGGCTGTTCCACTTCCAATCAAGCTCCCTGAAAATGGCCTGGGAAAACAGCTGAAGACGGCCAAGTGTTTGGGCTCCTGTACCCACAGGGGAGAGCTGCAAGAAGCTCCTGACTCCTGGTTTCCACCTGACCCAGTCCTGGCCATTACGGCCTTCTGGGTAGCAAACCAACAAATGGAAGACCAATCTCTCTGTCTTTCCCTCTCACTCTGTAACCCTGACTTTTAAATAAATAAATAAATCTAAAAAAAAAAAAAGCTCTTGAAATTCCTTTTCAAGTGTTCTGTTGTGACAGCAGGAGAAACTAGCAAAATGGTGCAAAATGCTTAGGAGAGTGGTGCAATGCTAATGATTTAGGAAAATGGACTTGTGTAACTGCATGGAGAGAAGGGAGTCCATTTGCTTCTCAGCCAGCTCCATAAACTGGTGGTGAAAACAGTAACAAAGTCGATTTTTCAAAACCATTCTTAGTAAGCAAAAAGTGAATTTTTGGCAGAGCCTGTTGTACATACTCTGAGGTTTTAAAGAAAGCAGATATTTATATGTATTACTCAGAGTTTTGTCATAAAATTTATTATCTATAAAATTAAAACCTAATTGTTTATACAGTATAGTATGACAAAGCTATACTTTTTTAGTAAAAAATGTTGCAAAGTATATATATTTATTTGTAAGACATTATCTAAAGAAAGTGGCCTTAAAGAAAATATGTAAATGGATGCATGTATGTGTATACCTCCCGTATACACATATACATAAATGCATTCACAATAAACACAGCTTCCAACAATCCAATAATGTCACCTCTCTATTCATTCTCTGACCTACTATGCTCAAGTGAGATGAGAAGAACCACCCAGGGACTGATCATCCAAGAACAGCTACACAACTCAATGACACAGGGCTCATGGAAATGCTCTCTCAGCATGCAATCAATTCTGGAAGTGTCTCTGAACTCAGACATTATACAAATGCCAGGAATTAACTATATCTCAAAAAACAGCCTCACCTTCTTATCATGCATGAATCTCTCTACTATTCTATTCTTAAAAGTTGACTCCAATCTAATCTCTCTGTAAAGTCTTTGTTGAACCTTAGGTGTACTTTTTGTAGCACTTTTTTAAAAAAAGAATTATTTATTTATTTGAAAAGCAGAGTTACAGGCCAGCACCCCAGCTCACTTGGCTAATCCTCTACCTGCGGCGCCGGCACACCGGCTTCTAGTCCCGGTTGGGGCACCGGATTCTGTCCAGGTTGCTCCTCTTCCAGTCCAGCTCTCTGCTGTGGTCTGGGAAGGCAGTGGAGGATGGTCCAAGTGCTTGGGCCCTGCACCCGCATGGGAGACCAGGAGGAAGCACCTGGCTCCTGGCTTCGGATTGGCGCAGTGCGCCGGCCTCAGCAGCCATTTGGGGGGTGAACCAACGGAAAAAGGAAGACCTTTCTCTCTGTCTCTTTCACTGTCTAACTCTGCCTGTCAAAAAAAAAAAAAAAAAAAAAAAAAAAAAAAAAAAAAACGAAAGGCAGAGTTAGAGAGAGGCAGACAGAGAGGTCTTCCATCCTCTGGTCCACTCCCCAAATGACCACAACAGCTGGCGCTGGACCATTCTGAAGCCAGGAGCCAGGAGCTTCTTCGGGGTCCCCCATGTGGGTGCAAGGGCCCAAGGATTTGTCCACCTTATATTGCTTTCCCAAGCCATAGCAGAGAGTTGGATTGGAAGTGGAGCAGCCAGGACTCTAACTGGCGCCCAAATGGGATGCCTACTCTGTAGGCGATAGCTTCGCCCACTATGCCACAGTGCTGGCCCCTTTTGGAGGGCGTTTTTAATGTATAATTAGAAGGGGAGATGTCCTCAAAACAGGGATGCACTTAACCAGCTCACCACTCACCAGAGTAATTGACTCTCTCCATTAACATATCAACCATTCCTGCCAGTATTCATTAAATGCTGATTGAACACCCATAGCTACCAGACTTTGCCTGGTATACATTTAAGCAGTTTTGTCCCATCAATTCTTCTGTATTTTTGTTGTAAAGAAAACCGCTAGCTGCCAAAAAGCATATTTTCCTTATTTCTCCTTTCTAATCAAGTCACAATTTCACCAGTTATATCATTTGCCACTGTGACATTAACTTATGTATGGGCAAGACAACTATAAACAGTTGAGAGCAAATCATTAAAATTTAGAAATGTGCACTTAGATAGCAAATAGGTATCCCTAAGTTCTCCTTCTCATTTGAAGAAGTAAACAATAAGATAGTTTATCATAATCTGTATTTTTTACATATGAAAGTCTTTGTAGAATACTGATCAGCAAACTCAAAGAAAGGCCTTAATTTACATGGCAAGTTTGACAATACATTTGTAAAAGCTTTCATTTAAAATAAAATTGTTTGAATAGTTATGCATCTTTTTTACAATCAATTTTTCCCTTTCCCCATCAATTATGCTCTTAGTCCTCTCAGATAGAGGACTTCTTCTCTAACTGTATTGCATTTTTATTGTTCATTTAGCAGCTCCTAATGAGAATGTCTCCAAATTTTTTAAAATCATTTTTAAGCTTGTGTGGGGAAAATACATAATTTCTTTTTATTTTGAAGATTTATTTATTTATTTGAAAGTCAGAGTTACACAGAGAGAGAAGGAGAAGCAGAGAGACAAAGAGAGGTCTTTCATCTGCTGGTTCACTCCCAAGTTGACCACAAAGGCCAGAGCTGCACTGATCAGAAGCCAGGAGCCAGGAGCTTCTTCCAGGTCTCCCACGCAGGTACAGGGGCCCAAGGACTTGGGCCATCTTCTACTGCTTTCCCAGACCACAGCAGCGAACTGGACTGGAAGTGAAGTAGGGAAGCATACAGGCTAAACTTGATTAGATTTGTGAACTGGAAGACCACGCCTTCGTCACTCCTCTGTGTGACTTCATCCCCTACCTGATACCTTCGCTACGCCCCTGTGTGACCTCATGCCCCTACCTGGCCACACCTGGGTGCCAACCAGCAAATCAGGTTAATTAACCACTCCCCTTTGAAAGTAGGTTAAAAGCCTGGGATACAGTGTGTCCAAGCTTCTCTTCTTCCCTGGCCTCCTGCCAGGACAGGGTTTGCTGCAGCCCTGAGCCTCCAGGGCGCATGGCCTTTGGGCCATGTGCTCTAGGCTTCCTGGCCAGATACAGGCCTAGATGCTCTTCCACGTGGCTGGTTCCTGGTGTTCTGTATGAACCCTGATTTACCTCTCTCTCTTTTTTTTTTTTTTTATTATTTTTTTATTTTTTTATTTTTTTGGACAGGCAGAGTGGACAGTGAGAGAGAGAGAGACAGAGAGAAAGGTCTTCCTTTGCCGTTGGTTCACCCTCCAATGGCCGCCGCGGAGGCGCGCTGCGGCCGGCGCACCGCGCTGATCCGATGGCAGGAGCCAGGAGCCAGGTGCTTTTCCTGGTCTCCCATGGGGTGCAGGGCCCAAGCACCTGGGCCATCCTCCACTGCACTCCCTGGCCACAGCAGAGGGCTGGCCTGGAAGAGGGGCAACCGGGACAGAATCCGGCGCCCCGACCGGGACTAGAACCCGGTGTGCCGGCACCGCTAGGCGGAGGATTAGCCTAGTGAGCCGCGGCGCCGGCCACCTCTCTCTCTTAATAAAGCTCTCACTCTCCTATGCATCTTTCTCACTAAATAAAAGCTGAAAATGTACCATTCTGCCTCCTTTATCTGTGCCGGTATTTAGAATTCTTCTCTAAATATTAGGCAAGAACCCTCTGGGGCTTATTAATATTGGGGAGTTAGTAATAAGCTCATGGTGAAATCGTATGGCACCCCAAATTCCAGTAGCATACGTGGCACCCCAGAAAGCACTTCTGGGTAACTTTAAGGGGCCACATGTATGTGCAAATTTTAAGGGGTCATGTCCGATTTCAGAAGTGGAGCAGCCAGGACTCGAACCAGCGCCCATGGGATGCAGGCATTGAAGGTGGCAGCTTTACCCGCTATGCCACAATGCTGGCTCCAATAATTTCTGTAAATGTATAGAGTTCACCTATCATCTTTGTAATTTCTAAAAATATGTTTAAAATTTGAGGTCCACATTCTTTATGAATGAGCCTTTACAGAGTACTTAGCAATCTACATACTTTAAATATTTTATTCTTCCTAATTTTTTCCCCTGTTCTACTTGGCAGAGGGTCAGAACTTGTCAAATGCTGACAATCAGATTTCTTGATGTCCAGTTTAGTGCATCTTTGGCTTTTCCCTCTTCAGTGCCCTCGATTCTGATCACGAAATATTATTACATCTTCTTTACCGTGTCAAATTTTTTGAATTTATTATCTCTTCACAAAACCTAAGCCTGAAATTCTTTCATGACAGTAAGTGCTTTGGATGAGACTCAAGAGACCTCACTGAAATATGCGTTCTCTTTTTATCATTTAGAGTCTCTTAAAAGTAATTTCATGGGACAGCACTGCAGCATAATGAATTAAGCCACCGCCTACAATGCCAGCATCCCATGGCAGGGCCGGTTCAAGTCCCGGCTGCTCCACTTCCAATACAGCTCCCTGCTAATGTGCTTGGGATAGCAGTAGAAGCAATGGAAGTGCTTGGGCTTCTGTACCCCACGTGGGAGACCCTGGAGATCCTGGCCCCTGGCTTCGGCCTGGCCAAGTCCTGGTCACTGCTGCCACTTGGAGAGTGAACAAGCAGAAAGAAGATCCCTCTCTCTCTTTCTCTCTCTCTCTCTTTGTAATTCTGTCTTTCAAGTAAATAAAAAAGTAATTTCAAACATCAAAGTTTCTAGTTATGAGACGCTAAATGTACATATATAATAGTAAATCCTGGGAATAACAGAAAGATAATTATGAGCATATATTTTTACCTGAGAAATAGCAAAAAGAAAATCAAATTTAGGTATAAAATCTTTTGGGGATAACTACACCTTAAGGTACATAAAGTATCACTTTCATATAACACACTTAAGATTAAGTCACCTATGAACTGAAATATTCTGAAACCAAAGTTTGCATTGTAGTATTTCACATTTCTTTACTACAAATGTTCAAAATACATAGTGGTTTGAAAAGATATCACAAAAAGATACTTCCAAGTCCCAACCTTTGGTATCTGTGATTGTGATTTTATTTCAAAATGGTCTTAGCAGATATAATTAAGTTAAAGATTTTAGATGAGATCAACCTGGATTTAGTGTTGGATTTAAATCCAATAAACTCCTCATAAAAAGAAAGGTGAGGGAAATTTGAGACACAAAGAGGAAGCCATGTGAAGATTTGGGCAAAACTTGGAATTATGCAGTTTCAAGTAAAGCAGCCCAGGACTGCCAGCCCCCATGAGAAGCCAGGAGGCCAACAAGGAACACATTTCTTCTCAGACTTTACGAGGACATTAACCCTGCCAAACACTGATTCTGAACTTCTGGACTCCAAAACTGTGAGAGAATAAATGCTACTGTTTTAAGTTACCACAATTTTGGTACTTGCCATGACAGAAGCTAATACAGGGCCGGCGCTGTGGCTCAGCAGGTTTAAGCCCTGGCCTGAAGCACCGGCATCCCACATAGGCACCAGTTCTAGTCCCGGCTGCTCCTCTTCCAATCCAGCTCTTCGCTATGGCCTGGGATAGCAGTAGAGGATGGCCCAAGTCCTTGGGCCTCTGCACCCACGTGAGAGACCTGGAAGAAGCTCCTGGCTCCTGGCTTCGGATCGGTGCAGCTCCGGCCATTGCTGCCATCTGGGGAGTGAGCCAGCAGATGGAAGATTTCTCTGTGTCTCTACCTCTCTCTCTGTCTTTAAAAAAATTTAAAAAAGAAGCTAACACAATATGTGATTTTTTTATATATATTTATACATTTTCATTTACATTTTTCCAAACCTGAAAAAGGACTTCCTGGACCACTATAATAGAAATCTCATGAATGAGGGTACTTCAAAATGTCTGTGGAAATGGAATTCAAACATACACTTAGTTTGGTGTAAAAATTATTTGAGATCCATGCATGTATGATGGTTCTTCAAAAAACTTCATAAAATACATACTATGAAAAAACTGTTTAAGGACTCCAAAATTTTCTTGTATCAAAATCAACTTATATTTGAATTCCATTCTTCCATGGATTTTTAGAAGCTGTCTCTCTGTTCATACAGCAGAATAAAGGAGCATACAGAAAGGAATACGAACACTAAAAAGCTTAGAAAAGAGTCTAGACTAAACTAATTGCTGTATGAACCAGTACATACAGTAAAGTGTATTAAAGAAAGACTATATTCCAAGAATTAAACTGGCAGTTTCTATTCTCAGTTCGCTCACTTTTTTAGTTATATGAACTTGGACAAGGTATAGTTAACTTCTATGAGCCATAATTTACTGCCTCATTGATATAACTTTAAAAAAGTGCTCCTTCATTATACAGTTGTGAGAAAGAATTGTTTAAAACTTTACACATAATCTGTGTTTAAAACTTAACACTTTTGCTGTGTTAAAAACTTTACACATTTTCTGAAACACAATAAACACAAAAGAAATATATTGGAATTAACTTTTCCTAACTGATTATCTAAAACTTGATCCTTTATGTCAGATATAAATTTCCATGAGATTCTTTAGAAGCTAGCCTGATCTGGTCTCTTTTCTCCAGGGACAGCTGCTTTGATTTTAAAGAGTCTCACCCACAAAACTGATATTAAAAAATTTTCCCCAATTAGGAAACAGCTTTCTTCTATATTTAACTGAGTTCAATATTCACTTTACTAACACAAAGCATGAAGGGCTTCTTGTCCTAAGTTATACTTAATTTTGTTTCACTCTTTCGCAAGTGACCATCTCCTGAAGGTAGTCCACTACCTCTCTTGGCGCCCATGACTCTCCATCATTCTAATACACAAAAACGTTTATGAAAATCTCTGTGCAGATCTTTTTAGGATAATCAATGCTGAGAGACACCTACACAAAGTTCTTTTCACATTGATACCTATCACGTGAACAGTATTTCAGAGTACAGTCCACACCAGAACACTGGAGCATTCTTTTCCTGATAAAAATCATTTCCCTATAAACAAGGTGTTCACTGCTGGAGCCAGCACCGTGGCATAGAAGGATAAGCCTCTAACTGCAGTGCCCTCATCCCATATGAGTGTAAGTTCATGACCCTGCTCCCTGCTAATGTGCCTACTAAGGCAGTGGAAGATGGCCCAAGTCCTTGGACCCCTGCCATACATGCGGGAGACCCAGAAGAAACTCCTGGCTTAAATCTGGTTCAGCCCAGGCCACTGCAGCCATTTGGAGAATGAACCAGTAGATGGAAGATCTCTCTCTCTCTCTCTCTCTCTCCTTCTCTGTCTCTGTATCTTCACCTTTCAAATAAATAAATAAATCTTCAAGAAAAAAAAAAAAAAGGTGTTTACTGCTATTTTACAATATGGACACTGAAGCTTATGGAAGTCTAATCAATTGTCTGTTACAGTGCTATATTAGTCTACTGTATAATGTTCATTAAGTCTTTATTATGCACAAAGTCAAACAAATGTACAGAAGACAGAAAAAATAATAAACCCACAGAGGATATTATAATGATTTAATTTTAGTTTCCCAAATTTCCCTAATGAGGTAACAAATACACATTTCCAGCCTTAGTTTAAAGTAAAGCAAAATTTAAAATATATATTATCTCTTACAACAAAGAGATGGAAGGGAAAACCAGAAAAGATATTATAGGATGGATGTCTTCCATCCAACTCATTCTGTCTCTCAACCCACAAAGACAAAGAGAATAAATGAATAAATGTGTCAACGAAACTTATTGATAAGGCATGATCTAAACAGCAAGTCTCTGAAAATTCACTGGCAAAGGTAAAGCCTAAATTTGCATAAGCCTAAAGACTACATTTCATATAAAGACACTTTAAGCCAAGTATCTGCTCTTAAGGTGATATTCAAAGGAAGTTGCTCTTAAAAGTGTATAGTGGTACCATAAGAGAAAAAGTCTTTAAATAGAAAAAAAAGAGGGGGGATAACAGTTTTCTCCTATTTGTAAAGAAAAGCAATCATCATTAGGTAAATAATAAGTTAAATATTCTTAGGAGTAAATTACCATTTTTACCTACAAAAGGAATAAAAGAGAAATTTTTTTCGCTAGTAGTCACCATTAAGACGGTTACACTCAACTGACATGTCAGTGAAAAAAAGAAAACAAATTCAGCTAAAATATAAGGAAATAAAATGGGCAAGAGTTAATGAAGATGCAGAATTTCAACAAAAAATGAAGAGATATGAAGAGAAGGGGAGGATGGAAAGCACTTCAGAGAAAAGCTACATTCTTAATAACTCTTCTGAAACCAGCCTGGCACATCTACTAGAAAATTAGGAGTGATGATAATTACAAACATATTTTAAACTTACTTTTGTACAGCTATTAAGAAGCAATTACAATTCGGAAGACTCTTCTCAGATGCAGTATATTAGACTCATAAAATCTGGCTATGTACTTTATTAAAAGAATGTTTATTAAATAGGCATCATAAACTTCCCTAAAAATGAATATATGTTTAGGGATCTAGTTAATAATTGGAGATTTCAGCTTCATTAATGATGAGGATCTTAGTGAGAAGGGAATTGTTCAAGATAATGTCTCAGGGAGCCTAGACAGGTCTTCAGTCTAGGAGGAGTGCAGCATCGCTGTACAAGATCAAGATACCATTATTTAAGTAAGTAAGACCAGAGAGGCTTTCAGAAGAATATAACGGAGAAACTAGTTCATTTTCCCAAGAATGTAGAAGGTGAAGCAGGCCCAGATATTAAGAGAAGTTTGCAAAAACTAATTGTGAAAACAAAAAAATGGAAAATGGACTTTTGAAATAAGCAATTTTTATATCACCATGTCATTTGGGCCACTAATTAGCCCAAGAATTTAGAGTTGAGGTCAATCTCATACATGTAAAGCTTCTCAGACACACACATTAAATCTCGCTGTCCCTTACTTTTAAGTTCAGGACATTGACACTGAGTTCTCCAGTTAAACAACATACATGTATTGTAGTTAATTTAAGTAAAAAGAAATTTATGAAGAATATCGGAAACCCATAAGTATTCCAAGACAGTCAGAGATCTAGGAACGGTACTGAAGTAAAAGCAGGCACTGGGTTCAACACTGCTTTCCTAACCAGGTATATTCTCCAAAGTCCACTTTGCTCTACAGGATCTGGACACCAGACTCTGTAATAGAAATTCTGCTATCGCTGCCCTTGTCAGCAAAGTGCATCTGCCATCATCCTTGCCAGAATTGATTCCATGGTGCCTGTTTCTTGTCACTAATTTCCAATTCAAAGTCTTTCCTGTGTACATTTGATTGACAGTACCTGGTTCATATGCATATCTCTTACATGCAAAAGAACCTGGGAAGCAAATTTCTGACTTTTATTATGGGAAAGTGCTCATAAGGAAAGATTTCTTCAGACACATGAAAGATATCAGAGATGTTGAGAGCAAGTATCAAAGGTGTCAAACGGTATCAAAGTTATGAGAGCAGTGTCATGGATTTCCCTAGAGTATGTGCACATCAGTGTCTACTGATTCTCAGTCCATATCTGGATCAGACCTCACCTTATCTCCCACTACTGTCTTCCTACCACCTGCACTGGTCTTTAATGGTGGTTCCTCAATAAACTAAGCTTTTGCAGCTATACAGGTTCCGCTCCTGAGACTCCCTCTGCTTTGAACTTCACAGTCCCAAATTTGTTCCTGGCTGAATTTCACTTCACTCTCAGGACTTCACAGACTGCCCCATCTTGAGTGTCCTCCACCACACCCAGGCACATTCTTCCTTGCTGCACTATTCTACTTGCTTCGCAATGCTGACAGCAGTCTGCTTTTGTTTATCTTGGTCCTAACCTGCTAGAATGTAAGCCACGTGGAAATATGCACTCTGTCCTTCCACTTTGCAGCTGTCTCTTCAGCACCTAGAACAGTGTCTGACACTGTCCAGTTCTCAAATATACATTGCTTATTGAATGAATAGGCCCATTCTATTATCGTGGAGACTAAAGCAGAGAGGTTCAGTGACTCATACATGGTCACACAGTACAGGGGTGATCACAGAGCAGCCACTTGTTTTCCAGGAAAAGAGTGACATGAGAAGCCTCAGCTACTTATAGAAAAGCAGCAGCGGGTCAGAGCAGAAAGGACATTGTCTAGGAAATAATAACGCATGAGCTCTACATTCTATATTTTGAACTCAAATTTGTGCTCCCAAATCTAACACAAGTATAAGTCTCAAAGGATTTTTTAGAGAATTAAATATGACCACAGACAAAAAAGAGCTTCTTGTAATACAACAAGTACAGGTGACTCATAACTGGAAGCTATAAAAATTATCGTTAATTTATGAGCAATGATATCCATGTTTGGGTTCACAATCTCTTAATAATTTACTAATGGAGACATGGTCTTCATATCATCTAAATCAGAGAATTCTTATGTATAAAATTAGAGTGTTCTCACCTTCATGAAACTAAAATGAACTGTGGATCAGCTTTATGACTGGCATATGTTATATACAGGGTGAAGTCTGTAGATTTCTTTCTGGTTAATAACACTGAACATGTCAATCTCTTTTTGACATTTCTGAAGATTATCTTATCACTGTAGAATAAAGTCAAAGAGTCACTCCTTTCATTTATTTCAAAGCACTGATAGAGTCAAACATGGTGCAAAGTACAGGAAGCATTAAAAATAACATCTGCTTCAACAAGGTACTAGAAGAGAAAACAGACAGAAGTAGACAAAAAGAAAATTAGCAACAATGTCTCATATACTAAAGCTACAGGAAATCTGAGAAATGGTACCTAACCCAGACTGCATAAAGTAAAGAGAGCTTTTTGGGAGAAATGATGCTGAGCAGAGTCCTAGCAAAGGATAAGAATGAGCTAAACAGAAAGGGTCAGACATGTTCAGAAATTCCTTGCAGAAAACCAGCATCTGCAAAGGCCCAGTGGAGAATCTGACTATGCCTGCTTTAGAAAACCAGAAAGTAAAGAGAAAACAGGGTCACAACAGCCCCAAGAAAAGAGAGGTTCAAATCTGAGCCTGACCCTAACCCTTTCGAGGAGCGCTAATGCTAGAAATGATTAATTTCCCTTAACTATTCTGCTTTCCCTAGACAAGAGAAAAAAATTCATCCATAAGTATATTATTACCTTTCTAGTCTGGTGGTAATCCTCAGTTTTGAGCTACAACTTACGATATTTTTAAATATAAATATATGTTGAACATCATATCTTCAGTGTTAGATATCACTGCTCAGATCAATCCCTTTTATATTAGCAACTCTTCTTTAAGGAATCATCCCTTATGTCTTCCTCTGTGCCTGAAATGCCTTTGAGTCACCTTCCATTGGCAATCTTCTCTCAAGTCCTCCAAGCAGCATTTTTCATTTCCCCCTAAAAAGTGACAGCATTTCCTACACTACTTTTATTACAGCTCTTATCAAACTGCCTTTCAATAAGTTTCTTTCTTTCTTTCTTTCTTTCTTTCTTTCTTTCTAGATTGAGCTTCTGGAGGGAAGGTTTTGATCTTTGTGTAGCAAACATGATCTTCCCTCCATACCCCATAAACATTTTTAATTTTAGAATGGCTTTAGAATTACAGAAAAGCCGCAAAGGCAATGCAAATAGTTCCTTGGGGATCTTTTAAAATTCAGATTCTAATGCAGTAGGTCAACTTCCTAAGCAGCTTCTACCTGATACAAGTGCTGGCTGCCCAGACAGCATGGTTTGGAGACCACAGTTTTGGTGAGGTCTGAGTGTCAGACACTTTGGGGCAAAGCTGGTCAGTCCTCACCGCAAATTGGAATCACCTAAGAAGGTTTCCTTGGTTTTTAAATTCCAATGCCTGGGACTCAATCCTAGAGACTCTAATACAATTCCTCAGCACAGTCCCAGGAATCTGTTTTTCAAAAAGCTTTTTTAGGTGAACCCAATGTGCAGCCAGGGTTGAGGATCACTCATACCCTAGAAATTCTCCATGTCTTCCTTTACACAACAAAAATAACTGTAAGTATCTGAGAAGAGCTTTCTGGGAAGAACTGACATAGTAAAATTAATTAAATTAATTAAATTAATTTAAAAATTAATATGCTCAGTCACTTCTGATATGCAAAAGGATATGCGAATCTAAATTTCGCATCAATAAACCTTTGGGAACATTCTTCCTAAACTCTCTTTCTAGGGTTAAACTGTTCTCAGATCTCCAACTGTCAAGAAAACATTTTAAAAGGGCAAGGAGTTCAGTGTTTGGGTGGGGTCACTAGAAATTCCCTAGTCTTAAGGGAATGTGGTCTAAGCATCCTTTGATTAATTCAACAGGCCTTGCAGCTGAGTCTGGAATACAGGGAGTCCCAGCCTGTGTGGGACAGAAACTGCTTTGTATGGGGACAGTCCAAAGTGTGGCTAGTTGAGTCTAAGCTGCTTATTATAGAACAATGAGTGACCACATCTGAACTGCAGCTGGTCTTAAGAAGCCATCTCTGCAAATCATCTGGTTTAAACTGCTCTTCATAGACTTAAGGGCACAGCTCCTAAGGAAATTCAGAGTGGCAGTACTGTCATTAAAATTCAAGCAGGAGGAGAGTAGCAATTGTAAAATACTGTCTTCTACATTCGCTTCTAACATACAAGCCCTTCTTCAACCCTTAGGAATACAAAAGTCACTACTTTTAGCAAGACTGAAAGTTAAAGAACTGTCTTTTTTCCCTAAAGTTAGTAGGTTCTTGATTAGAAAAGAGAAGACAGAGTTTACAGACCGAAAAATCATATGTTTGGGCTGGAATGCAGGTTAAGCTGCTGCTTGGGACACTCACATAGTGTATCAGAGTGCCAGTTCAAATCCTGGCTACGCAGCTTCCAATCCAGCTCCTTGATAATGCATCCTGGCAGGCAGCAAACGATGGTTCAAGTGCTTGGGGCCCTGCCACTGACACAGGTGATATAAATGGAGTTTTTGTTTCCAGCTTCAGCCAGCTCAGCACTAGCTGTTACAAACATTTAGGGAGTAAACCAGAAGATGGAAGACAGTCTGCCTCTGTCAAAAATGAAAATAATAAATGTTTATGAAAATAAGTAATATGATATATAATTACTACCTCCTTTGAGTTAGAAAAGAGTAGATACAAAAAGAATCAATTACTTAATAACAAATAAACATACTTGCCCATTGTGTTGCCTACTTCAACATCTATAATACTATTTCGAATCCCTTGCCTTTAACTTTTTTTAAAAGGAAAAGATTTTATGTATTTGAAAGGCAGAGAGATATATTTGTTAAATAAAATTTAAAAAAAAAAGAAAGGCAGAGAGAGAGAGGGAGGGGGAGAGACAGAGAGAGAGAGAGCAAGAATGAGAGAGAGAAAGAGAGAGAGAGGCTTCCATCTGTGGACTCAATCCTCAAATGGCCACAACAGCCATGTCTGGGTTAGGCTACAGACAGGACCAGGAACATCATCCTGGGCTGCTACGTGAGTGGCAGGTGCTGAAGTACTTGAACCATCTTCTGCTGCCTTCCCAGGTGCAATGACAGGAAGCTGTATCATTGAATCAAAAATGGTCCAGCCAGAACTCAAACTGGCACTCAGAGATAACATTCTGGTGCCACAAGTGTGCCCTTAACCCAGTGCACCACAGTGCCAGTCACTCTGCCAGAATAGCCTGCTAACTCTTCCCACCATCTATAGTCACCTCCTCTAATCTGTGTGTCACACTGCAGCCACAATGCAAGGAGATTTCAAAAAGTTCATGGAAAATAGAGTTAAAAGAGAAGTTTATTTTGGTTCAAAAATATACTTTTTTCATAATATGCATTTTCCATGCACTTTTTTTTTCAAAACCAGAGACACAGAGTGTGGGAGGGGGAGAAAGAGAATGTTCCATTTATTGTTTCATTTCCAAAATGCCTGGAACAGCCAGAGCTGTGCCAAGCAGGAGCCAGGAGCCTGAAACTCATTCACAAGGGAGGCAGGGACCCAAGTACCTGAGCCAACACCCACTGCCTCCCAGGAAGTGCATTAGCAGGAAACTGGACCAGAAGTGGATCTGGAACTAAAACCCAGGGACACAGATAGAAGACGTGGGCATCCCAGGCAATGATTTAACACCTGCACCTTCCATGTGCTTTTGGAAGACTCCTCATAAAATGCTGATCAAAATGTATACCTTAATTTTCAAATTCCTTACAAATGTGTATAAAATTCTCTAACACTGAAGCATGCCAAAAGTTAAATCATATTATACAAACTATTTTGCAACTGAACTTTACATTTCACAGTGTTTTGTGGTAAGTTAAAATCACCACCATCTATAATCACATGAAATTTTTGTTAAAAATGTAGACTACTGGACTCTATTTCTGATCTGTTGAAGCAACCCTTGCATATATAGAATTGGAATATACATCTTAATCTTCTAAGTGATTCTTACGTGTGTTAAACTGAGAGCCACTAACCAAAACAGTGTTTTCAAATCACTCTGGTAAAATGATCCGCAAGTGGTGGTTTGAAAAATATTTATTTTGGCTGGCGCCGTGGCTCAATAGGCTAATCCTCCACCTAGCGGCGCCGCCACACTGGGTTCTAGTCCCGGTCGGGGCGCCGGATTCTGTCCCAGTTGCCCCTCTTCCAGGCCAGCTCTCTGCTTTGGCCCGGGAGTGCAGTGGAGGATGGCCCAAGTGCTTGGGCCCTGCACCCCATGGGAGACCAGGAGAAGCACCTGGCTCCTGCCTTCAGATCAGCGGGGTGCGCCAGCCACAGCACGCCGGCTGCGGCGGCCATTGGAGGGTGAACCAACGGCAAAAGGAAGACCTTTCTCTCTGTCTCTCTCTCTCACTATCCACTCTGCCTCTCAAAAAAAAATATTTATTTTGGCTTCACAAAAGAAAGCACAAGAGCTGCTACAAAGTGTAATAGGTTGCCATCCCAGTTGATGAGCCCCTGGCACTCTGCAAATAGATTTTGGAATAACTAGTCTCAGCAATGTGGTGGTCATTCTGTATCAGGGAAGAGACTGAAACAGATAATTTCTAAGGTCTGTCCCAACTGTGAGATTCTAAAAGTCTACAATTAAAGAGTATTAACGACTAAATTTTATTTCAGAGGTATAAATAAAAGCTACCTGGGAAGATAGTTATGAAGCTGGCAGAATATATTTTGTAGACAGTCATTCAGTGGTAAGACAGCTCTCAACGTCATGCTGTAGTTAGCAAGGAGGAGCTGCAGCCCGACCCACGCTACTCAAACTCCCTCCACTGCCATGCAGCAAAAAAACACAGCTTCTATCAAACTGAAACTGCTGGACAGAACTGGGGCCAGCCAAAAATAACCACCATGGCAGCCAGCTGCATTCTCATTATGACCTTCAGCTAATTATAAGGTCATTACAATCAGATTATCATGATTGACATCTTTACTCCCATAATGCAGCTGATGCCATAATACTTCTGAGATTTCAAAAACAGGCAAAGTGGGGCTGGCATTGTGACACAGCAGGTAAAGCCACTGTCTGTGATACTGGCATCCCATATGGGTGTCAGTTTGTGTCCCAGCTGCTACACTTTTGATCCAGCTCCCTGCTAAAGACCTGGGAAAAGCAGTGGAAGATGGCCCAAGTGCTTGGGCCCCTGTACCTATGTGGGAGAACTGATGAACCTCCTAGCTCCTGGCTCCTGGCTTCAGCCTGACTCAGTCCTGGTCATTGCAGCCATTTGGGGAGTGAATCTCTCTCCCTCTCTCTCTAGAAGGCTTTGAAATAAATAAATAAATCTTTAAAAATAAAAGAAGGGCAAGGAAGTGGGTGGTACTCAAGCCCCACACCAAATTCCATCCTTTATGATTATTTATTAATCATCACCCTAAACATAACCCCTTATGCTTTCAGATCAAATGAAAGGACGAGCCCAAATTTCATTGAGGGCAGCTCTCTCTTTATGCCTGTAATCCTTCTTGAATGCAAATAAATATTGGTCCTCTGCTAACCTTTACCTAGAGTTCACCTTCAAATTCTTTCCTGTGTTAGAGACAAGAACATAGACCCAGCCACCCTGACACAAAGGCTGACAAAATCCTTGCAGATAATTAATTGAAAAATTTTCTTTTCTAAAAAAAGTGATCTTTACAAGAGTTTTCATTGGTGTTCCCATGCTTCAAAAATGTCCTCCTTGTTAGCATAAAAACAAAGCAAGTAAAACCTAAAAGCTCAACAGGAACAGAGTGAAGAATCCTGGCATCTTTGGTGTATCTGGCCCACCGTGACCAGTTGAGGGGCTGTGTAACTGAAAACACCAGTAATCCAATGTAACCTTTTTCATTTTCAAACAAAGAAAAAGCTTATAGAAGGTAAGCGTTATAAATTAACATGGCTATTAAGTGACAAAACAGCTATCCTAACTAAAAACCCATAATTCTGACTTTTAATCTAGTGTTCTCAGTAATAAAGACTTCTTTACTATTATAAATTGAATTCTATTCAAAATACTAAAAAGTTAGAAATAAATCACAGCTAGCCCAACTGTTTTTATACGTATAAAGATGCCATACTGTAAATAAATGCTTGAAAATAATTGCATTTTACAACTAGATTGACATTTCAAAGACAGCTACAATAAAGCTTCTTTTGTTCTCTTCTGAGTTATAACCTAATTCCCTTTTTGGCAGGAAAATCAGTGATCATTCTTACTTCTTGAAATTTAAACAGAAATGCTTTCAAAAAAGAAAAATAATATTTTCAAGCCCAGTTCTTGTGTTATACACACTTAATCTAACTATGAGTATACACAGACATGTCAGTATTTCAGTGGATTTGCACTGCTCCCAAAAGTAGGCAGGAGTGACACATGGAAGCTTGTCATCAACTCTAATGACTTCCAATTTTACAGTAAGTATATAAGTATCTTCTGACTTCATTCCACCTCTGTGACATAACTTCCTCCAACTCTCCCACTTGCTTTCCTCCTTCCACCAGCCATCTATCTTGCTGTCCATCCAACATTCCAAAAAGAAATAAAAACTTCTAATTTTCTATGCAAGAGGCTCCCTCCCTACACATTTCCATGGTCTTTTTCCTTACCCCCTTCATATTACACTGATAATGTCAACCAGGCACAGAGGCACTCTTACACTACCATCTCTATCAGTCAGGGCCCTAGGCAATGGTTGCTACACTAAAATTGAGATAACTGACAGAGTTCCACAAAAGGATTATTGATGAGGATGTAGTAAAACCAAGAGAAAATAAAGCATTTCCGGGACAGCAGTGATAGGGTCACTGCCACTCCCACCTTTGAAAGAATAAGAGGGAGGCAGGATACTGGAAACCATTTTAAAAGCCCAATAGTAAAGAATGCCTTAAGAAAAACACGCTGATGATTGGCAGAGGACAGCAAGCACCCTGAGGCACCTGGTAGAGAAGGGAGCCTGGAGAATAAATACCATGAATTCAGGCTTTTCAGCCCTCAGATCTCAACACAAGGGCTTACTAACATAATCCATATTGGTTGCAGACAGCAGAAGGGAGAAGTGTGGAGAATGGATCTGGAGGAAACAAAGATACTCAGCTCACCATCTCCCTCTATTTCTCTCTAGTCTCCTTACCTGCTTTATTTTTTGTCCATAACGCCTAACGTTATCTCACATGATATTTATTTTGTTTATCTGCTTGTCTTTTTCACTAGAATATTAGCATCTGAGGGTATGGACTTCTTTTTAATATTTATTTATTTATTTGAAAGGCAGAGTTACAAAGAGAGAGAGAAAGAGAGAGAGGTCTTCCATCTGCTGGTTCACTCCCCAAATGGCCACAACAGCCAGAGCCAGGAGCCAGGAGCTTCTTCCGGGTTTCCCACACAGGTGCAGGGGCCCAAGGACTTCGGCCATTTTCTACTACTTTCCCAGGTCATAGCAGAGAGCTGGATCAGAAATGGAGCAGTCAGGGTTCAAACTTACGTCCATATGGGATGCCAGAAGTGCAGGTGGCAGCTTTACCTGCTAAACCATAGCGCCAGCCCCAGCATGGACTCTTGTCTGCTTTATACTGTGTTCTCCCTGGTACCTAATACAGCACCTCTCATCTATCAAGAACTCAGACAAAAAAAATCATCATCACAGAAAATATAACAGCAAAGAAGTAGGGCTGCAGCAGGGCATTAGGATTCCAAATCTCTGCTCTGCTGCTTTGTAGGTGATTTACAAGTTGATTCAGATTTGTTGTATATCACAAACTTTCTGATTTTTTAAAGTATAAAAGAAAGTAGTAAATACACTATATCCCAAAGGACAGGGAGTATTACATGCTTAACTATCTATCCTATATACCCACGTTCACCATGAATAAATCAAGCAAGGCCTCTCAGAAGACACTTCATCCCCCTGGCTCGAGTTTACTGAAAAACAAAACAAAAACAGCTCTTGAAGGAACAGACATTAGTGGAACATCTGATTCTTTGGCTTTCTAAATTATTTGAGACATTTGGGGACTCGTGTGCAGCAATCAGAACAGCATTACTTCTTTATTATGACTTCCCAGGCTCCCCAAAGTTGGTGCAATTAAAAGAAAAGATAAAACAATGGGGCAGAAGAATAAACATCTGTTTTACTCGTACAGACTGAGGAATTTATGTTGGTGGAGAATTTATTAACAAGTAATACTATCTGCTGATTCTAGTAGCAACTCCCAGGTCACCCCAGTAGGAAAGGCAAAATAGCAATCAGGGTAACATATCATTAGCAGAAACAGAAGTGGAAAACACCAGAAGGTAACTCTAGGAGAATCTCCCACACCCACTCTGTCTTTCATTAGAAGAAGCTGTTCACTGATGATCTCTGTTTGTCCTAATTTCATAAAATGGAAAATGGGAATATGCAAGATTGAGAGAAGACAGAGAGGGATGGAAACAGACAGAACTGCTATGGGGTTTTTTAAACTTACTGTAATCTTAACACTAGAACCATTAACTTTACGCACTCCAATAGCAGTCTTATATTTTAATCCTATTTCATACCTTTTCCTCTGAAAGGAAATCTAATATGTCACTATGATTGCCCTCAACTTGAAAAAATTACAAAAATACCCCAGTCTCTGGGTTGCTGATGGAAATGTACTCTTGGAACCTCATTCCATCAGCTTTCATTCAGGAGCAGATACAGGTACTATTATCTAAAGTAGGAGAGCCCTTTGAGCAAAGAAATTTCTAAATACTATAAATTTAAATAATTACACAGTTACCACAAAGTCCAGGAAAATGATAAACAGTTTCAGATAATTACTATATAAGCTTCCATAAATTTTCTTTTTTGGTGTTTCATTTAGTTCATATATGTTGGTTATACTGGTATATTACAAGGATCTTAAAATATCCTTGATGGAGAGACTAGAAAGATAATTCAATTGTTTCTCTATCACGGTCCATGGAAGTTTTGTTGTTGATGATCTCCCCGTGTCAGGTGCTCTCAAGCACAGGCATATCACAAAATGACCTACGGTCGGATACACATCACACTGGATATATGGGCTCACTAGAAAGCAATAGGAACAGTAAAAGATTTGTGGAAGGCATTCCTTTTCAAGGGCAGAAAAAATACCTTAATTATACATGCAGTAATTTTAAGCTGTATAATATTAGCGTGACCATATGAAATTGCTAGTGTTCAATCATTTCTGACCTCCAAAAAGTGAGTTTCATATAGCTCACACTAATATACTCCCAGTAAGCCCAATGAATGTATCTGCTCCTCAGCACTCCTTAGCCAGATTCCAAAATCCCCCAGGTTGCTCTATTACATATTGCACTAGGCAAAAAGACCACAATGTTAACCTGGTTGTATTTAATATTCTTAATGATCATGAGAGTAAGGCTCAGGGTATTGCACAAAGCCTGGAAAGGCACAGCGCCCTGAAGGTTCAACCTCTTTTTTTTTTTTTTTCTTTGACAGGTAGAGTGGACAGTGAAAGAGAGAGACAGAGAGAAAGGTCTTCCTTCTGCCGTTGGTTCACCCTCCAATGGCCGCCGCGGCCGGCACACCACGCTGATCCGAAGGCAGGAGCCAGGTACTTATCCTGGTCTCCCATGGGGTGCAGGGCCCAAGTCCCTGGGCCATCCTCCACTGCACTCCCTGGCCACAGCAGAGAGCTGGACTGGAAGAGGGGCAACCGGGACAGAATCCGGTGCCCTGACCGGGACTAGAACCCGGTGTGCCGGTGCCGCAAGGCAGAGGATTAGCCTAGTGAGCCGCGGAGCCGGCCAAGGTTCAACCTCTTCTGCAAGGCCAATCCTATCACTGGAAGTTCTGTCATCTGAGCAGTCCTAAGGAAGCTTCTGAGAAGCATCAAGGAAAGTAAACACACTTCTCTCCCCCACCCCCAAGAAATAGTTCCCACATGGTACAAAGAAATAATTACCAATTGATAGGCACAATCAGAGCAGACTCAAGTAATCCTGAAGAAAACGATGAAAATTTCTATGAAACAAAGAGTCCTTTGTGGGTACAGGAATCTCATCCCCCTATCATTATTCCCTAGGGCATTCATCAGTTGCATGTTCTGCACACGTGGCATCTTGCCCTCACGTGGACACTTGTAAAACACAGCACCCTCTGATAAAAATGGTCTCAGTGCAAAATGTAAACTCACACTTTATCTAGAATCTGACACCAGGCTATTTGCTAACTGGCCCCTTGCAATAAAATGGTTTTCTGGCCATATGGTTTTTAAATCTGACACGAAACACCACATAGAGAACAGAGTTCAGCTAGAGCTCTCAACTCATTTCAATAAGAATCTTTTTTTTTTTTTTCCTTCTGGTTTTCCAGATAAGTCTCTCTACAACAAACTGATGCCCGGTATAGGCATACTGTTTATTTGCTGAATACTGCTGAGTCGGCTACACATTTCAGGGGAAACTGTGCTGAGTCCACACAATGACCACCATCTGTTGCAGAACTTCTGGGAACAGTGTCATCAGCATGAAGCATGGTGTCAGCCCTAATAATTAAAGGGCTGCTTTGGAAGCAAAAGTCAATAATGGAAACTTATTCCAGAAGGTCATTAACACTGGAATTCATTGCAAAATTGGAAAACATTGCTACATAAGGTGATTAAATAAAACTGTATCAAGTGCCAACCATATTTATATTCCAAAAAATATCAAATATAGTTAGCATAGATTTTAGACTCAAATCAAACAAAACATCAGATATGCCACTTGCTGAGACATTGGCATTGATAAGAATAACAATAGTAATAAAGCTATCATTTATTAACTCTCACCTTAACTCAGTAAGGTAGGTACTATCATCTAAAAGGCAAATATTTTTAACCCTCTCTGTTATATATTAATGTTAGCCATCGCAAAACACACCAAACACTGGAGTAAAGGAAAGGGTTTATTGGGGAACACCCAATAGACTGGAGTGAAGGGGCGGCAAAGGAAAAAGAGAGAAAGAGAGTATAAGAAAGAAACAGAGAGGAGAGGAGCTAGCAAGGAGAGAAGATAGAGAAGAGAAGAGAGGAAAGCAGAGAGCAGGAGAGGAGAGCTAAGAGAGCACGTGTTCAGGAACAGGCCCTTTTAAACTTTGCCTGAGGGCGGGCAGGGAAGCAGGAGCAGCGAATCCCATTAGGATGGGGGTGGAGCCTGGCTCAGGTAGCTGGGCCATGCTGCCACCTGGCTACAACTGCGCCAGTTTCCTAACACTCTCAGCCTCATTAATTTTGTCTTATAACAAAGATAATATCACTGATTTTTGCAGGATTTTCATAAAAATTAGATATTATAGGTGGTAGATGCATGATATAATACCTATGTACTAAAACATTACACTTTTAAAGTGGACACAGATTGTATACTTAATGAAATATGAGATCTTGCCTCAGCAAGTATAACCTGACCTACAGAAAACCTCAAGCATCCCCTCTGATGAGCTAGAACATCACCATGCTGATTTCACAATTTTTTTTTTTTACAGGCAGAGTTAGTGAGAGAGAGAGACAGAGAGAAAGGTCTTCTTTCCGTTGGTTCACCCCACAAATGGCCACTACACTACGGCCGGCACACTGTGCTGATCCAAAGCCAGGAGCCAGGTGCTTTCTCCTGGTTTCCCATGCGGGTGCAGGGCCCAAGGACTTGGACCATCCTCCACTGCACTCCCGGGCCACAGCAGAGAGCTGGACTGGAAGAGGAGCAACCGGGACAGAATCCGGCGCCCCAACCGGGACTAGAACCTGGTGTGCCAGTGCCGCAGGCAGAGGATTAGCCAAGTGAGCCGTGGCGCCGGCCTTGATTTCACAAATTTAAGGAATACGCTAAAAAATGAAACAAGCACAGCAGCTGAGTGGGGTACATCATCGTTTAAATCCACAAGTACGTATTAAAAGGTTATTCCAGTAACACAGGAAACTTCAAAGAAAATAATAAAGCAAGTTGGTCTGGGAACCATATTTTCAGGATACAGAATAGATGGTTATTGTCGCTCCCCCTCTTCGTGGAGGAACGACACAGGACCCTGCGCTGTTCTTTCGTCTGCTCGGCCCTCCCCGGGTTTGCTGCTGCTTCTTCCCGGGTTGGCTACTATCCCTTCCACCTCCGTGGAAGGGCAGTTCCCCCTGCCACATTCCCCACTTCCGCGGGGGAGCGGCACACCGCCGGCCGGCTCTCTCGGGGGCTGCACAGGTGTTCCCCTTAGATGTTCCCCTTAGATGTTCCTGGTGCATGCCGTCTCTCTCCTCCTTTATAGTCCTCCTCCGCCAATCCTAACTCGGCTGCCCACACGCCGAGTACGCTGCTCTCCAATCAGGAACAGGTCCCACAGTTTATTGGTTGAACTGGAGGCAGCTGTGTAAAAGCTGTTTTCTTCTCTCCCAGCGCCATATTGTGGGAGAGCAGATGCATAGAATAAGTCTTAATTCCAGTAACTTAGTCTAGTCCGAGCTGCTCCCCACAGTTACTATACCATTCTGTCATTTGGAATTGTGCATACATGTATAATAGTAAAATGAGCAGCAGAACAAAGCATTAGTCCAGACACTCAGAAATGAAGAATCTCTGAAGAGTAAATGTGGAGAATCATTTATGTCCAGTACACAACTGTCAGGCTGAAATCCACTTTTAACATAATGTTGATGTCTATGTGCCAAGTAACAAGGTTACCTAGTGATCCCACCCCAAGCAATGCTATCCCTACAGTTCCTACCTTTCTCTCCATAAACCATCCTTCCCTGTATTCCCTGCTATCCCCTTCCTATCTGTCAAAACACCTCAAAGGTAGATAGGATAAAGAGTTTAGAGAAGCTCTAGAATATATTTTGGTCTCACCACTCTACAAGTTTCCATAGTGGTCTTATAAATTAAACATATAATAAATGATAGCTAGGAGGGTGGGCCCTGCAATACAATGGTTTAAGGGGCTGCCCACATCCCTCACTGGAGTGCTTGTCAGAGTCCCACTTCTGATCCAGTTCCTTGTTAATGTGCCTGGGAAGCAGTGAATGATGGATCAAGTATTTGAGCCCCTGTCACACCCAAGGGGCAGTTGGAGTTCTGGGCTCCTGGTTTCCACCTGCAGTCCTAAATGCAGATATCTGAGTAACTGAATGGAACATACCTCTCTTTCCCTTTCTCTTCCTGCCACTCTGCCTTTCGAATAAATGAATAAATATTAAAAATATAGTCAGATAATAATTAGTAAAAATGGAAAAGTAAATTTACCAGTATACTCTATTTTATTCTTACCATCCAACAGAATAAAATACCTTGCTTAAATCATGAACACAATACCCAGGAATAAAGGAGTTAAGAAAGCTTACCAGAAAAAAAGGCTCACCTTCAAAAATAGATACACAAATATTATACATATTACATACACATGTACATACACATTCAAACACACATACACACAAAGAGAGAGTGAAAACAAATGACAAAGAAAGTGAGAATAGATAGTTAAAAAGTTTAATGTAGGCAATTAGTATTCTTTCTACTATTTTTGCAAATTTATACTAGGTTTGAAGTTTTTCCAAATAAAGAGTTAAGAAGGCTGGCAAAAATATTTGGCCATAAAATAATACAAACTGCATGAAATTTCAAGTATTTCTTCATCATATGATTTGAGAAAATCACATCAATAATTACTATTATATTTATCGAAAGGAATTTAAAAATGTAGAAAAGTTACAGCCAACAAAAAATAGTGATTCCATACAAGAAACTGTTGGGTCTTCTCACTTGTCCCTTCAATGTTAAATATGAATCACTGACAGAAACAGCAAAGAAACTCAAAATAATTGAAGTTGGTGAGACATAAGATTAAACAGAATATGAAGTAATAACAGCCAAATTTTATTTGTCCTCCTTTTAGTAACTCAATTGTATTCAATGCTGCCAGTCTGAAATATAACCAGTAATTATATTGCATTCTCTCAGGAGTCCACGCAATACTGTCACACATACATGTCATACTGTCTCATACATTTTTGGCACATTTAGATGCTCTCAATTCTCCCATGCTAGAGATTATCAAAATGATTTGGTATAATACACTTTAAGGATGTTCAGATATCTGCACTGAGATTTGGAAAATACATGTTAATAAAAGTTTCAGTACATTTTAGTTTTCTTTAGCATCAACACACTTGCTATTGATTTCACAGATTAGAAATGACCTATCACTTCTAAATGAATTCAATTTACTTAATCAATTAACTTACTTAAATTGCTTAAGTAAATTTAATTTGTTCACTTAATCAATTAAAATTATTTAAATTGTTTAAATAATTAAGCTGAGGTACAAACTTACAGGTTCTTAAGTCGCTGCAGTATCTTGAAAGTTCCACTTAAACAAGCACCTAATGAAGGAGGGAAAAATCCTTACGTGTCATTTAAAAGGAGACTCCTTGGAAAATCACTCTTCTTGTAGAGAAAGCATTGACAAGTCTGTTGGTACTCTGTATGCTCCCTAAGCAATGATTGCTAGAGGTTTAGTTTCAGAATCATTCCCAAGAAAATGATTCTGGAGCATCAGAGACTTCAACAAATTTAATTAATGTACTGACATTCATCCATTTACTCATTTAGTCTGCAGTAAATTTTAAAAATGTACTCAGAATAATCTTAGGCACCTCAGTGCATCAGCAGCACAAAAGTTCATGCTGACAGCATCCTTTGGATACCACCATATCTAACAATGAAATCCTTATTTTCCTATTTTTATCATTAGCCCTAAGGACTAAGTATAAGACAAATATACTTGGGATTACATTTGGCTATGCCATGCATAGTGCAATGTTCCACTGGGGCTACAGGAAAGGTAGAAAGCAAATTATTTTCTGCAGCAGCCTAACTCTGTGCCTTAATTATTTAAATTAATAAACCCTTTTTGCATATTCTACCTGCCAACATGCTGGGTATTTTCCTGTCTGGTAACTTTCTGCTCAGAAGATAAATCATAGAGGAGTAAACGATGGATACAACAATTTCCTTACTCCATTCCATAGCAATTTACCCCTAAAAACTGGAAGCCATCATTAGGATTCATGGGTGACCACAGCTGGGTCTAAATGACCACTTTTAGTGAGTATACACAAAGTTGAAGGAAATGGGAAAGTGGTGATTAGTAAAAGCAATCTCTTTTCTCAACTCTGTACACACACACACACACACACACACACCCCTTCAGTAATCTCAATAACACATTTTCATTCAATTCCCACACACAAACCACATACTTCTTTTGGGTGGAGGGGAGAAGGAAATGATTTCTCTGTGGGTGGCAAAAACACTGAGATTCTTCAGGATATTATTTGAATAAATATTAAATAACAATTTCTTCAAAAATAAGCAGTAAAGCATCCTTCAAACACATATTTATTGCCAACTGCAACCTCGTGTGCAAGGGATGAAGTCCCTGGAAGGTAAAAGAATCTACACAGGAACACATTTCCTGCTCAGAGCAGTCGGGGGCAAAGCAGCTATCAGGTAGGCCTGACTCTTCAAAGCCAGGCCTTTCCTCCCTGCTGAGATTTCAATCATCATAAAAAAGTAAAATAAAATGAAGTGAATAAAAGCACATGAAATACAATGGCAATTTGTGGAGAACAGAAATACTACCTACACCCTGTTGTGGAAGATTAAAGAATACTCCCAGAAGCTTAAGGCAAGACTGAAAATCCAGGTGAAGCTTGGAAAGGATTGTAGATGTTTACAGACAAGTGAATTTACATTGGTTCTCAGGAAAACTCAGTGAATGAGAAGAAAGGACAGGAAAAGCAAAGGTAAAATTTCCTAAGGATACAGTGATTGGCAGTTTGCATCCAGTGCGGAAGTAACAAGAACATGTAAGGACAGGGCAGATGGTGGAGGCAATAGCTAACAGACAAAAAGGTCTTTGACAAAAGGCAGGATTATGGAGGCTTTTGGCTGGGATGAAACATGACCAGAGCTACAATGGACAAGTGTGAAAAAATACCAAAGGCTAAGAAAAGAGTTAAAAGAATTTCAAGCAATCAGACAAGAAGCACTGAAAGCCAAAAATCAGAGTCAGGGCAGAAGCAGTAGGAATGGAAATTGGCTGGCTCTCATGTACATCTTGGCCAGAAAGCCTACAATTTTAAATAAACGTGACCTTTCCTACCAAGAGCTAAGTGAAGGTATCATAGGAAACTTCAGTCAACATACAATTCCAGGATAAACCTCCGTAAAACAGCTGAAAAAACAAAGGTAATGAAGAATTGCAGTGCTGTGATACAATGAGAAACAGGCTCAGAAATACCTGGTAAAATAGCTTCAAGTTTGGACTATAATAGGCCACCAGCAATATTAAACCCAGCCACAAGTTATAAACTGTTTTTAATGTCATTCCAGAGGAGATGTAGAATTAAAGAATCTGGGACCAGCTCTCCTTTACTCTAAGATATTCCTAAAGTGTATGCAGTGAGAAAGCAGCAAAGTGAGGTCACACTGTCACTTCCTTTGCAATCCCAACAGCCAATGTCAACCTCCACCCCATCACCAAAGGAGTTTGAAGACATAAATATATTTTATTGATTGATATTCTAGCATTACTACCAGGACAGATATATTAGAGTCATTACTGTTGTATAAAGATCACAGGGTACGAAATTTCAAAACAATGGAGAATTATTGATCAAGTGTGAGAATCATTGATCATGTATGACGATTCCTTTAAAATCTGAAGCCTCTGCAAATCAAAGGGAAAGTTTTACAATGCACAAATTGCTCCCTCAACTCAGGGCTAGGTAATACATCACAAATGATTTTAAAGTGAGTCCTGAGTTACTTTACTGTATAGTTCAATGTGTACTGAAAAAATATACAGAAAACCATTATGTATGTTCTTTTAAAATTAGTTCAGTTTTTAAAATGTTCATTTGAATAAAAATATTAAAAGACATCTGGTGCAGCAGTTAAGTTGCTGCCTAGGAGGCTCCCATCTTATATCAGACTGACCTGAGTCTCTGCCACTTGCAATCCAATTCCTGCTGCTGGAAGCCCTAGGAGGCAGAAGACAATGGCTCCAGAAGACAATTGGGCCCCTGCCACCCATATGGGGGACTCAGATAGAGTTGGAGTGTCCAGCCCAGGCTTTGTGAGTATTTGGGGAGTGAAATAAGGGATGAAAGAACACCCTCCGCCTGTCCTCTCTGTCTTCAAATAAAATGAAAATAGTTAAAAATTTTTTAAAATATTAAAACTGTATAATTACTACCCAAATATTACCTATCATGCAATAAAGACTTAAACATGAAAAAACATTTTTAGTATGACACTGTGCAGTTATATTTAATATCAATTTAATGGCATATATTTTGGGCCAGCGCCATGGATCACTTTGCTAATCCTCTGCCTGCGAAGCCAGCACTCCGGGTTCTAGTCCTGGTTGGGGCGCCGGTTCTGTCCGGGTTGCTCCTCTTTCAGTCCAGCTCTCTGCTGTGGCCTGGGAAGGCAGTGGAGGACGGCCCAAGAGCTTGGGCCCTGCACCCGCAGGAGCGACCAGGAGGAAGCACCTGACTCCTGGCTTCGGATCCGCATAGCTCCAGCCATAGCAGCCATTTGTGGGGTGAACCAACATAAGGAAGACTTTTCTCTCTGTCTCTTTCTCTTACTGTCTAACTCTATCTGTCAAAATTAAAAAAAAAAAAAAAAAGAGAGAGAGAGAGAAAGAGAGATTTATAGATTAGTGTATTGAGAACAGTAAAATAAATTGAGACATCAAAACTAATACAGTGCTTGAGTTTCGACTTGAAATTTTTACCTTAAAAAGTTGTAGGGGCCGGCACTGTGGCACAGCGGGTTAAAGCCCCAGCCTGCAGCGCCAGCGTCCCATATGGGCGCCGGTTCAAGTCCCGGCTGCTCCTCTTCCGATCCAGCTCTCTGTAATGGCCTGCGAAACAGTAGAAGATGGCCCAAGTGCTTGAGTCCCTGCACCCGCGTGGGAGACCTGGAGGAGGCTCCTGGCTCCTGGTTTCAGATCAGCTCAGCTCTGGCAGTTGCAGTCACTTGGGGAGTGAACCAGAGGAATGCAAGACCTTTCTCTCTCTCTGGCTCTACCTCTCTCTATAACTCGTTCTTTCAAATAAATAAAATAAATCCTTAAAAAAAAAGTTTCCAGGAAGGAAGTGATTTAACTACAAGTTGGGGAAAGCTTGAACTAGGTAATCCTTTTAAAATAGCCTATTATAGAAATTCCTTTTCAAGTCAACAGGAAATTCATTAAAAATGAATATATACTAAAGGCGGAAATTAGAATATTAAGTCTAAAAATATAACAAATCTCTTTGCAGCGGTCTAAATTTATCATGAATGAGTTGGTTTTTTTGGTTGTCTTTGGTACTTCAGGAGGAGAGCAGAAAGTTTTAAATCTCAAACATAAATGTATGTGAAAACACTTCCTAGATAGTTCAGATAGGATTCTTATTACTAAAACATTTTGGGTAAAATATTAAAACTTTAGCTGATGTTATTTCCATTTAAATTAAAATGTACTAACATTCACATGAAAAGATGCATGTTAATGAGTGCTGTCTGGAAAAAACGTACATCATTAGACTTTATGATGTGGCATCTGTTCTGGAAGGCCTGTGTTTATAACAAAATATGTTTCTCAGAAAACATGTTTATATGTCGATTTGCACTGCATTAGTCTAGCTGCATAGTTTTCAAGTACAAGAGACAAACTGCTGAAGGAACTTCTGTCAAGACATAGCAAAGAAAGTCAGATTTCCAATTACTGATCCTCACACAAGCGAGCCCAAGCCTTTTAATTTGGAGATTTTTTTTCTCTCAGCAAATTTTTTTTCTATGCAAGTCGACTACATATACATGGAGTGAAAACTTAATAATTTTATATTTATATTCATTTCAATCATCCTGCAAAACAAGTTATGGACTGTTCAGGGATAGCTAGTTATTCCTGCAAAAAAGTCAGAAATAATTAGGAGTTTAGAAATGCTACTAAACCATGGTTCTCTACTGAGATCGTTTTGCCCCACAAAAGTTATTTGGCACCAGCTGGGAGTGTTTTGGCCCCCAGAGGTATGTTTAATTTTTTAAAAGACAAGGGGCTGGAGTTGTGGCACAGTGTGGTAAGCCTCCACATGCCACACTGGAGTGCTGCTCAAGTCCCAGTACCCTGCTTCCCAGTCAGTCCCTTCATCATGCTCTCGGGAAGCAGCAGATGATGGCTCAACCACCTGAGTTCTTGCCATCCACCTGGGAGACACAGGTGGAGTTTCTGGTTCTTGGCTCCAGGCTGGTGTAGTCCTGACAGTTGGAGGCATTTGGGATGTGACCCAACAGATCTAAGATCTTTCTCTCTCAAATAAATCAGTCAGTCTTTAAAAAATGTTAAATGATCATAATCAATGAAAGATCAATCTAAAGTCTGCTAGGCCAGCGCTGCGGCTCACTAGGCTAATCCTCCGCCTGTGGCCCCGGCACCCCAGGTTCTAGTCCCGGTTGGGGGGCCGGATTCTGTCCCAGTTGCTCCTCTTCAAGTCCAGCTCTCTGCTGTGGCCCGGGAAGGCAGTGAAGGATGGCCCAAGTGCTTGGAACCTGCACCCGCATGGGAGACCAGGAGGAATCACCTGGCTCCTGGCTTTGGATCAGCACAGCACACCGGCTGCAATATGCCAGCTGTAGCGGCCACTTGGGGGGTGAACCAATGAAAAAAGGAAGACCTTTCTCTCTGTCTCTCTCTCTCACTGTCTAACTCTGCCTGTCAATAAATAAATAAATAAATAAATAAAGTCTGCTAAGTGTTTACACTATGGCTAATGTGAGAAATGCAATACTGGGATTGTTAGTAAACGCTCACAAACACCAAAACATTTTAAAAGGGAAAATGATTCTTGTATGAATGTATGTATGTATGAATCTAAAGTAACATGTCTAGCTTCATGAATGAACTGACTTTATGCAATTAGTTTACACTCTTATGGATGTTTCCCATTTCACAGACATGCTATTCAAACAAAATTGTAGACCAACTGGGAGAGACTCACACCAGGCAGCAGTGGCAGCTAATCGGATAGATTTGTCCAAATAATAAAGTGGCCTTGAGCTGTACAAGCAAATCGCTTTAATCCTAAAGAATGCTGATCTCCTCCAACCAAAGTGAAAAGAATGCACATTATGATCATATTTTTTCAACATCAAGATGTGCATCTTTGGAAATGGTTAGAATTTTGTGCTGAAATGACACCTACTAAACCGTTAACCATTTTTTACCTTTAAGAAGTGTAGATATGAGGGAGGCATGAAGGAAGATACTCTATTTTGCTTTCTGTGTCTTCAAAGTATTTGAATCCTTTATAGTGTGAATGCATTCAGGTGTAATAATGTATTTTTGAAAGAATAAGCTTCCAGAAAACCAAAGTGCAAAAATTCTGTGATACACTGTTAACACATAACACAACTATCTTGTTCTACATGAGCTACACACTGTTTAAAGGTTACAGTAAAATATTTAATCATGCTCCCAAAAGGAACTTGCTAATTAGTGAAATACCACAGAGTTAATTTTATAGCTTAAAATATTTGTTTAGTCAAGCTCTTTGCTATGGCCTGGGAAAGTAACAGAAGATGGCCCAAGTTCTGTGGCCACTGCACTCACGTGGGAGCCCCAGAAGAAGCTCCTGGCTTCAGATCGGTGCAGTTCCAGCTGTTGTGGCCATTTGGGAAGTGAACCAGTGGAAGGAAGACTTTCCTCTCTGTCTCTCTCTCTCTGTTTGTAACTGTACCTCTCAAATAAATAAATAAAAATTTTTAAAAATTTTTGTGTAGAAAAAAATCACTGATAAGGTAAAAATGAATTGAGTTACATATCCATATATGGATTTAGTAACAGAACAGAACAATTGAAGACCATCAGCAAACCAGTACTACTATGGGGAATTTTACCATGCTTTACTTTGATAGCAACAGAGCACTTAGGCCATCTTGAGAAACTTAGAAATTCTCTTAATAGTTATATAAAATAATTATAGAACTACTGAAATGGATTTCATAAATGTTTTACAGCTTTGATGAGGGTTACCCTGATTCATTAAAATAACATACATTCATTAGCAGTAGTCAATGAACGGCTGAAAAACTATTTTGAATGTTCTCCGTTCTGCTTTATTTAATTCTAAGAAAAATTAACTGCATTTTGCTAAATTATGATTGATTTTCTTCATTTATTAACATCACTTTACAGAAAAAAATGAATTAGAAGAAAAACAGTTTTTTCATCAAAATAAGTTAGAGAGGGATCCTAAAGCTTTCTTACTCATCAATTGAGGTAATTTATAATAAATAGCTAAATGAAATCTTGGCCAATGCTAAAGATTAGTTTGCCAAGATATAAAAATTGAACAATGAAAAGCTGGAAATGGAAAGTTTATTATTATAAAATCAATCTTTTTATAGGACTATAAACTTTAATTCTATTCTTAGAAAGATGTTTTTAATTTCATATAATATTATCTTGTATGCACTATACATATGCCATCATACAAAAAAGAATAACACAAGTCTACATAAGTATATACACCTTAATAAAAGTATACTCTGTTCTTGAGTCGTATAGTCCTATGATTAAGGGACATTATTATGTATTATAAGTGAAATAAATGTCTTCCATTACTTTCCAAGGGGAGTTATCCATTAATATGACACCAACAAATAAATCAAAATATAGGTTTACTCCTCATTTTTCACCTGTATTAGCAAATGGTATTTTTCACACAAACATTTTGACAGATTGTACTCTAATGTGGAAAAATAAACCTGAAATAAATAAATGAAAAACAAGTCTATGTAATTATTTTAACAAAAATATGCAAAAGAGGTTACTCTTAAATTTTACTAAATGCATTTCTCTTCAGTTATCATTACTTCTTGGAATCTGCTTCCCAAATTATAAACCAGAGTACTCGGCAAATAGATTGTGTAAATTACTTTCATTTCCTGTACATTTTATAAAAACCAGCTTTTTAAATTTTATTTAGCAGATATATCCTAATTTGAACAGAAACATGCTCTTATGACTACAGTCCTCATCTACATTTGCACATATCTATAATCTTAAATAATCACAGAAAAAACAGACAGTGGAAACTTATGTCATTCCTTCCTAGGGAATGAGAGATGAGAGAGTGAGGTGGCTGAGGCCACTGTTGCAGAGCCAGGTAGGTTATGGTGCACAGCCTGGCTTATTTTCTGCTAATGTCTCTTAAATCAAAATTGATTTTTCTTCTTTTTTTTTTGAAGATTTATTTATTTTATTTGAAAGGAGGCAGACTTACAGAGAGGCAGAGAGAGAAAGAGAAAGAGAGAGAGAGTCTTCCATCCACTGGTTCCCTCCCCAGATGGCCACTATGGCCAGAACTGTGCCAATCCAAAGGGACCTGGAACTTCTTTCATGTCTCCCACACAGCTGCAGCACTTGTGCCATCCTCCACTGCCTTCCCAGGCCATAGCAGACAGCTAGATCAGAAGTGGAGTAGCTGGGACCTGAACCGGCACCCATGTGGGATGCCTGCATCTCAGGTGGCAGCTTTACCTGCTATGCCACAGCACCGGGCCCCCAAAACTGATTTTTCCAAGTACTGGTCCTCATATACTGGACAGGCTAAGGGTCAGTGCAACAGTGTGTCCTTGTTCCAATTCAAAATCTAACATTTTGAATTGCATCCTTTTAACAGCTGTTCCCAAGACATTTCAAAGTAAGCATTTGAGATGAAACACACTTTCTCTAAAAGAAACTAGATCTTGAAGTTCTTGTTTCTTCATTCACTCATCAAATATTTGAATGCCTATTTCTGCTAGCATATTATACATTCTGAGTACATTATGAATCTCTAGGAATAAGGAAAAAAAACAGCAAGTGCTTGATCTTGTGAGACTTGTGGGACTTCCATCCTAATGGGCAAGAAAAACATAGTCAATAATTATGTTATAGAGAATGGTGAGCACTAGTGACAAAATTATAAGGGGAGCATATGAGAAGTACCATGGCTCACTAGGCTAATCCTCCACCTGCGGCGCCGGCACCTTGGGTTCTAGTCCCAGTTGGGGTGCCGGATTCTGTCCCGGTTGCTCCTCTTCCAATCCAGCTCTCTGCTGTGGCCAGGGAAGGCAGTGGAGGATGGCCCAAGTCCTTGGGCCCTGCATCCACACTGGAGACCAGGAGAAGCACCTGGCTCCTGGCTTCGGACAGCGGCCATTGGGGGGTGAACCAACGGAAAAAGGAAGACCTTTCTCTCTGTCTCTCTCTCACTGTCTAACTCTGCCTGTCTAAATAAATAAATAAATAAATAGGAACTACAGATAAAGAGTGTATAAAACTTTGGGGTGTTCCTTGAACTCAGTTTGACTCATATATGAACTAAGTGTGCTCACAAATGAGCTTACCCTCTTGTGGGAACAGGGCAGGGTTGGAGGGGTTGAATATGAAGGAAACTAAATAACTCCATAAATTGTGAGGATAAAAATAAAGGACACCTTTCTCCCCTTCCACAGAACACCAATGGGCCAGGAGGATAATAGCCTTGCATGGGAGAATCTTTGATTCTGGTATTCCAAGGTTAAAAAGTGCATCTCAAGTGCAAAGAAATTCTCCTGCAAGTACCACTTTTATAATACAGATTTTTGTGCACAAATTTTCTCACCCACCTCCAATATCACTTTATACAGACAGATAAGTAACTGATTTCAAAATAGCATATCCACCTCACTATATGGTACTTTGTTTAGAGGTCCCCCAAGCACCTCAAACTCAAAAATCCAAAGCATATATTTTTTAAAGATTTATTTTATTTACTTGAAAGAGTTACAGATCAAAGTACAGCCAGAGAGAGAGAGAGAGAGAGAGAGAGGTCTTCTATCTAGTGGTTCACTCCCTAGATGGTTGCAGTGGCCAGAGCTGTGCCAATCTGAAGCCAGGAGCCAGGAGCTTCTTCCGGGTCTCCCACATGGGTGCAGGGGCCCAAGAACTTGGGCTATCTTCTACTGCTTTCCCAGGTCATGGCAGAGAACTTGATTGGAAGTGGAGCAGCCAGGACTCAAACCAGTGCCCATAGGGGATGCCGGCGCTGTAGGCCGTGGCTTTAACCCCTGCACCACAGCACCAGTCCCCCAAAGCATATTCTTAGTTTTTCCTCCAATCATATTCTCTTTCCTATGTGTCTATGTCCTGTCTTAATGACTTTAATCATATCCAGTCTATCAAGCCTACAATCTACAAATAATCCTCTCTACATTCTCCCTTGGATTACTCACATCTAGTTAATAAGCAAGTTCTATAAATTAAACATGCCCCCCATCCATTCTTCTCCATTCTCTTTGATATCTCATAAATTCAGACCTTCATCATCTCTAATCTACACTATTTTAATATTTCCTAATTTAGTTCTGTAACTTTATTCTCAAATCCATTCATTCTGTATTTCCCAGCACTGTGAGATCTCATAAGTGCAAAATTTATCATGTTCCTTCCCTTGCTCTGACTCTGCCTATGGACACTGCAAAACCCTCACAGAGGCACATATACACTTAGGGAAATGAAACATCAAGCTGAGCAATAAATGAAGTCACAGGATTAATAACTGAGACTCCTAGAAGACTGGTATTGGCTCATTGTAATTGAAATACAGTTTTACTTAAAGCAACATTTGGGTAGGGAAAGGTCAGATTCCAATAAAATTTAAGCCTTCAAATGAATTACACTTACAGCAGGCAGGTTAAGCTTGTAAATCCATGCTTCCATGACATTAAGGATACTTTGGAGAAGCCTAACATGGTAACTGGCCCATAAGAATAAAGTTTAAAAGTATGCTGAATGAGTGAAGGTCTATGGGAGTAAAAGCTGGAATCCCAGTGGCTCTAATCCACTTAGTGCAAATTACTAGCTTGGCATTATTTTACAAACATTCTTACAGGAAACTGATCACTCCATTTAAATTTAAACTTTCACAGCTGGACTTTAGAAATCCTTTTATCAAACGCCTCAATCTAAAGGTGAGCTACAAGATACTCTTCTACAGCATCCCTGACCCAGTTATTCAACCCTTTTCCAAATAGGTTTGGTAACAGGACATCATTATTGAATAATTAATCTTGATCCAATGTCAGAAGCTTCTTTCTTATACTGACTTGGAATCTTAAGATAACATAACGATTTTTTCCTAACATAAAGACCATTCGTGATGTTATAACTCCCAAAATATGGGACTGAAAAGAAAACGCCATAGGATTCAAACTGTGAAAAGGAACAATTTCAGAAACAACAATGTAAGGGTAGAAACATTAACTATTTATTGATTTTCAGAAGCTTCATGGCGATCTGATAGAGGGAGAAGAAAGAATTCTAAGGCTGCCTGCTGTCCAGACCCAAGGGTTTGGACAGTGTGAACTCAAATAATCTTGAGACCAAGGAAGGGGACACACAAGAGAAAGCTACATGAAAATTTCTGGATGCCAGGGTGGATTTTTTATTTTAAAACTGCCAGTTAATGCATACAAAGTCCAAGTCATTAGCTTTAAAAGTTCCAGAGAAGATAAATAACCTCTGATTTAGGTAAATAGGGTCCTCAGAATCCCTTAGTTAGGGAGTGACAGAGCCAGAAGCAGGACTACACATGAGAGGAACACCTGGTAAGAGACCAGGTTTACCTCTATCTCAGTAAGTGTTCAATGACTCGATTCAAACATTCTAAAGCATTCCACAAACCACACACTTCACTTGCCTTATCTCGGTACATAAGATGAAAGGAGGGACATGCATAAAACTAAAGCAAAGCCCCAGTGCAAGTTTGCTTTGTGCATTTGTTCTCTCTCTATGTTAATGCATCTATTTGTTTTTCAAATTTTAACTAGGGAGGATTTTCTTTGGATGTTAGGGAAAAAAACAGACTGAAGCTAATTTTTCTAAGATCTTCAATTTAATACAGAGGAAGGACTAGTTGCTTAAACACTTCTCTGTGATAATGGTTTTCTTGGGCAAATTTACAAAACAAAATGCAGCTTGCCCTTTCTTAGCCCTCGGTGGAAATGATGCATTTTAAATACCAAATCTGAAAAACAGATTCCATTCGTGAGGTCTAATTTACTTTAGCTGAAGTGCAGATGTTGGGAAGAGACTCACAGACACAGCCCTTTCCCATCACCAGTGTTCGCTGCCCAAGCACATGTGGATGCTAATGCATGCAACCAGGAAATAATAACCTAAATGATCCAGAGTTTAGGTCTCTAGTAATGATGAGCACAGCTATTGGACTGAAAAATGAACCAAGTCTTCAGAGTTCTGAGTCAGAGACAAAACAAAGGGGGCTTTAGCAGCATGCATGACATCTAGTTGACATTGCATTCATTCTTCCTCCAGGCTTAGTCACCCTCTATTGTTGAAAACTCACTGGCTCCATGATTCTGACAGAAACCACCACCAAATGATTTATGTTTCTCTGATTACTAATTTTTTGTTGAAATACAATCAACCCACACTACTGCACAATTATCTTTAATAGTGGTATGAATTTGGGGCTGCCGTTGTGGCACAGTGGTTTAAGTTACCACCCAAGATGCCAGCATCCCATATGCACACCAGCTGGAATTCCGGGTGCCCCATTTTTGATCCAACTCTCTGCTACTGTGCCTGGGAAAGCAATGGAAGACAACCCAAGTATTCGCAGCCCTGGCACCCATGGGAAAGAAGTTCCTGGCTTTGGCCTGGCCCAGCCCTGCTCGGCCGTTGTTACATCTGGGGAGTGAACCAGCAGATGGAAGACCTCTCTGTCTCTCCCTCTCTCTGAGTCTGTCTTTTAAATAAATAAATAAATAAATAAATAAATAAATCTTTTTAAAAAATAGCACTATGAACTTGAAATCATAAAATTAGATCTACAGAATTCCTCTCCTCAAATTCTTCCCGTTCATACCAGTACATATATATATTCCTAAATCAACTGCTGTACATCACAGTATATAATGTGAGAAAATCAGTGTGGTACATGATCCCAAGTATAACTGCACAAAAAAGAAAAGTGTCACAAAAATGATCAAGGGAACTAACTTTATTTTCCTTTATAAAAAACTTCAGTATTCTAACACATGTGTCAACAGCATGCATTAAGTATACAACTGAGCAAAAAGTACTGACATGTAAGTTAAGCAACTTAGTTTTCCCCTATATAATTTTAGGATTAAGAAGATCTATTTTCATGGCCAGGTCTGTGGCATAGTATTCTAGTCCTCTGCCTGCAGTACCAGCATACCATGAGGCCACCAGTTAGTGTCCTGGCCGCTCCTCTTCCAATCCAGCTCTCTTCCAATCCAATCTCAGCTGTGGCCTGAGAAAGCAATGGAGGATGGTCAAAGTGCTTGGGCCCCTGCACCCATGTGTGAGACCCAGAAGCAGCTCCTGGCTCCTGGCTTTGGATCCGCCCAGCTCTGGCAATTGCAGCAAATTGGGGAGTCAACCAGCCGATGGAAGACCTTTTTCTGTCTCTCCCTCTGTCTGTAGCTCTACCTCTCAAATAAATAAAATCTTAACAAAAGAGTATCTATTTTCTTTCATATTTATATTTCATATTATAAATTTCAATCATATTTCATATGTAAAAATATAATTCTAAAAAGAGAAGATGTATCTCAATTCAAGTTACACAATATTTTAAACAAATGGGTGTTTTTTTCCTGAAAATATGTAACTTTTTGACCTATGGTCAAGACAGAAACCAATTCTATATCCTTCTAAATTTTATCTTTTATAAATCACATCTAATATATGACAATGAAGTTCTTCAATTGTATTCATCATTGAGGGTAAATTCATTTTCATGAAAGAGCATATTTGTTAATAAAATGAAAATAGTATATAATTTACTTTAATACTTAATAACAGTACAAAAAATATATATTTAGTATGTACAAATGTTATCAATTTCTGACCACCTACAAAGTGCTAGCCACTGTATAACATGCATCAGTTATGTTTGTAACCCCTCAAGAACCTTGCACAGAGTTATTGGCTGTACCATGTTACAAGTTAAGAACAGGAAGCAGCATGTGATTAATTTGCCTGCCAAAGAGCACCCAGCTTGTAAATGGCAAACCCTATTTACAAAGAAGGTAAAGCTCAGGCTTTTTCCAGAATAACCTAATTTCTTATACTGATCATGCAGAACTATAATGAATATTGATGAATGTGGGCTTGTGGTTTCACATACTTTAAAATGTGATATATTAATTTAGCAGTACCTAGCATATAAAAGTACACTCATTGCACAAAATAGGGTCAAAAATATCTGCTGACAATAAATCTATCTATGCAGAATAAAAACTGCCATTATCTTCCCCAAATGAACCGAAGGTATCTCTGGTTGCTATGGAATTAGCTATATGCCCTCAAATTGAAATGTTGACGCCTTTACCCCCAAAGCAATGGAATTTGGAGATGAGGTCTTTGGGAGACAATGAGGTTCAGATGAGGTCCTAAGGGTGAGATTGGCATCCTTGTAAGAGACACCAGCAAGCTTTCTCTCGCTCTTTCACCTCCCTACATCCTGCCCTTGCCACATGAAGACACAGTGAAGGCAGCAAACCAAGAAGAGTCCTCACTAGAACCCAGCTATGCCAGCATGCTGATCTCAGACTTCCAGGCTCCAGAACCGTGAGAAAATAAGTTTCTGTTGTGAAACCACTCAGTCTATGGCATTTCATTACCGTATCCTGAGTTTACTAAGACATCAGGGTACCCAAGGAAGCAGCTCATTAGATGCCCACAAGCCAGCTGGTCAGCTGCGGTCACCATGCCAAGTCCACTGCACCATGTTCTTTTCTGCTCCGCCTCCCACAACTCAGAAAACAATCTTGAGAATTCACAAAAAGACTAAGATCCAATCCAAGGATGCAATCCCTCCACGCTCCCAAATCTACCCATCATTAGGATACCTGTTCCCATTATTACCACTGTAAGTGTTCATAATTACCCGCATAGTTTAAGTGAAAATTTCAAATCAGGCTTACTGCCAAAACCCATGTGCAAAACTCATCCAGCATACTGGCCTCAGTTTCTGAACTCATCATACCCATTTATCTTCTCTCTTCTACAAAGGACCACTGATCTTAGCACAAGAACTATTACACATTTGACATCAAATATTCAGGTCACAGGCTCCTAATAAACATAGACCTTCCCCCCCTTCTTGATGCATAATTGTATCAGTCCGTCCCTTTCCACTGTCACATCCCTTATTTCCTAGTAATTCAGTAATTGATCGACTGATTTAGCCATCATCTAACGCACAACTTAAAACTTCCATACTATATTAACCTTTCACCATAGTCACTTAAGAAACTGCTCCTCTGTATCATTTAGAATTTTGATATGCTACCCTCCTTTAAATTTTTTTCCACAATGATAGATGTGACAAGTCAGTCCACATTCTCACATATTCATAGAACTAAGGAGTTACTATCTACATTTGAGCATATGCACCTTTCAATTTACCATAGTCTTAACCAGCCATCATGATTTAATTGTACATATACTTGCTGATCACTTGTCAAACGTGTTTTAATCATAATGAAGACTCTCCATATTAAGGAAACCCTCCCTGGGCTGGGATTTTGACACAGTAGTTAAGACATTACTTGAGACGCCCACATACCATATGGGAGTGCATGGATTTCAGTCCCAGTTATACTTCTGATTCCAACTTTCTGCTAATGTACAACCTGGGAGGTAGGAGCTGATGCTTCAACTACCTGGGTCACTACCACCCATGTGTGAGATCTAGATTGAGCTTTGAGCTCCTGGCTTTACCCTAGCCCATCTCCACCTATGGCTGGCAATAGGGGAGTAAAGCAGGAGATCTCTCTCTTTCTCTTTCAAATAAAAATTAAAAATAAGAAACCCTCCCTGTATTTTAACTTAAGTCTTCTTTCTTCTTCCATACTATGTCTCCTTTTCCGCACAGATTTGTTTTGAAACAGCTGTGCTTAACTACTGTTCCAAATACTCATGCTGCTCCACGCCTCACCATATATACAATTCCACCAAAATCGTTCTCACCAAGGTCACTGAAATCCTTCACAAGTACAACAAATTCTTTAATCTGGTTCTTAAAATCTCTCTATCCCAGTTAGCACTGTTGATCACCTGCTCTTTCTCAAAATGCTCTTTTAAATTCCACAGTGTCACAGTTTCTTGTTTTTTTCCTCCTCTCCACTAGTCTTTTCTTCTTAGTGTTGTCTGCAGGCTTTGCTTTTTCCTACCTTGGTAAAAATATCAGTATTCCTGTAAGCCTTGTCATGGACATTCTTCCTATTATATAAACCTCTACTTTGGATATCCCCTCTAAGCCAAAAGCTCATATTTGTAATGTGAAACCTAAAATTCTTTACATTTGGACACACACACACACACAGAACCCAGGTTAAATTTCTTAGCTTCAAACCAATACAAATACAATGCTACTGGGCATATACAACAGAACAATTCAGAGGCATACCAGAATGTGTCCAAACTTGGTGCTGGCATTATGATGCATCACATGAGATAGCATCTCCCTACGTCATAGGTATAGTTCTAGTTCTGGCTGCTGTACTTTGGATCCTGCCCCCTGTTGATGTACATGGAAAAACAATGGAAAATGGCCCAACTACTTGCACCCTTGACACCCACATGGAAGACCTGAATTGAGTTCTAGGTTCCTGGCATTGGCCTGGCCCAGTCCTGGATGTTGGGGCTATTTGGGGAGTGAACCAGAGGATGTAAGTTCTCTCTCTCTCTCTCTCTCTCTCTCTCCTCTCTCTCTTTCACTGTGCCTTTCAAATAAAAAAATAAATCTTTTAAAAAGTGTCCAAACTTGAAATCATATTTTTCTTCAGCAATTCTACTTCCATATTTATTCTTTTGATGACTGGTACTAATATCTCAGTTGCCAAAATTAGAAACTTTATAATCAACTTTTATAGCGTCCTATTGCCTACCTCCTACAATCATTGACAAGGCATCAAAATGTACAGATTTCTTTTATCCAGAAATCTCTGGAATAAACTAATTTCTCATTGCCATTGCTCTAAAGTTGGCTTCCAATCTTTTTTTTTTCTTTTTTTTTTTTACCTAGATATACTGGTGGAGCATCATCTTGGCTCTTTCTCAAAAGCAGTTAAGATCTTGTCACTAACCTCATGAAATCACTCGAGAATTTCAAATTGCTATTAGAATAAAACATAAGTTTTAGATTAGATACATCTACAAGACTGATTTCAGCTTCCCTGGCTTCATCTCTAGAAATCCCAGCCCTGTTTTCCATTCTACTCTACTCCTAGCTCTACTTTCAGTCTTCCAATTTTATTTTTAAAAAATTTATTTACTTGAGAATGAGAAAAAGAGATCTCATTTCTAAGTTCACTCCCCAAATGCCTAAAATGACCAGGAGGCCAATGAGCAGGAAACTCAATCCAGGTTTCACATGTGGGTAAGGAACCCAATTACTTGAGCCATCAATGGTACCTCTGAGGGTTTGCATTGGCAGGAAGGTAGAATCAAGAGCCAAACCCAGGAACTGAAGCTGGGCACTTTGATGTGAGATGCATATGTCCTAACTATCCTGTTAATAGCTAAGCCAAAAGCCCACCTCTCAATCTTCTAATTTCATGGCTGAACTATGCACCAATATGCGCTTCTCCTATAAGGCTGCCTACATATTTGACTCACTCTCTCCATTTTTTCATTGCTTTCCACCACAGACTTTTTCCTAACAATTAGACTGTATCAGATCTCTTCAAAAAAAAAAAAATTCTTCTAGCTTTCAAGCTATAACTATCATAAGAGATAAAATCTAACAATTTAACTTCTCAAAAAAAGATAATGAAATCAACTGCTAAAAATGAACAACGCTGAATATAGCGTTTTAAAGAATGTGCTTCAGGAAAAAAAAAAAAAAAAAAAAGAACAATATTTAGACTAACCTCAAGGCTAAAATGGTCTTTGAGGTTATCCAGTCCAACCTCTCAGTGAAGAAAAATGCTGTCTACCAGTTAAGTGAAAAGTAGATTTCAGATAATTAAAAACTATTAAATTACTGGCTTTACATCTCAGATTTCATTCTTCCAAACTTTATTATTTAACAAAAATCAAGGGTTTCAGAAAAAAAAAATCAGACTATCTCATTTAACATTTTAACTCTCCTGACAAACCAAATCAAGCAAGAGTCGGAGTAATACACAAAGGGCTCTTTTTTTATGCTTTATCAAACAAAATAAAGTGAAATGCACAAATGTCTTTTCAAATGGGAGTCCTGAATCACTGTGTGTATCTGAGAACGACTTATCCTTTCATCAGAGGAGCAAAAAGAAAGCACCAGCCCGGAGTCTAAGAATTCAGGTTATTCAAAGCTGTCCCACTCTCACTTGCAAAGAAGGGCCAGAGCTGGCCTTAGCCTCCAGGGGACCTTTTGGCACTCCACTGCCCACTTCCTCAGCTAGAAGGATGGTTAAGATGCAGCACTCCCACCCTACAACCTGCCACTGTTTTATAGCTGTAGAAATCAAATTTCTATGTCAGTTATAAATTATCAAAGACATTCAGCCCAATGCCCAAGGCACAGGAAGCACTCTGTACAAGCTATCCTTATCATGACTCTCCTGTTCAAAAACTTATTTTCATATGAACTCACAAATATAAGAAAATAGGTCAAGGAAATAGTGCAGATGCCATGAAGATCCTGAGAGACGCAAATTAAGGGGAGTTGGGTTATTTTCACTTTATTGTAGCAAAAGTGGGAGACCAAAATTGAGTATTTGCATATTATCCTCTTCCTCACTTTGTATCTGCACTGATTCAGGTGATACTTTTTACTATAATTTCCAAAGAGGCTAAGCAGAGTCACTTTATAGTAATTTCCATACCAAGTGGCACTTATTCATATTCAAAACCCCATAAGAATGTGGCTCCCTTTTGAACCAAGAAAAGGTCACCAGAGGGCAGCTCCATTTTGTTAGGGCAAAGAGAGGCCCCAGGACAATCCCTGAACAACAGCTTCTAAAAGAAGAATAATCCTCTGAGAATTGCAGCACTTTGTATTCTCTGGTCTCTCTTGCCTGGCTTTCCCAGTGTGCTCACTTCCTTAGCTGCTATGAATGAAGGTCATGATCTCATAGAGGAAGTATCTCAAGCATGTTTATTGCATTCTTATGCAAAAATCTAAGAAGCACATCTCAATCACAGTAATGTAGGAGGTCTTCCTACTTCAGATGTCTCCATCAGTAACTGTTCTGATGTCTCTTTCAAATTTTCTTTGGGCACTCAAGTTATTGGGGATGTCCCTCTCCAACCCAATCTCCATGTTTTCAACACCAATGTTAGTACCGGTTTAACCTTGTTTTTGTTTTTTTTTGTTGTTGTTGTTGTTGTTTTTTATTTCCTTGACCAGTGATTCAGTTGCTACAGTTTCACAGCAGGCTTTCAACATTAGTAACACTCTCACCTACATTTCACAAACTGCTCTTATTTATTTGCATTATCCACACAACTTCCCAGTTTTCTATTTCTCACACTCCCTAGTTCCTAACAAACCTGCAGAGTGTGACACTTGTTTATTCTGAGCCCCTTAGAGGATGCCCTGTTTTACTTTCTTTCACTTCCTGCTTAAACCGCTTGGTTAACAATCTCCCCCTAGGAGAGAGCACTGATACCCTAGGATACTTATTACTCCTGCCTTTGCCAGTTCCTAGCTTTGAGTAATTCTTACTACCTTTACAGAAAGAGGCAAAGAGTCAAAGTATCTCTATACTTTGATATATCACATTACAAAAACCAATATGCATAATGCTAAGTCATCCAAAAAGCTACATCAAGAGTATGGTGGCAGAAAATAATTAAATTGCTAATAGTTTCTGTGAAATAAGATTTTATAAAATGAATGTTATAGAAAAAAGTATTCATGACACTTGTTAAATAGTCAGGCAGACTATTCAAGACCATCACAACAGGTGTTGAAGTAGGCAGGCATACAGGCTAAAATTGATTAGATTTGTGAACTGGAAGACCACACCTTCACCATGCCCCTGTGTGACCTCATCCCCTACCAGGCCACACCTGGGTGCCCACCAGCCAATCAGGTTAATTAACCACTCCCCTTTGGAAGTGGGTTAAAAGCTGGGACACAGTGTAGCCCGGCTCTCTCTTCTTCCCTGGCCTCTTGTCAGGAGGGGGCTTGCCTCCAGGGCGCGTGGCCTTTGGGCCATGTGCTCTAGGCTTCCTGGCCAGATACAGGCCTAGATGCTCTTCCACGTGGCTGGTTCCTGGTGTTCTGTATGAACTCTGATTTACCTCTCCCTCTTAAATAAAGCTCTCACTCTCCTATGCATCTTTCTCACTAAATAAAAGCTGAAAATGTACCATTCTGCCTCCTTTATCTGTGCCGGTATTTAGAATTCTTCTCTAAATATTAGGCAAGAACCCTCTCGGGCTTATTAATATTGGGGATTTAGTAATAATCTCATGGTGAAATCGTATGACACCCTAAATTCCTGTAGCACATGTGGCACCCCAGATAGCACTGCTGGGGAACTCTATTTTTTATTTTTATTTTTATTTTTATTATTTTTGATAGGCAGAGTGGACAGTGAGAGAGACAGACAGAGAGAGAAAGGTCTTCCTTTGCCGTTGGTTCACCCTCCAATGGCCGCCGCTGCAGCCGGCGCACCGCGCTGATCCGATGGCAGGAGCCAGGAGCCAGGTGCTTTTGGGGAACTCTAAAGGGCCACATTTCAGTGCAGATTTTAGGGGGTCTTTTTCCGATTTCAGTGTAAGGATCACTGTACTTCCATGGGGGTTTTACAGTGGGGGAGTGAGATTAGGCTGCACTCCAAATTCTGCAAGGAAAATTGGGAATTTATAGATAACAAGCAGGATGGGGACAGGAGGAGCGGACAATGGAAGAACAGTTACAAAGAGGAAAACTCACAGGTAAAGAAGGATTCTGGCTAAACTGACCTACTAGTTTTCTGTCTGAATGCAGGCCACAGTGATCAGACATCATCTTGGGGACAGCAGAGGCTGACGGCTATGATGAATTACTCCATCCTGCAACCTGCCCTGGCTTCACTGTTTCCTGGCTGTGGAAACTTAAAAAAAAAAAAAAAAAAAAAATGATCACTATGAAGAATGAAAAACATTTAGCACAACGCTTAAGCACAGTAAACACTTGATCATTGTTGTCCTTAACCCAATTAGATGTAGACAGTGATCAGATATCAAAGACAGTTAAACTGACCTAGCAGAATTCCTGCCAAATTTGGACAATGTAGAGACAAACACAGAGCCCAACAGCCAAGATGTTGTTGAGAAAAGGATTCAGAAGTTCTTGACTAGAACCTGGACAAAGAGAGAATCTGCATTATTAGCTCTTACTGAGAAGTTTGCTACATTATTTTGCTGACACCATCAACAATTCATAATTTTCTTGAATGTTACAGCCATCATCATTGTGTTTTATATTTAAATAGTTATGTTAGCCTTCACTTCAAACTACAAGTTTTGAATTACTAAAATCAGGTACTGAGATTCCTTTATTTCTTCATATACATTTAATGTTTCCAGTACACTAAAGATACTATATAACCTGCGAACAATGGCATAATTACATAGTGAATAAATTAGGTTATAAATATATATTTCAAATTGTTTTAGTTATTGTCTATTGTCTGAGTCTGTTACATTTTTCCCGGTTTGGCTTGCCTCCACCTCCTCCCTAATTCGTCTTACAGATGACTCACCTATTTACTGTCTTAAAAATGCAATAGTATTTGGTGACCTTTAATAAAATATTTTAAAGCATAACATAACTAACCTTAATAAAGTTTAAAAACCAAAAAAAGTCTATAATCTTTTTAATAATCTAAATCTATAACTTTTAAAATGCTTATTCCAAAATTAAGATGCCACCTAATAACTGTTTAATTAGATTAATTTCTATTTTAAGTAATTACAAATTCTATTCAGCTGGTTTGAAAAAGAAATGCATTACCTTGCATAACAGTAAAAGCAGAAATTTGGTATACTAATTCAGGAACCCAACAGTCCTGTCTAGTTCTCACGTATTTATATTTTTCTGCCACTTTTTTTAAAGTTTATTTTTATTTGAAAAGGAAAGCAACAGAGAGAGACAAGAAAAGAGACAGGAGAAGAGAAATATCATCCATCCCCTGGTTCACTACTCAAATGCTTACATAAGCCAGGGCTGGGGCAGGCAGAGGCAAGGAGCCAGGAACTCCATCCAGGTTTCCCACATGGCTGGCAACCTCCTAAGTTCTGGAGCCATAATCTGTTGTTTCTCAGGGTGCTGTATCAGAAATGGGAGTCAGCACTCCACTAGCAAGAAGCTGGATCAGAAGTGGAGTCAGAGCTCCGCTCCAGGAACTCCAGTGTGGAACGTGGGCCTCCCAAGTGGTGGCTTAGCATGCTGCACTGCAACACTAGCACCTCTTTCACCTTCAGTGCCTTTGTGCTGTCCGCACTTGAATGTCTTTGGAACAATGGATGAAGCATCTATTCCACATAGGACCCATATTAAGAGCCAACGTGCACTTTCTTATCCAATTTACTTTTGGTAAGAAAGCATTTCTACTACACTTCTAACCAAGTCTTGTCATTTCAAATAAAATAACTGCCTTATTACTGAGACAAAGGACAAGTGTCCCTTCAGTAGCTAACAGCCAAGGGTTATAGAAAACATGATTATTAGCTTAACCTAACCTAAATTTCACTTGATAGAGAAGTGAAATGGCCTTTACTTGACTTATGTGGGTTAGAGGGGTCATATGTACAATACCAGAGCAAAGACAAATAAAAAGTGTTTTGGGTGGATATTCAAAATTGTCTATAACCAAAAAAAAGGAGATGTTAAGACTCTTAGAGGTGGAAATATGCTTCTTGATAATGGAAATACCAGAAATGGAATGGAGAGTTCCTGTCAAGTAGAGAATCTTACTTAGTTGAATCCATTGTCATTCACTGTCATTCAAAAGAAAACCTGAAGACCTACTAAGCAAGGGAAGCAAAAAACTGCCAGTGGTATAGGATGCTTACCATTATAGAAAATACAAAGCGCAATACAATACAAGAACCTGTTAGACAGTTATCCCTCACTGTGCTCTTAAAGATACTGTCAACTTTTAAGGACAAAACTTTTATGTTGGACCGTACTGGTCAAGGAAAAATTTCCCTCTGACCCTGCGAAGGTTCTTTGGAACTAGCTGACAATAAACAGCTTGAGTAGTAGAAAACATACGCAAGTTTATTAACACACAGGAAAGAAAAAATCACAGCATAACAGTCGTTCACAAAGTCGTTCACAAAGGGCCAATGGCTGATGCTTAAGTAACTTTCCAACTAAGAGAGGAATGGACAGTTGAATGAGGAGGGGCTTCGGGTATCCTGGACGATGATGCTGACAAGCTATGGAACCACTGAGGAAAAGAATGTACAAGAACAAAAATTATCTTATTCTGTAGATAAAATCTTTTAGGTTATCTCTGAGAGTTGCCCTCACAAGAACAGATGAAAAGTCTGCCCAGGCAGGGTGTCCCTTCAGTCTCTTTCTGGTGGTTAATCTTGCCTAATTAATGAGACTTCATAAAAATTTCATTCCTTCTAGGACGGAAGCTTTAGAGGAAGCCTTTCCCTGCACTTTAGGAGAGAAAGAAGACTAAGAGACAGAGTGGTATAGGGAAGTTCAGAGAAACCTTAAGGCTACTCATTTAGTTCCAAGTTGCCAAACTTTAGACTTTAGGGTATTATTTTCTAAGCCTCAACTGGCTCATCTATTAGAATTTTAAGTTAGTCCAGATGTACTAACTGATGTATTAGTAAAGTGTTATATGCTAATTATTTCAAGTTAAAATGTTTAAAGAGCCTGCTGTTGTCATAGGTTTCAAAAATAAAGTTGAACTACTGGTATCAAATATATTAAATATCAATAAAACAATAAACTGATTTTAAAATAGATGTATCTCACAGAACTATCAAGCCAAGCAAATAGAATAAGAGAATATAGGGCAATAAATTACATTATGCATATTTTTAATTATAGGTCCCTGTCAGAAATATGCTATAGTTGTACATATTCTATATCCTCATTTTCCAAGAATTCTTAGCACACACTTAAGTTTTGCATTAAAAATGGGCAGTGAATAATCCATACCATATAATCAAACAGATAGCCTTAAATAACTCAATGATGCACAGAAGACACAAGTCAAGTTTCCACATGGACAGAAATTATTTTTCCAATAATATTCATGGAGATTGTTAATACTGGCAGAGATATTTATTTCCAAGTGAGAGATACAAAGATTTAGCATGTCTATTCTTTAAACACAAGAAGTAATCTAGACCATAAGACAATATGCCCAGCCAAATTGTAACCCCTCCAAATAACAGTCAATACTATGAAAATGATAATCTATTTCTTAAATATGTATGTCCTGAAATTAAATGTAAATTTGAAACACAGAGCACAACCCACTCCTTGTGACTTCAATTACATACTGATTACATTTGGATAAAGAGGGAAAAAAAAGAAAAATAGATAATTTTGTTGATGATTAATGCCATTAAAAGTCCTAAACTCCTATATGTAATTACTGATGATTATAGTCAGGAATATGTTGACAGAAAGGAGAAACAGCTCTAGGATTTCAAAATCCTTAAGTTGCTTTGCTAAACCATTTGCAGTTTCATGCCTTCTTGTCTTTCCTACCTGTGCTGTCTGGAACTGCTTCTTTACCTACCTTAGTCATCCTCATTCCTTCTGACCTGGACTAGGACTCACCTCCATGCATTCTTTCAAATAACACTTCATTTTGCACTAGTAAATATTTCTTTTCCCTACCTCACCCTCTCAACATTGTCGCCATTGTACCTCAGAATTATGCCTAAATACCAATTCTATTTAACTTAATTTTAGATAGGTCTCTGTCATCTACTACTGGTAAGTGACTTATCTACCAAAAGAACAAGCGATATTCAATTAATATTTATTAACTTAAACTGGATCATATCAGAATTTCTTTATTTAAATACTCACAGTGTAAACATGATTACATTTTCTAAAATGGGAAGAGGGAGGAATAAAAGATTGCTAATTTATATGACAACTTAAGAAACAGAATTGAATAAAGACGTATCACTTAATAGGAAGTCTTAAGTAAAGATTTCTTTAAAATTTATTTTTTTATTTGAAAATCAGAGTTACATGGAGAGAAGAGAGAGAGAGATATCTTCCATCCACAGGTTCACTCCCCAGATGGCCACAATGGCTGGAGCCGGGCCAGGCTGAAGCCAGGAAATCAGGAGCTTCTTCCAAGTCTCCCACATGGGCACAGGGGCCCAGGCACTTGGCTTTCCTCTGCTGCTTTCCTAGGCACATTAGCCAGAAGCTGGATCAGAAGTGGAGTAGCCAGGACTCAAACCAATGCCCATATGGGATGTAGGCGTCACAGGCGGCAGCTAAACTGGCTATGCCACAATGCTGGCCCCAAGAAAGTTTTATTAAACCAAGTCTAAATATTGTTCTTAAAAGCATCTCCACACTAACTCTAGGAAATTTCATTTTTCCAAATCAATCATATTTCCTAGTTCACTTAATTTATGCAATTAAGATCATGATAATTCAGATGTTGTAAATCTAGTAGTATTTCTTCATTTAGAAGGATTGTGGAGAATAATAGCAGTGTTATAGTTCTTACTGGCTGGCTATTAAGAATTTTAAAAGGTTTTTTTTCACTCTATATCTAGAGTCATGATAATTAAGATAGAAATAAATAATTCATAAAATTTTAAAACAATAGCTATTCTTATCATAAAGCAATATTACTCTATTAATCTGAACTGTCATTGACTTTTGCCATTGCAGATGATGTTTATATATGTTTATATAAATTCAAATAAAATCCACTTAATCAAACACGACTCCTTATCACGTCCCATAAACTGCATTTTGAGACTATTCAGCATAAACAATATCCTTTTACTAATTATACTCAACTATTTCATATATCATAGGGGTAAGTTGCTTGGAAATTAATTCAGCCATACAGTTAGTTGTTCTTTGCAATAACTAAACTTTCTTTGTAATTATGTGCAGTACCAGCAGTGGTCAGCATTTAGATTGGAGGAAATTTTATGATTATAACAGTGCACATCCTCCAGGAAGCCATAGGAAAGTTCAACCGTTAACTAAAGTTCTCTATTTGCTACACAGTTCCTCAAAGCAGATGGAAAATGAAATACATTATAGAGAATAACATGCACTGTGACCTTTAAAGAAAACTTTACAAAGTATTCTGTTTCTTAAGCAAAACTCGTACAGTATGAACAAATCTATGGTTTTAAGTTTTTAATTTATTTATTTGAAAGGCAGAGAGACAGAGAGAGAAATAGAGACAGATCTTCCATCTACCAGTTCACCTCCCAGATATCCACAACAACAGGCCACAACCAGGAGCCTGGAACTCAATCTAGATTTCCCATGTAGGCAGGGACCCAAGCACTTAAGCTATCACCTGTGACTTCTCTGGGAGTGGAACTGGAAGCAGAGTCAGGACTCAAATCCAAGCACACTAATATGAGATGTGGGCACTCCAAGTAGCATCTTAACCATTTTACCAGATGCTTACTCTCAAATTTATGTTTTAACTCTCCAAGGTTGAAAATTGAGTATATGAACCTTTTTATTGTTAAAATTTTACTTTAAATCGGTTATGAAAGAAATCAAGAAAATAAAATCAAGTTATTCTCTCATGCCAACTTGTAATTACCCTAAATTTACAGGTTTGCTCCATACCACAGATAGTGTTTGCTTCCATTGATTAAGCTATAAGGCTGTTTGAAATAGAAATTACCTCATTTAAATATAAAGAAAGTGGGAAGGGTAGTTTAGTTATCATGTCATGAAAAGTTCCTTCTTACTGGTTCACTTAGTAGATTATTTATGTTCTTAAATAACCACCCTCACTTATGCAAGAAAGTAGACTATGATCTAAGCCCAAATCATGTAATCTTGTTTTTAATTGGTAGCTTTGGCAAAGTTTGCTAAGATCCATGAAATTTGGGGGGACTAGTGAATGAGGTTTCAGGAAACAAATAAACTACATCATCAGACAATATAAAGAAAAAGTTGTATAATACCAAAACACACAGTTATACAAAAACCTCACTCTACAGTATCTTGTAAAGTCATCAGTCATATTTACCTTCTAAGCAGTGAACTGACCTTGCTACCAGCACATATGGCTCCATTTTCCTTAAGAGAAGCAGCAAATACTTTCATGAGTATGTCACCATCATGGCCAATAATCACGAAGGCGCGCAGAACACCTTCTCCACTATTTCTCTCTTCCTTTACAATCTTAAATAGGAGACTAATTCTTAGACTTTGAAAACAAAAATGTTGGCCGGCGCCACGGCACAATAGGCTAATCCTCCACCTAGTGGTGCCGGCACACTGGGTTCTAGTCCCGGTCGGGGCGCCAGATTCTGTCCTGGTTGCCCTTCTTCCAGGCCAGCTCTCTGCTATGGCCCGAGAGTGCAGTGGAGGATGGCCCAAGTGCTTGGGCCCTGCACCCCATGGGAGACCAGGAGAAGCACCTGGCTCCTGGCTTCGGATCAGCGCGGTGCACCGGCCGCGGCGGCCATTGGAGGGTGAACCAACGACAAAGGAAGACCTTTCTCTCTCTCTCTCTCTCTCTCTCTCTCTCACTGTCCACTCTGCCTGTAAAAAAAAAAAAAGAGAGAGAAAACAAAAATGTCAAGTATTTCTAGCAATAGTTATCTGGACATTTTAAATCAGTTATTAAAATTGGACTCAAAATATTCATTAAAGATATTTTCTCTGTGGAAAAATGTATATAGCACAAATAGAGAAAAATCAAGGAATGTGTGTGTGTATATATATATATATCTTCATTCTAAGTATATATGCCTTCACACAGAGAGAGGAGGGAAAGAGAGATGTGAGGCAACCTAAGGAATGCCTGTTTCCAAGTCTGTTCTGAAACTCCACATACGAAACATGATGAAGATGACATGTAGTTTTATTTAGATAACATCAATAACAAAGACAAACATAAATAAAGGCAGGTACCGTTAGCTGTCTAGATCTATTTACGTGCACCATATACCAGGTTATTCACATATATACAAAGTTACTCAAGTATCTAAAAAAGCCATAATAATCTTCACAGTGTAGCACAAAATACAGTGGCAATCACAACTCCACATAAGTTAACTCATTCCTTTTATGTGAGCAAAGAACAGCCTTTCAAGACATTCTTAAGTACACAGTATTGAAAGGCAAAACTAATTTCAAAATTGCTGTAACTATATCATTTCCATGTAAGCAGATAATTGGCACTCATAATCCTCCACAGTATCTGACTGAATTAATTGTCTTCTGGTGAAAAACAATCATACATGGTAAGCATCATTAGAATAGCTGAAAATATTTCTTCTTCACTTTTTTTAAAAAATATTTACTTATTTGTTTGAAAGGCAGAGTTTCAGAGGCAGAGGCAGAGGCAGAGGCAGAGAGAGAGGTCTTCCAGCCGATGGTTCAATTCCCAAATGGCTGCAATGGCTGCAGCTGGGCCGATCCAAAGCCAGGAGCCAGGAGCTTCTTCCTGGTCTCCCAGGTAGGTGCAGAGGCCCAAGCACTTGGACCACGTTCTACTGTTTTCCCAGGCCATAGCTGAGAGCTGGATGGGAAGTGGAGCAGCTGGGTCTTGAACCAGCACCCATTTGGGATGACACCCCTGCAAGCAGCAGCTTTACCCACTATGCCATAGCGCCATCCCCTAAAACATTTTCTAAACATCAAACAAATGCAAAATGATGAAATAACACCCCAAAAAAACAGCATAAGCACTGTTATGTTAAGTTCTACTATGGAACAATGACTTTTAGCCATTCTCTTTCAAACTAAAGACATGATTTCAATTTCCTATCTCCACTGTTTAGACATAAAGTGATTTCCCTGTTCAAAGTTAACACCATTTTTCTTCTTCCAATTTGAAAACATTTGAGGCTCCCACAGGCACAAACTTAAGTTCCTGATGTCTAAATGTACTAAGGAAAACAGGATTAAACTCACCAGCCTCTAATATGTTTAGGGATCAGAGCTCATGGCAGCCGCACATTGGCTTGTATAACCACCTTTGAATTCATTACTATATTTAAGTAAAATTAATTTCCTTTCTATTCTTTAGATGGTTTAGAAAACAAATTGTAATACTATATACTAAATCACAAACAAATCACTCTACTACATAAAATTTAAATAAAAATCATGATTTCCATCCTTCAATGGAAATAAGGATTTTTAAAGATTTTTAATTTTAAAATCAAAGGGGAAAATCAATATTTTACATTAAAATTACACTACTGTATCATGGAACATTCACTTGTTCTCTGGTTAATAAAAATACATATATACAGTGTTATTTTGACCATAAATTTAATTCAATAACTATATCCCAATATATTCCCACATTAAATATATTCATTAATAATGAAAATGTAAAGCGTAAAAATACAAGCTATTATTATATAAAAGTATTTTTCAAAAAATTTATCTATAAAACCATTTATCCATACTTCTTCTGTTTTCTCTAGTATACTGACCTGTTCACTTGACAAAGCATTAACTTAAACATAGCACAGTATACTGAACTATAAGAATAAATGGTATATTTCACTAGTTGACATGTCAAGCTGTCATGTCAACATAATGTTGTGACTGTAAAGGGTCAAAGATAAATAAGTTTACAAATCTCACATAGCAATAAACAATAAATACAGATTAGTAAAATGTCCAAGAAGTAAAATAACACGCAAAAATCACAGGGCTGAAAAGTTTAGCACTCAGATCTGAATGCAAGACTGATACTGCATAATAGGCACATAACAGATATTGGTGGAATCAACTAATGAATGGCTCCAAATTCTACCCTCTAACCTTTTTTTTTTTTTTTTTTTTTTTTTTGACAGGCAGAGTGGACAGTGAGAGAGAGAGAGAGAGAGAGGTCTTCCTTTTGCCATTGGTTCACCCTCCAATGGCCGCCGCCATGGCCGGCGCTTCGCGCTGATCTGAAGCCAGGAGCCAGGTGCTTCTCCGGGTCTCCCATGGGGTGCAGGGCCCAAGAACTTGGGCCATCCTCCACTGCACTCCCGGACCACAGCAGAGAGCTGGCCTGGAAGAGGGGCAACCGGGACAGAATCTGGCGCCCTGACCGGGACTAGAACCCGGTGTGCCGGTGCAGCAAGGCACAGGATTAGCCCATTGAGCCGCGGCGCTGGCCCCCCCTAAACTCTTAAGGAAATTGTTGTAGCCATCAGGAAAAGATGGTTTATTTGTACGTCCTAAATGTATTTTAGTCTTTCAAGTGCTATTTCCGAGGAGGGAGCCAAATTGTGCAAACTTCTGCTTACTTCTCATAAAGGTAAAACTAAACTGGCCTTAAAAAAATAGCTGGTTTTGAGTATAAATATAAACTGAAATAAAAATAAATTTGCTGATTGTTCTTTTCTATTTGAGAACATGACTCAGCCTTAACCATAACAAAATCTCACCCAATATTCTCAAAAAGTGAAATTTATGATTAAGCTAAAGCTATAATTAAAATGTAAAAGTAGTAATTTTTTAAGTTAAATACAGACATGTCATTATTACATGTGTATTCTAGATATAAATTTCCTATTTGATTCCCATAAACTCAACTGAGTCAACCGAGTCCAAAACCCTATGACCTTTATGTCTAAAAGTCTAATAATATTATTTCATTGCTTTAATTCTCACAGTAAGCTTGTAATTAGGTAAAGGAAAGTTTCTTTACTTTGCAGCTGGAAAAACTGAAATCACAGGCAAAACACTTTGCACTGTTTTGTGGTGATTCATAAAGTCAAGCTCAGGGAGCAGTACGATACTGACAACATGAAACTCACAACTCCAGATGAAATGCAAACCACATTAGTGATACATGTTTTACCATTCGAATCTCATGCTAGCAATAGTAGACCTACCTCTAGCAATAGTAGACCTATCTCTCTGAGAGGGGAGAGGGGGTGGAGGGGGGGAGCAGCGGGGCTATACTGACCAAGCATAAACATCTTTAATGCATAAAGGAAGGATCTAAAGTGTTGATAAGGCTTAAAATTCCTGGCTGGCTTGGGATTAGGAAGCAGTTAAGACCTTAGCTATTGGGCAAACGTGAGAAGTACAGAGGTCATCGCAACTTCTACAAGAGTAATGTAAAAAGTTCATGGGACATGGAATGAAAAGGTAAGTTAACTTTGATGACAATTTTCAAAATCCATACAGAGCTTTTTCATAACATACATTTCCCATGAATTCTGAATATCCTTCAGCCCTCTTCAGGTAAAAAGAGTGATCCATTTATCAGGATCACTTTTGACACACACAGACAGGACAAGCTGGACGTGTTTTCCACTTGGATTGCATGACCCAAATCCATGCTGTTTAAGAATACCTAATTGAATTATTCAATTTAGGTGGAAAACCATCTGCTCAAAGCCGGTGTCTTCAGTGCTTACTGGCCATGAAAACAAAGAAGTAAGGTCAAGGTCGAGGGACTGAAATTGCAGGAGCCTAGTCCATGTTGAGGAGATAAATAGTAACAAAGTGTGGACACTGGCAATGTATGACCAGCACAAAGGGTATCAGGCCCCCAGCTGTTCCACTGCAACACAGATAAAGAAGGGCTGGCTGTCCCTCCTCCACCACTCACATCTAACTGCAGTCTATGCCTACTTCAGTTGGATTTTTGCATTTGTTTTTATTTTTTTGCCAAAAAGACTGATCTTAGTGATCTGAAAACTCTCATTAAAGAAGAAACCCCTTGTTGAAGCCCAAGTATAACCAAGAGCCCCTTTCCAATTATGCCCCGCGACTTCCTCAGTCTCTTTCATGCCTGGCTACTGAGCTCAGTCTAGGTTGGCTGCCAGCCAGGTTCCTCTCTTCTTTCCTTGTCAGTCGTAAAAACTTGGAAAACACTCCTGGACAGCTCAAGGAGACCTTTTAATTATGCAATGGGGCAATACCTTAGCCTGCCTGCTGTTTTCAGCAAAGCTGGTAGTCACCAGCGACTGGATTCTCCCAACTGGTGGGTTTTCTGGCAAGGCTACTTGTTTATATGGGGAAAGGAGAAAAAGACTAACAAAGAAGGGCGACTTGCAAATCTGAAAATTTTCCAATTCCTCTCAGAGTTCAATACCTCTGTCTCAAAATCTCCCCTGAGTTAGTTAGTAGTGTATCACCCATTGAAGTACTGTAGACCCGGAAACACCAGCAGCCTGGTCTCCTGCTACTCCTAGAAATAAACAAGCAGAGTCCCAACTAACACACTTCCCAAAACTTTGTATTCTCCAATGTTGGTGCAACATTTTTAAAAGCAGGCACAAAATCAATGTATTCAATCTTTCCCAATCGACTGCATTGTGTGCTTCGTCAAACTTGCAGACTGAAACAGCCTATCCAAGTGTCTGACTAGGAAAATTCGCCAGGACCCAGGGAGGGGTACCTTGACCGCCGGCCCGCACTTCCTTGGATTTTGCCCAACGCACCGAGTGGTCCCGCCAAGCGCAACACCAGCTAAGTCCTCTTTACTCTACCTTGGCACGCTAGCTCCAGCTGCAGCGTCCAGCTTCCTGTTCAAGTCCCATTCAACATCGTAAACACATTCCAAGAAAACCAGCCTGCCCACAGTTCCCTCCCGCACGCGGGGAAGTCGGCGCGGCCGCCCGAGGAGCAGCGGATCACAGGAGAACCAATCTCGCCGGCTTCTGGTCCGTGCAGGCAGCGAGGCCACTGGAGGTGGACCCGGAGCCCGAGGTCTCGCCACCCCGCGCTCACCCCGTGAGCCCCTCTAACGTAGCGCCCTCCAGGAGCTCCCTGGCCAGTCCATCTTAAGGGGAACCTGTGGACGCCGCCCCTGAGTTTGGGCCCTCCCCACTCTGGGCTTTCAAGTATCCGCGGCCCGGCCTCGGAGCCGCGCGCCTCCCCGCCCCCAGGCCCACGGTCTCCGCCGGAGCCAACAAAAGGCAGGCTGAGCTGGAAGAAGAGCGCTCCTGGGTCGCCTCGCCGTGACCCGGCGATGACTCGCCCGCTCAGCCCAGTCTGGTCCAGGCACCTTCCGCCGGACTAAGCCAGCCGCGTCCCATAGCCTCCTTCCAGCTCGCGCGCACCGGCGCTGGCCCCGGCCGCCCGGGTCAAAGTTACCACAAAAGGCTCGGGGGGGGGCGGAAGGGGGGGAGCTCCGGGAAGCCGGAGACCGCTGCACCCTGGACTTCGCGGGGCCCTCCACCCCCACCCCCCAAGTACGGCCACAGCAGGCGTCAACAGGTCTTAGCCGCCTTTTCGTCCTGGACGGCCCCCTGCCTCTTTCTGCTGTCCTAATTTTTGCAACCTGCCGGGCAGCGGCGGCGGCGGCGGCGGCGCGCGGACCCGCGCCCTGCTTTCCCCGCCTGGCACCGGTGGCCGGAGCTGACCACCGGCCACCGCCCACCGCCCCTCAGGGTGTCAGTTTCGGCAGGGGTGGCAGGGGGCAGGCTGGGCTCGCCGCCGCGGCACACCCACCGCGAGAAGAATCGCGGTCTCTCCATACCTTGCTGAGGGATGCGTCCGGCGAGGCTTCGCGCAGGGGCGTGGGGGGCCGCTGGGTCCCCGGAGCCGGGCGATCTCCGCTCCTGCACGGCCGGGGCGCCGTTTCCGCGGCAGCGAGGGAAACTTTCTCTACGTCAACACCGCGCTGGACTCGGGACCCTCCGGCTGCGCTCCCCTCCCTCTCCGCGCTCTCTGCCCCCTCCCTCCTCTTCCTAATCGGCTGAAGCCCAAACTGGCGCTGGCGGCGGCTGGGGCTCGGGGCTCGGGACTCCGGGTCGCTCCCGGCCGGGAACGCGGGGCTCCCCCTCTCGGCCAGAAGGGAACTCTCACAGGCTCCGGCTGGCGCACTTCTGGCGGTCTCCTTGGACACTTCGACACGGGACGCCCGCGTTCCAGCCGGCTGCCTTTCTTCCCTCCGTCATTCCTGGCGTCCGCTCCGCGGGCCCCCGGGGCTCCCCCGCGTTTGCGCGCAGACCGCGGGCGGCCGGGGAGGACGGCCGCGACCCCGGGGGTGAGCCCGAGGGGCAGCACCTGGCCGGCTCCTCAGCCCGGACGCAGCCACGACACAGCCCCCGCCCCACCCCCGGCCGCGCTGCGCTGCCTTTTGAACTCCTCCTCGAGGCGCGGGATGGGGCATCGGCCTGTGTGTTTCCGATCACGATTTTAGAGCACCCCTGGGGGTTTATTGAGGGGCTCCGAGGTCAGAAGCACACGCGAATGTAAAGTATAAAAGCATGCCTTCTTTAGAGCTTTTATCAAGTAAGCGGTGACACAGCCGCTGCCCTCACCGTGCCACCACAGACTTTTTTCATTTAATTTTGTCATTTTTTTTAACTAGGCCCGAATCTCTGCATTTTGTTGTGTCTTTTTTTTCTTTTTTTTTAGAATATGAAAATTGCTTCAACCACCAGATCATGCTCATGTTCCGATGTTTACCCTACAGTTCAGGACTTCTGAGCTGGATGGGGTTCGAGAGAAAACACAACCAAATGGCTCTTAGAGGCTGTGGGGAAGCTCAGTGTGGGACCAGGGACCAGGAGACACCTCATCAAAGCGGTTCTGAGAGAGTGGAGACGCTGCTGGGAATTCGGGTTTACGACGTTTTAGTCTGAAGGTGGAGAGAGATGGGAGAAGGAAAACACGCATTCGCAACCCTGGCCTTTCTGTGTGCTTCAGTGCGATTCGGCGGTAGAGCAGGACAGGCCAGATCCCATCACAGACTCCTTCCTTTACTCATTCGGTTGCCCTTGGACACAACTCAGTTACGAGTGACGAAAGGGATCCTGTAACCCGACTTGCAGATTCACCATCACTTTTACACGAGTTAGCGTCAGGCCCAGAGAAGACCCTGGTTTGGACATCTCATCATATTTTACCAGAATTAGGAGAGTATGCATATTGAGAAAGTCCCCCACAAAGATCTTGTAACTGAATTTAATTTTCTTCTCCCTGACCCATTTTTGATGTAAAAGCATAAAGCCTCACAATTTTTTAAATGGAAACTATGTTTAGAGATGGCTTAGCTCTAATCAAACCCCCTTCCTTTAAATGCAAACTGTGGGGCTGGCATGTAGCTTGGCTGTTCAGATGGTGGGCATGCTCACCTCCCACGTCAGATTACCTGGTTTTCATTCTCAGTTTCCTATTAAGGCAAACCCTGGGAGATGGCAGTCAGGGATGAAGTAACTAGGTTCCTGCCTCCCACATGAGAGACCTTAGTTGTGTTCCCAGCTCCTGGATAAAGCCCCTTGGGCAGTTGGGGCATTTAGGGAATGAGCCAGTGCATGGGAGTTCTCTCTCCCATCCCTTTCTCAAGTAAGTAAATAAAACTTCACAAATCTGTGTGATTACATGAAAAGTAACAAGTCCAGGTTTCTTAAGTAACTTTCGCAAATCTTATGATTAGGAGATGCCAAAGCTAGACCAGAAATCAGGCCTGTTGCTATTTGGGCCATGGATACTCATTTAACTGTTGTTCCCCCTTGTCACAACAGTCAAGAACACATCAAAGTGACCATATTGAAAATAATAATCTGAGGACAGTGCTATATGTTTTTTTCCAAAAATTACTTTGAAACAATTAATTTATGGGCAAGCAACTAAATATGTATGTAGTTTACATATCACTTGTTATCAACATGACTACAAAAATAAATGGTAGTTGACCAGATGAACACATCCATGTCTACTTTATTTACTGACAAATTTGAGTTTTTAGCTTTTTAAAATACAAGATTCTAATAGAGAATTCACACTAACAAGGATACATCAACAAACCATTAAGAATAGGGACCCTAGTTTGAGAAACACTATGTCAATTTTCAATATACTGAAGTACAAGTGCAAGACCAAACAACAAATCAAGCAATAGAGATCAAGCATATGCTTCATTATATGAATTAAAGAAAAATACCACGTACATCTGTATTACTCATTTGCCTCTGGTAATTTTAAAGAGAAGAACTTGCAAACATTTTCCCTCCAAACTCAATGCTAAGAATTCCCTGGGATTTTACATAACAAACTAACAGGTTCTCAGAGTTAAAAACCTGCATCCTCCTTCTGAGTAGAGCTTCTGAGTAGAGTTGATAAAGAGGAAAAATCATGGCTAAACTGTGCATTTATCGTGGATAGAGAAATGGGAATGCATAATCTCCACAAAGGTCTTTTTTCCAATTGCTGTATACAATGAGATTACTAACTTTTATATTTTCTCCCAATGTTTAAAGTTTCTAAACTTGTTATTACCCTGATGTGTGATGGGAACTGCTTTGTGAATGGCTTAGAAGCATAAAAATCTCAGGAACATCAGAACTAAGCTTTTAACAAGACTGAAGCCAAACACAGCAAGATTTTATATCCGATGTATAACATGCCCAAGACGTGAAGGTGGAAGTCAAGGAGAAGGAATAGAGAACCTAGCAAGGCATTACCTTTTGAAAATGCCTAATGCTATCCATGCAAATACTTCAGATTTCCATTTGAAAATTCTTCACATTCATCATAGAGGCATGTAGACTCTGATAGAAACTCAGCAGCCTTCCAATAATTCTAAAATTAGCTTTCTTGTTCAAGCCAGTTTGAAGTTTCCTTCATTTGAAGTAAAAGAACCTTGACTAAGGTTGTATTACTGATTTTTGTAAGATCCCAAAATATGCTAGTTGTTTATCTCTGTATGACTGTAAACCAATTGCTGTGTAAAGTATTTTGCATTTTTAATAAAAAGAAATTTATAAACCAAGGTTAAATCATAAATCTCTGTCATGTGAATTGATGAGGGCACATTTCTTGGTGTTATGTGTAAAAAGTGCCCAAGTTCCTGGAGTGGTAGCCCTGGGGATGTCTGGATTCCGAAGTTAATAAGTGTTATATTTACTTTCAAACCTCCATCATTTTACCTCTTGTTCTAAAAGAAAAACTTTATGCTGGCCCTCCTGATTAAGAACATGAAACACATTCATTTCAAAAGCCAATTAATAGGGCAAGTATGGAAAAGAAAAAAAATGTCACCTGCATTCTCACTGCCAAGAGTACACATTGCTCACCTTGGCTCAGTACCTTCCAGTCCAGAGAGAGGGTTGGGGAATAGCTCAACCTTGCACACTCAGCATTTTTTTCAAGTTTATTCCTAAGCATATCTAACAAATGAATCACAGCATCTCTCCAAGGGCAAGTGAGTGAACACCTAGGAAAATCATTTTAGTATAGAAATTGGAGTAGAGAAATGCATTACACAGAATTCATAGTCACTTAACATTTTTCTAGCCGTTTTTTCACAGAGAAGTATGCTATGCATACTTTGTGATAGTATAGCAGTACAGTTTATCAACATTTGTTAACAACACTTTGATACTATAAGCATAGAAATAATGACTATCTAAATTCACATATTTTGTATATCATCAGTACACATATTGTGCCTACTTTTGCAATCATTTTGTTAGAATAAATAACTAGAAGTAGATTCTCAAGTTTAGAATATAACCTTTATGTTAACATTATTTTATTTATTTATTTTCATTTTATTGAAAGAGATCTTCCACTTACTGGTTTACTTCCCAAATACCTGCAACAGCCACAAGCTCAAAATTTCCACATGAGTGACAGGGACCCAAGTACTTGAGCCAACATCTACTGCCTTCTGGATGCACACCTGCAGGAAGCTGGAAATACAGCAGGGACTCCAACCCAGGCCCTCCAATATGGGCATTTCATATGATATTTTAACTACTATGACATACTCCTTCCCTGTCATCATTTTTTTTTAAAAAACCTCATGTTACATAGAAGTTGCAGGTAGAGAGCACAAATAATTCTTTTTTTTTTCAGAATGATATAAATGTAACCAGACAATATGCATGCTATCCTATCCTTCCTAAATTCCTTTGAGTACTTCCTGATAACATAGATCTTCTCCAAAAAAGAGGTAAACAATCAAAAATCCAAAAATTAATATTGATGTATTTCAACCACCTCTCAGACTCTATTCAGGTTTTACCAATTATCCCAATTATGCCCTTCATAGAATGGAATCCAATTTGGGATTACATGTTGCATATGAATATTATGTTTTTTGACCTGCATGATGTTGACACTTTTAAGAATTGCTTGCTAGTTATATGCAAAATATACTTTAATTAATCATATTGGATTCAGTTTATGCATCTTTGGTAAAATATATATGTATATATATATATGATATATAATACAGCACAGTGGTCGCTCAAAATGCCTGCATCCCATATCCAAGTGCCTGATTTAACTTCCACCTACACCACTTCTTATTCCGATTCCTGATAATGTGCATCCTGGGAGGCAGCGGGTTACAGCTTGAGAGCCCCGGGTCCATGGCACCTATGTGGAAGTCCTGGATGGAGCTCCAGTTTTTGGCTTCAGCCTGGCTGTTGTGAGCATTTGGGAAGTGAACCAGCAGATGAAAGATTCTCTCTCTCCCTCCCTCTCTCTCCTTCCCTCTCTCTCTCTCCCTCTCTTTCTCTCTTTCAAGTACATGAAAATAAGCATTAAAAAGTACAGCAGTATTATATTCTCTTTTTTTAAAATGCCATCACATTGTGCTAATTTCAGTTTGTCCTGGTGAACTTCACTGAAATATCTGTCAGGCTTCTCTTATCCTTTATAGTTGAGCTATATTTTCTAAGAGAGACTTTGAAATTATGGAAACATCTCATTCCTCATCAAACTCAATTTACTCATTTGTTTGTATCAGTATAGATGCATGGCTTTCTGTTCCATGTATATAATTATTTAAATAATTCATATTTTTATATAACCATACTTGAGCTTGCTCACCCCATCATAATAAATTTTGATTCACAGAATGTCTCAGATTTTTCCAGAAGGGACACTTTGAAGCTGACATTTGTGTTCTTTGGTTGTGTCTCCATCATTCTCCCATTTGAACACATGAATGTATTCAAAGCACATCTTTTATTTCTCTCCAAGGAATTCAGTCTCTTTTGGTGGAATATTGTATTTAGAATCTGAGCTCCAGGTTCTGTTCATTGTTATTAAACCTCAGGCTTTTGCTTCACTGGGTCTCCTGAGTTGCTGGAATTACAGGATATATGCATGTACATATATTCACATGTTTATATCATTTATCTATCTTGAAAGCCATTATATATGTGTGTGTGTGTGTGTGTGTATACCTCCAGTTCCAGTCCAACACCACTTCCCATATTTGTATCACTCTTCTCCAGTGAAAATTTGGCTTCTACTTCCATAATCCTTAATATATTTTCTTATTTAATCAATGTCCTTTGTCTATAACCCACTGGCTGTTACAGTCCTCTTTTCTGTGGGCTAAATCACTGCTTTGCAGGAACATCCTCAATATCCTGCTCAGGTTTTTTTTAAAGACTGTTTTTTATTTATTTGACAGGTAGAGTTACAGAGAGAGAGAAGGAGAGACAGAGAGAAAGGTCTCATCCCCTGGTTCACTCCCTAAATGGCTGCAATGGCTGGAGCTAAACCAATCCCAAACCAGGAGCCAAGAGCTTCTTCCGGGTCTCCCATGGAGATGCAGTGGTCTAAACACTTGAGCTATCTTCCGCTGTTTTCTCAGGCCATTAGCAGAGAGCTGGAATAGAAGAGGAGCAGCTGGGACATGAACCAGTGCCTATATGGGATGCCAGCACTGCATGCAGAGCCTTAGACTACTATGCCACAGCACCGGTCCACTTGCTCAGGCTGTAACACCTCAACATAGACAGCTGTGCTGTGTCTCCTCATCCATCTAGGGCTTCCGCACACTGTGCCAGGCTGCCTACTGGGTAGATGTCCTCAGCATCTTGCTTGGGTTCCAACTTGCCAGCAGCACCTCCTCCAGGACATATTTCTCATCATGGTAGGACTTTCTCTGACTTCTCTGGACCACAACAATCCTCCACCCTGATACCAGTGTAGATGCCTGTCTAATCTGACTCTTCCTAATAGTTGAAATTCATATTACCAAGCAGGAACATGCCCTTCAACAACATAAGAGGGGACTTCAAAAAAAGGTTTTGGAAAGTATGTATTATGAAAAGAATCTTTGCAAATATTTCAGGAATTTTTTGCACCAAAATAATCTTTTAATTGAACTTGTCCATGAACTTTTTAAAACAGACTTTGTTAATACAGAATTTCTAGGTATGATTAAATAGTATGCATGATGCAATAAGTAAGATTCCTAAAGAAAGGTCCAGTGCAGATTGAAATCCAGCCCAGATCACTTGCCAGCCATGACAGCAGAGTTCATGAGCCTGGAGAAAGGGGTGTGCGTGCTCAGTGATTTTTCAACTTGCAAAGACATGACTTCTGCATATATTCATATTATATCTTCACCCTTAAACCCATTGAAACACGTGTTAATTCTCTGTTATTGCTCAGAGTGAAAGGGCCATTATTCTACAGGAGCTGCAGAGCACAAATAACACTTGGAATGCAAAAGCCCTACTTTACAGTAGAAAGAAAGGAAAGCACAGATCTAAGTCCAGAATCAGATTTCTGCTTCTAATTCCAGTTCATGTGCACTCTGGATCATACTGAGTGACTGTCATATGTGGAGTTCTACCATGACCAAGAAGGAAGCTTCATGCAAACACCTTGCCTGATGACAGGCGTGGTCCCCTCAGGTGTGCTGTCCTGTCACAGCATTTGTAAGGCTGGAAAATTTGCTCAAAAGAGTTTTATTTGTAGGAAACACTGCTGAGCTCAGAAAATATTTTGCCTATTTGAAGAATCACGTACTTAAAATGCAAGAATAAAACAAACTTTACTGCAAATATAATTATCTTTTCCTCAACAGGGTAGGAAATAAGTTGTCTACAAATGAAATTTGGCAAAATAAAAAAATTGTATTTAAAAGTTAGGATTCGCAGTCCTTCAATAGAATGCTAATTTATTAACTCTTCAAAATCCTGTCTTAGAATTCATCCAGGCCTGGTCTTGGGTCCTAACAGAAAAGCAGAGCAAAGTCAAGCACATATATGCTCCAATCCGACATAATGTGACTTGGGAAAATGTCATCGTGCTTTAAAATGCAAATGGGACATTGGCTCCTATCACAGGCTAACAAGAAAAGAAAATTATATCACCAAGTATCTTTGTCAATATAGAGGTAAAATAATTCTAACAGTGGCTTTTCCCTAAAAGGCCATTTGTGTCAAGAATTGCTAGAACAGAGACCTGTCATGTAGTTTTTGAGTCAACAGTCTCTCTAACTCAGCAATCTGAGAATACAAACATATTAAGTGCTATCAGTTCCATGGAAATCGGCCTGTTTTCACTTCAAAGGGTGTGACTGCACAAGATCATTGTTCAGTTTCAAAATGAAAACTCCCAGAATTTCAGAATTCCACAAATCTTTCGTATACACTGATAGTACAAGTAAGAATCACCCACTTTCCTTACAAAAGTAAATTGCTAAAGACTTTTAAATGAACACCACAATCTATAAATAGAACGCTGTGTTGGAAAACCTGTATGTTATACAAGTGAAGAACAGAATGAGCTCCTGTATTTAATTAATAAGGTTAAATTGTTTTTATTCAATATCTTGTACTGTCCCATGAGTTTGGAAGAGAATTAATGGAGTAGAAATGAATGATTGCATCGATTTATCTTAGACAGTTCTTAAGGTTTCAAAAAAACTCTGATTGCTTAAATTTTGTTTACTGAACTAAACTTCAGATACTCATAAAGCTGAACCTCTGGCTGTTGACTTTTGAGGGAAGAAGCATAACATAGAGTTTTAAAGCATAAGCTTTGGAGTAAAAATGTCATGGATTAGAATCATTGCTCTGCTATTTCATGACTGCAGAGTCTTGGAAGACTAACTTCCTCTCCTTTAACATTGGTTTTCTCATTTCTAAAACAGAGTTGTTGTCAAGATTCATTAAACTAGTAAGTGAAAAGCACTTAGCATAGTCTGGTAAGGAAGCACAAAATACAAGATAATTTTACAGGGAAACCAGTAAAACTATGAAATCCTCTAGTATGTTATTGTGGTTTGTGTTGAAGTTGCATCAGTGTAGATCAAAATAAAATAAAAAGGATAGAGCTGTGGCTAAAAGTCAAACTATGGCTGTAGATGTTTCCTTGGGGAATAAAATATATCTGCTGTTATTTTTGTCAAGAAAAAATACTTTTATTTATTTACATGCTTATTTTTAAACTAATCCATAGCATTTATTGCTGTACTGATAAGTTTTTCTACCAAAGTCTTTTTTGCATTCCAGAACTCAAATAGCATTTATGAGTCCTTAGCCTCTTCTAATCTGTGACAATTCTTTGTTCTTTCCTTATCTATCATGATTTTGACACTGTTGAGAGTTAATCGGTGAGCATTTTATAGAATGTTACTCTATATAAATAGAGTTTGCCTACTGTTTATTCATAGATGGACTGGGTTCCTGAGTTTTTGGGGAAAACCCCACACACTTAAGTGTCCTTGTCACAGCATTATTTGAGGTTAGGAATGGTACATAATAGTGACTTGAATTCACATTGATCGGCCATGTTTTTCTACTGAAAAGTTTCATGTTTTCTCTTTGTAGTTGATCAATATTTAAAGAAATTTTGGGTGCATACAAGTATCCTGATTCTCCTTAACCAGTCACCCTGTAACTTTAACATGTATTTGTGGATCTTGCCTACAGCAATTATTGCTATAGTCTTCTAATAGTGGTTTTCCCTTCACAATCTTTACATGTATTAATTGGAATTCTTTTATATGGTCTAAGGATTTCCCATCCAACATCTAGAGTTCCCTTTTAATTTAGTTTAATTCATATCTTAAAATTATGTCTGCTCAAAGAACCAGTCTAAAAGTACTGTTATGAAGCAGGAGTGATGGGGGTCAGACCTGCCCCAGAAGTCCTATCACCATTCCTTTACAACTCAGGTTGAATACTTCGAATGTATGGCACTGTACTGGTGTAGGAAAAATAATGATGAATAAATTGAATCCCTACCCTCAAGAATCATACACTTGAGTACAGGAGAAATTCAGGTAATAAAATTAAAATTAACACTCGTCACACCCTGAAATAGAAATATGTTCTTTCATGTTGAAAACAAGACATGCTAACAATTTAGAAATCAATTTAGGAATCAATCGTATTGTCAACATGGGAGCTGAATCTTGAAGGATGATTGGGTGTGCAGCAGGCAGACAAAAAGGAAAGAGACACTCATAGCAGAGGAGAGCTTGGGAAAGCAAAATAAATAAAAGAAAGTTTAGTAGCCTAGTGTGTTACTAAGCACTGAGTTGGGCCATTTTTTTAAAGATGTATTTATTTATTTGAAAGTCAGAGTCACACACAGAGAGAAGGAGAGACAGAGAAAGAGAGTCTTCCATCCTCAGGTTCACTCCCCAACTGACTGCAACAGCTGGAGCTGCGCCTACCCTGGCCAGGAACCAGTATCTTCTTCTGAGTCTCTCATGCGGGTACAGGAGCCCAAGGACTTGGGCCATCTTCCACTGCTTTCCCAGGCCATAGCAGAGAGCTAGATCAGAAGTGGAGCAGCCAGGACTCGAAGTGGCACCCATGTGGGATGCCAGCATTGCAGGCAGTGGTTTTATCCGCTATGCCACAGAACCTGCCCCAACACTGGGCTGGGGTCTTGAACTTTGCCTTGTAGGCAATGGACTACTGAAAGTCTTATAATAGGACAATTATGTTTCAGGAAAAGCACTCCGATGACCATTTAGAAAAGCCACTGAGTTTGTGAGATGGATGGTGAGGAAGCCAAGTAAGGGATTTGATTTCACTTATTATGAAGCTTGAAATTATCAAATGTCTTTACTATTAAATATAGAAGCATATAGAAATAGATTCTTTACTGTATTAGGAGAATGTGTCAGTCATGCAGTCTTACAGGTTTTATTTATCTCGATAGATTTTGGGTCTTGTCGTAACATTAGCATTTTGGAGTACCTTAAATTTTACATTATTGGGATTTCAAATGCTGTTGACTTCTGAAAACAGACAATGTCATAGGGTTCTGTAAAAGTATAGATTCTGTGAAAGTGTTGTTTAGTTACAGTCACAACCTTACAATGTATATTTCATAATTTTGCTATTTTGCAGTAAATTAATGTAACATAGGTGCCTCTAGGAACCTATTTAGTCTGCATTACTAAGTTATATTTATATAGGAGTTACCACCTGTTTAATTATTTTAAGTCAATATTTAATCTCAGCTATTAAGAAACTTTAAAGTCATGGGAGTGAAGCCAATGGTTGAAGGAATTCCAGAAACGTTTTAGGTTAAGAAACTCAAGTGGGAGTGAGAACAGTAGAGGAATATTCTAGTTATTGATGGATAGCAGAATCTAGATCATAGAATACTATTTAGATATTAAAGGCAGTTTAGATTATATTAAGAGATATTTTCTAGGTATTGAGATGTTAAAGAGAAATACACAATTAATGGTAATTTAGGGTATATGCTCTTTACAACAAACTAACAATGGAATCACTTTTGAGTTTGAGTACAAAAACATTAAAGATTCTTCAAATACAGCCGGCGCCGCGGCTCACTAGGCTAATCCTCCGCCTAGCGGCGCCGGCACACCGGGTTCTAGTCCCGGTCGGGGCGCCGGATTCTGTCCCGGTTGCCCCTCTTCCAGGCCAGCCCTCTGCTGTGGCCAGGGAGTGCAGTGGAGGATGGCCCAGGTGCTTGGGCCCTGCACCCATGGGAGACCAGGAGAAGCACCTGGCTCCTGGCTCCTGCCATCGGATCAGCGCGGTGCGCCGGCCGCAGCGCGCCGGCCGCGGCGGCCATTGGAGGGTGAACCAACGGCAAAGGAAGACCTTTCTCTCTGTCTCTCTCTCTCACTGTCCACTCTGCCTGTCAAAAAATAAAAAAAAAAAAAAAAAAAAAAAAAAAAAGATTCTTCAAATACAAAAAGAATTTAATTGATATAAATATTTCAAGAAGCCCCATGAAAAAAGTACACTAGTCAGAATCCTAGTTGGAAACAAAGAGCTCATCCTAACCAGCTAATTTGAGGAGAGCTTGATAAACAGATTATTTATAGAGGCCAGCATGGGGGCACAGTGAACTGAGCTGCTGCCTGCGATGCTGAGATCCTGTCAGCTAGCTTACCTGGCTGCTCTGATTCCAATCCAGCTTCCTACTAACGTACCCGGGAAGGCAGCAGGCGAAGGCTCAAGTGCTTGAGTTCCTGCTACCCACCTGGGGGCTCAGACAGTGTTCCTGGCTCTTGGCTTCAACCTGGCCCGGCTCCGGCTGATACAGGCATTTTGGGTTGTGAACCAGCAGATCAAAGATCTCTCTCACCCTATCTTTCAAATAAATAAGTAAATAAATAAATCTTTCTAAAAAGAGAGTTTTTTTTTTTTAATTTGCTTATTTATTTGAAAGAGAAAGAGAGGAAAATACACACATACACACACACATACACTCACAGATCTTCGATCTGGTGTTTCACTTCCCAAATAGTTGAGAAGCCAGGAATCAGGAATTTCTTTAGGTCTCCCACATGGGTGCAGGGGCCCAAGCACTGGGGTTATGCGTTGCTGCTTTCGCCGGCACATTAGCAGGGAGCTACATTGGATGTGGAGCAGCCAGGACTAGAACTGGTTCCCCCACGGGATGCTGGTGTTGCAAACAGCAGTTTAACTCGCTACACCACGACATCAGTCCAGAAAGAGAGCGTTTATAAAGGTGCGGGCAGAGTTTAAAGAAAACAGCTACCCTCCCTCATGGGAATCCATTCCCATTCCTGGACCTGAAGAAGGAAGAAGGAGAGTGAATAGTGTCAGAACCTGTATGGAAAAGAATGCCTGATAGAAATTGAGACCTTCAGTAAAGGGCACAGCCAAATGAAGGGAACGGGGAGGAAATGTGCTGACATCAACCTCTTCCAACATGCCCATCTCCTGCAAGATCTTAGCACTGGCCAACACCATTAAGAAATCTGAAAGCAATGGAGAAATTAGGTGCAGATCCTGTTACAATGACCAAAGAAACCAAATGACACCTGAGGCTTGGGAGGAAAGGCACGCAGTTTATTTATGCATTTGGGCTTGACTAGACTCATGTCTCAAGAGTCAAGCCCCAATCCTCTGTCAATCCCTGCTTTTATACCTTAATTTCAGCAATGCAGTAATGAAGTAGTTTCCAGGCAATCAGAGTTGGGGGATTCTGTAACATTTACTATGGGTCTATCTTCTATGAAGCTGAGTAGAATAAAACAAGACAGAGAGTAAATCTAGAAGGTTACATTGAAGATATTTAAACACATTTTAAGTAATATTTTGTAAGATATCATAGTTGTGTTTAGGTTGGACTTACTGTAATGTACCTGTCTTTAATGATAGAGAGGTTTTAATCAACACTAATATTGTGTGTGGAGGGAAGGCGGCTTTGGGTTTTTTTACATTTGCAGAAGCATAAAATTTAGTGTGTTGAACATGTTTTACCATTTTCAAATACATTTTAGAATTTTTTGAAACAAAGAGCATACAAAGATGTATATGTGTGTATATATATGTGTGTGTATGTGTGTGTGTGTGTGTGTGTGTAACCTATTAGTGAAATGGTGCCTTCTTACCTGAGGCACCAGACACCATTTTAGGCTCTGGCCCCCCTGCCATCTTGTATAGTAAGTGCAGCCTCTCCAGCACCCCAGCCTGGCTTACTAGGAGTCAGGTGACCAAATGGCCCAAACACAAGCATCAACTCCACCCCCACTCTAATGGGATTCGCTGCTCCCACTCCCTCATCCCTGCAAGGCTGTAACAAGGCTCGCTTCCCCACACAGGCCCTCTTTTCAATATCTCCCTCCAGCCTGTCAGGCTCCCCACTGTCCTTTGCCACAGCAATAAACCTTTTCCCTTACTCTGGTGCTTGGTGTGCTTTGTGGTGGCCTTTCGTTTGTACCGTGACTCGGACCCAGGCTCTCCCATCCATCTCGCTCTCCCCTCGGGGCTGTGAGCTGCTTCAGGATCTTGAATCTCTGCCAGCTACAAAACACACTCCCGAACCTCCTTGTTCACCACAGTGAACCATCTGTGATTCCCACCCCACACTGGCCTTCCGAAACCCTGAGGTAGGATGGGGAATGGGGAATTCTCAAAGCAACCTCTACCACGGGTTGTGTTGCTCGGCTTCATCTTGAAGCCCTGGCACGAGGCACCACAACACCCATAGGCTTCATGCCTCCCCACAGGCTTGACACCTCGGACAACAGTGGGCGTGGGTGGGGCGTGGGTGATGACCCCACCCTCCTTCCCTTCCACAGGCTTTATGCTATCTGCCAGTCCGACCTCACAGGTCACTATGGGAGCTTCCTCGTCCCACGTTCCATCTGACTCTCCTCTTGCTTGTCTCCTAAATAATCTTGTTCCTCTCAAATTGGCCACAGACCTCAGCTGCCATCACCTCATCTTTCTTTGTAATCAGGCATGGCTCATGTATGATCTCAACAACCAGTCCAAATGGTGGCTGATTGACATGTTTGACCTTCATGTTATTCAGGATCTTTACCACTTCTGTGAGCGTTTGGGAAAGTGAAAGGAAATTCTCTATGTTCAGGCTTTCTCCTACCTCCACTCTGAATGTCCTCTCTGCACCTCACGTTCTCTGGCTCAGGTCCTCTTAGCCTCCAAGATTCCCAGCAAAGGTCCAGAGCCTGAGCCAAAACCTCTTTCTTTCACTTTTTTTTTTTTTTTTTGACAGGTAGAGTGGACAGTGAGAGAGAGAGACAGAGAGAAAGGTCTTCCTTTACCGTTGGTTCACCCTCCAATGGCCGCTGCGGCTGGTGCACTGTGGCTGGTGCACCACACTAATCTAAAGCCAGGAGCCAGGTGCTTCTCCTGGTCTCTCATGTGGGTGCAGGGCCCAAGGAATTGAGCCATCCTCCACTGCACTCCCGGGCCACAGCAGAGAGCTGTCCTGGAAGAGGGGCAACCAGGACAGAATCCAGCGCCCTGACTGGGACTAGAACCTGGTGTGCCAGTGCTGCAGGCGGAGGATTAGCCTATTGAGCCATGGTGCCTCTCTTTCTTTCATTTTTGATCCTGCAGATGAGCCATCACCAGGCCACCTTCCACTTTACCATTCCCATTTACAGGCACCAGCTCAGCCCCTCCCGGCCCAGGCCTTGGCACAGCCACCTCCCACCCAACAGCCTCAAAACCCACTGTGTGCTCCAATGCCATCTGCCTGGCTTCCATTTTCTCATCAACATCTCCCCCTCCTGCCCAAACATTCCAGGAGGCAGAATCTGTTTCTACTCTGCCTCTCACTGTACCTTCCTTTGCCTTATCTCAAGTCTCCTGATCGCCCTTATCTCAAAACCAGTCCTTGTCCATTTCTACTCCTCCTGCTCGCTTTGCCTTATCTCAAACCCGGTCTTCATTCTGACCTTTGCTCTTCCTGGTTCCGCTGAGCCAACATTCTGTCCCCGCCTTGCCATCACCACTTCTGTGCCGCGTCACTCGCTCTGAAACAGCAGCCAGGGAGCATACCCACGTTACCTCTATGGAAAGTGGCAGGGGTGGAGGGCGTAGTCAGGGTCTCACTTGTTGATTTCTCACAAATGGAATGAAAACTGTGTTCCTTCACCTCTAACCCAATGTTGTACATTAAAGAGTTTCAATATTTAACCCAGTCCTGTGATCTGATTTTTCATGATGTTTTTATGATCCTCTCCAATACCCTCCTTCCAGAGGAGTGAAGGTGAGTTTGGAACAGACCCATCTCCATGACAATGAGACCCATCAGGCTGACCCTGCCCATCCCGTAGGAGCAGATGTGGTCCCTGATCAAGACCCCAATTGGAATTACAACTCTTCCAATGGCACAATGGCCAAAAATTATTTCATTATCTGCTTATTAGCTGGTCTCAAAAAATCCACCAGAAAGACTGTAAATTATAATAAACTTGCAGATTTGCAGAAGTTATTCAAGAGAAAAAGGAAAATCTTTCTACCTTTTTACAGTGCCTCATGTAGATTCTCCTCCAAATACCAACCTAGACCCAGAGTTTCCCAATGGTTGTAACCCTCTCATGAACCATTTCTTTGTGCAGACTTTCCCTGATATCAAGGCAAAGTTAAAGCGGCTCGAGAGGGGCCCATGAACTCCACAGTCAGAAATTCTGGAGGTGGCCATTAAAGTATATAATGGAATGGATGAGAACACCCAAAAGGAAAAATCCCAAATGCTGGCAAAGGGTTTTCAGCAACCTGCCTCCTGCAGTAACCCCACTAACCACAGGGGTCCCACTGACCACAGCAGTCCTCTGGGTCTGTGCTTTAAATGTGGCCAAATGGGTCATTGGACCAAATTATGCCCATTATACCCATTGGGTCCTTGTTCTAGATGTCACTAAAAGGGCCTTTGGGCAGTGGACTGTCTTCTTGTCTGTCAAGGCAGTAGGCTATCTACCCCACCTATGTCCTGGGTTGACCTTCTAGGGCTGGCTACTGAGGACTGATGGAGCCTAGCCTCCTACCACCTGACTGTGGCTATCATTCTGGGGGAGCTCAGGGTAACTGTGATGATAGCAAGTGGGCCAACTTCTTTCCTTATTGACACAGGGGCAACCTTCTAGTCCTAACCCAGTATTGAGGTCCAACCTCTGCTGCCTCAATCTCCATAGTCAGGATGGAGGGAAATCCTATTTATTTATTTATTTATTTGAAAGTCAAATAAAAAGTCAGAGTTACGCAGAGAGAGGAGACACACACACACACACACACACACACACACACACAGAGAGGTCTTCCATCTGCTGGCTCACTCCCCAGTTGGCCGCAACAGCCAGAACTGAGTCGATCCGAAGCCAGGAGCCAGGAGCTTCTTCTGGGTCTCCCAGGGGCCCAAGGACTTGGGCCATCTTCTACTGCTTTCCCAGGCCATAGCAGAGAGCTGGATTGGAAGAGGAGCAGCTGGGTCTTGAACCGGCGCCCATATGGGATGCCGGCACTTCAGGCCAGGGCATTAACCCACTGTGCCACAGCACCAGCCCTGGAGGGAAATCCTTACAGACCCCTACAGACTCTCAACCTACTCTGCATAATTAATACAACTCCCTTTCCCCCCTCTTTTCTTGTTATACCTCAATGTCCTACTCCCCCTCCTGGGAAGAGACACACTGTATCATTCTGGTGCTCAGGCGCCCTTCAGTCATTTGCCTTGTCCTCCAGCCCGCCTTCACCTCCCTTTTTACTATTTCTCTCTCAAGATGACCCAGTCTCAGCCACCCTGCCTACCTCAGGGCCCCTGTCCACTGTCAACCCATGGGTGTGGGACACCAGTCACCTTACGGTAGCTATCTACCATCCTCCCCTCCAGATAAAATTACAGGACTCCTCCACATTTCCTTCCCAACCTCAATACCCCACCCCTTTCCAGCCTTCATGGTCTAAAGCCTATAATTTCCAAAATTCTCCACTTGGGTCTGCTACACAAGAATAACTCCCCCATAACACCCCAATATTGGCAATTAAAAAGCCTAATGGGTCCTTACTTCTGGTACAAGACCTCTGCCTTATTAACACAGTGGCAGTACCCATATACCCAGGGGTGCCCAATCCATACACCCTCTTTTCCTCTATTCTAGCATTCACATCTCACTTCTCCATCCTGGATCTAAAGGAAGAAGTTTTTATCATTCCTCTATATCCTAACTCTCAGGACATATTTGCTTTCACCTAGACTGATCCTGACACCCAAGTCTCCACTCAACTGACCTGGACCGTACTCCTCCAGGGATTCTGGGATGGCCCCACCCTGTTTGATCAGGTCTTGTCTAATGATCTAGGTACCCTGGATCTATTCCCTTCTTTTCTTTTCCAGTGAATTGATGACCTCCTCTTTGCAGCCCCTCAAAAATAGCTAGCCAATGGCAGGCTGTTATTCTCGTCGACTTCCTAGAAGCCAAATGTTGTCAGGTATCTTTCACCAAGGCACAGCTTTGTTTATCTGAGGTGACCTATCTTGGGATACATCTCACTCCAACCCACATGGCTTTCACTGTGGACTGAAAGCACCTAATAGCTTACCTCCCACTACCTTCTACCCAAGAAGAAATTATTTCCTTTCTAGACCTTGTAGGAATCCTATGTTCATGGATTCCAAACTTCTCTCTTCTAGCATGACCACTTTACAAAGCCACAAAGCGAGCCTTCCAGGAGCCCCTCAAAGTCCCAGTCACCTCCCAATACCTAAGTTCCAACAGGCTACTCTACAGGCCCCTGCCTTACACTTACCAGATCTTACACAGGCCTTCCTCATTTATGTCACTGAAAACCAAGGAATGGCCTTAGAGGTTCTTGGTCATCAAGTTGGTCCCTCCTTTGCTCCTGTAGCCTGTATCTCAAAAACATTAGACCCCCACAGTCAAGGGTTGGACACCCTGTTTACAGATGCTAGCATCAGCAGCAGTTCTCATACAAGAGTCAAAAAACTCACTTTTGGCTCACGGCTTCCCATTCTTTCCTCACACTATCTCTCAGTACTCCTCACTGACAAGGGCCTCCAGTTTCTCCCACCATCTTGCATTCTGGTCCTTCAAGTGGTGTGCTAATTGAAGACCTATGCTCACTTTTAAACCTTGTCCTCCCCTTAATCCAGCTGCTCTCTTTACCCCTACCCCTCCATCTCTGAATCACTCCTGCATTGAGACTATGGAATACTTACTACCCCATCCCTCAAACATCTAAGAGGGTCTCTTTGTTAACGCCACTCTAGTGTTGTTCACAGATGGTAGTTCTATCTTTCATGAGGGAACAAAAGGGCAGGTTATGCTGTGGTATGAACCACTGCTACAGTTGAGGCAGGAACGCTCCCTTTTAATACTACTAATCAACAGGCCAAGTTCTATGCTCTAACCCATGCCTTTATGTTGGCAAAAAATAAAGCTATCACTGTTTATACTGACTCAGAATACGCTGTCTATATCCTCCTATTCCACTCAGCTATCTGGAAAGGAAGGGGCCTTCTTACCACTAAGGGGACAGCCATCTGCAGTGCTACCCTCATAACTCCTCTCTTAGAGAGGCAGTCCGTCTTCCAACACAAATCGGACTTGTCCACTGTAAGGCTCATCAGACTGATAACTCTGCCATCATGGCTGTCAATAACAGTGCAGACTAGGTGGCTTGCCAGGTGGCACTGTCTTCCTCTTCCTCCAGCTCATCTTTCACTCCATCTGTTATACTGACAAACTGCCCTTGAGACCAACGGTCCCAGTAGCCCTCCACTCAGGCTACCTTATTCTATCTCCACTGTTTGTTTCATCTCAACGTTTCTTCTCTATTATCGTTTGTCAAACAGTCTCTTCTTCTCTCACCAGAAGATACCACATATCTTCAACAACTTACCTCTTCTTGTTCTGTAAGTCAAAAAACAAACCTAACTGTCCTCCACCCTTCCCTCCCATCAAGCCAGAGCACATCTGCCGGCCTTTAACTGGCAGATTGACTTCATCCATATGCCAAAGAGTACTGTGCTTTCAATATATCTTGGTACTGGTAGATACAGATAGAGCTAGTGAGAGAGAGAGACAGAGAGAAAGGTCTTCCTTTCCGTTGGTTCACCCCCCAAATGGCCACTATGGCCGGTACACTGTGCTGATCTGAAGCCAGGAGCCAGGTGCTTCTTCCTGGTCTCTGACGAGGGTGCAGGTGCCCAAGCACTTGGGCCATCCTCCACTGCCTTTCCGGGCCACAGCAGAGAGTTGGACTGAAAGAGGAGCAACCTGGACTAGAACCCGGTGCCCATATGGGATGCCAGCACCACAGGTGGAGGATTACCCAAGTGAGCCACGGCACCGGCCCCCCAATGAGCTTTTGTCACATAACATTCCCGTGTCATCAATATAACCATCACTTCCACAGCTTGCCTCTCTAGTTCCCCCTGGAAATCCATTTCTTTGTAATTATACCTTCTACACTTATATTGACAGTTCTACACCTGGTCCATGTGTATTAGTGATCCTTTCCCCCATCTCACATTATATGACTATTCAGAGTTCCTTTTACAGACTAATCCCTCTACCTGCAAGAGATGAATGATCTTTCTACCAGTCTTGGTTAGAATCAGCTTTGCAGCTTCCTTCGCTTCTGTGGTGGTCTCCAGAACTGCTCTAGGCCACAATGTTATGTCAATCAACCAGTTCCAAAAACAACTCCAATAACTACAAGAGGAGGTCACCATATCCATTGAAACTTTAGCAGATGCTATTTGTGGTCTCCAAAATCAAATCACCTCACTGGCGAATGTAGTGTTACAAAATAGATGAGCTCTGGACCTTACAAGGGCTGACAAAGGGGAAACTTGTGGTTTTTTTGGCAGAACAATGTTGGTATTATGTTAATCAATCAGGCCAGGTGAGCAAAATGTTAAAAAGCTAAAACAAATGGCCACATCTATTAAACAGTCTGCCCTAGGGTCCAGAGAGTCTCTCCTCTCTTCCTCCCTATGGAGTCCCCTCACCACTTGGTTATTGCCACTTCTAGGACTATTGACTGCTTTTATACTACCCTGGTTTTTATACTACCTTGTCTGTTTAAGTGTTTACAGGAGATGATAATGGAATGAACCAAAGGTTTCACCAACTAGGAGGTCAACCAAATGCTACTACAGGGATATACTTGGCTCCCCCAGGAGATCATGACTTGAGATGTTGCCTCACCAGCAGAGAGTGACTCATCACCCCATGGCAGCAGGAAGTAGCCCTAGAAGATAGATCATTGTCCTTCCACTCCTCCTGGGCTTTTGGGGCTAATGTAATCCCATACAACACTTGCTTTATAAAAAACAAAAGAGGAGAATGTTAGTAAAATGGTGCCATCTTAGATGAGGCACCATCTCAAGCCCTAGATGCCATCTTGGGCCTGGTCCAGCTACCATCTTGTACAGTAAGTGCAGCCTCTCCAGCACCCCAGCCCTGCTTACTAGGAGTCAGGTGACCAAATGGCCCAAACACAAGCATCAACTCCACCCCCACTCTAATGGGATTCGCTGCTCCCACTCCCTCATCCCTGCAAGGCTATAACAAGGCCTGCTTCCCCACATAGGCCCTCTTTTCACCCTCTCCTTCCAGCCTCTCCCCACCCCCACAGCAATAAGGAAAGTGTTAGCATATGTCAAATTTGTATAATGGGAAAATGATATAAAATATAAAATGGATATAGTCTGTAGGCTTAAAAATTTCAGTTCTCTACTTAGCATCATGAAATCCAACTTGACATTCACATAGATATGATAGTATAAAATATGTATTTAGAAAAATCATTTCCATAATGGCCAAACATCAGAAACTACTTAGATGACTTTGGTCAAAGTCTAATGTGTTTTTATGGACTAACATGGAAAACTTCTCTATCAAGTGAAATATATCAAGTAGGAATATCTTTTATTGTGCATATCTGGTAGTACTACATTTGAATGCCTATATAGATAAACACTGTTGTCTCATCATCCACTCTAAATAATGTTTAAGAGTAGAAGTAGGTTATAATTTTAGTAGGTCAAAAATGTTATAATTTGCTATTTCAACTAGTATGAAAAATTTTATTGTATGTCTTTAAAATAAGATAATGTTTAAATGCAAACTGGGATGTAAAAGTCTTTTTGTTTATTTACCTATTATTTTTAGCTTTTTTTAAAAAAGATTTATTTTATTTATTTGAAGACAGAGTTAGAGAGGTAGAGACAGAGAGAGAGGTCTTCCATCCACTGGTTCACTTCCCAGATATCTGCAATGGCCAGAGCTGTGCTGATCCAAAGCCAGGAACCAGGAGCTTATTCCAGGTCTCCCATGTGGGTGCAGGGCCCAAGGACTTGGGCCATCTTCTGCTTGCCCAGGCCATAGCAGAGAGCTGGATCAGAAGAGGAGCAGCTGGGACTAGAACTGGCACCCTTATGGGATGCCAGTGCTTCCAGCCAGGGCTTTAACCCACTGCGCCACAGTGCTGGCCCCAGCTTTTTTGGTTTTCAACAAAATCAATACAGTTCATAGACACTATTCTAAGAATATAATGATATTCCCTTTCTCCCTCCCTCCTTTCCCCTCTCTTCTACCCTCTCTCTCCTATTTTTTTCTTTCTTTCACTCTTTCTTCTGTTTTTGAGATAACATATGTTTAATTTACATTACATCAAGTGCTTAACGCTCCACCAAATAAACAGTTTAACAATTACAAAGCAAAAAGACTAGTTTAGCAGGATATACAGCCAATTGTTTTTTTTTTTTTTTAAGATTTATTTATTTTACTTGAAAGTCAGAGTTACACACAGAGAGAAGAAGAGGTAAAGAGAGAGAAGTCTTCCATCCACTGGTTCACTCCCTCAAGGACTTGGGCCATCTTCTACTGCTTTCCCAGGCCTTAGCAGAGAGCTGGATCAGAAGTGGAGCTGCTGAGTCTTGAACTGGCACCCATATGGGATGCTAGCACTACAGGTGATGGCCTTACCTGCTACACCACAGTGCCAGCCCCAGCCAATTGGCTTTTGACAAGAGTACTCTGACCCTGCATTGGAGTAAGTATAATCTATTCAACAGATGATGACAACAAAATGGAATATGTGTGTGTGTGTGTGTGTGTGTGTGTGTAGAAGAATGGAAGTAGAGCCCTATTGCTCACCATATACAAAAATCAACTCAGGATGGATCAAACCTAAATTTAAGACCTGAGACTACGAAATTGCTGGAAGAAAATGTAAGAGAAACACTCCATGATATTGGTGTAGAGGATGACTTCTTAGACAAGACCCCCCAAAGAAATAAATGTCTTAAAGGATTTTTGCAACTGTGTGTTCTTTTTCAGAGTATTTTATTTTATACCAGTTAAACATGAGTTTCTGATAGCCAGCCAGGCCCTGGTCAAAAATACATTTCTATCTTCTTTTTTTGTTTTCTCTGAGAAGGATTTTTAATTTCGTTTTTACAAAAAGGAGATAATTTTTCCAGACCACACACCACCAGCAAAAGGCAGAGGATAGTTTTAATCTACTTATTTTATTTGTTTACTGAAAGTCTTCAGACTACATTTGTATTGGGTAAATCTGTCTGTAGCTTCCAATTTTAGCAACACAATACTATCATGTTTATTATATTGACAAATCAGACATAAAATGAGTACCAAACTTCATTTTTAAATGACCTTGACATGTCTAAAACAAATAATTAAAGATCCTATTTGAGAGAAATACATAGAGAACAACAAAATGCCTGGGTTGAAGTCAGAACAACAGAGTTTGGGTATTGGCTAAGCCTCTAGAGAGCTCCATGACTCAATAATACCTGCCCAAGATAGCATTCTGTGATATTAAATAAGATATGGTTTTTACATGCTTCCTTTCACTCATTGCTCAAGTAATAATATTTCCTGCTGTTCTCTGCCTGAGAACATATCCAGGTGCATGCATTCTGGGTGATTCAGCTGCTGATCAGGCTTTCTGAAGTCCAGACTCTGAACAACAGCTTGAAAGTGAAAGTGCTTTTCTTTTTCAAATGATAGAGAGAGAAAGACTTCATTTGGAATTTCTAAAGTTAGATTTTTTGCATATAAAAAACAAGACCAACAGAATCTAATGTCAAAACTCAAAGGAGAAAAATGTTACTCAAAAATCATTTTTTTTCTCCTCAAATGAACAAATGAATAGACTAACAAGGGCTTACTTGTGGGATTCTGGGAGAAACAGATATAGCTGTCTTGGGTCTGTGGATAGCAAGGAAGCTGTAGACCCATGAGTTTACCAGACAGTCAAGATTAACAGTTGCTGGAGAGAGTTTCCCAGGCACAAGAGGAAGAACACTGGATCCACCCAGTGGAAGTGAAAAATCTCTCCATGAACATCACACTATTCAGAAGGCTGAGGGCTGCAAGTCTGCTTTCCCTTACCCAACCCTCTTCCTGTTTAGATTAGAGGTGGGGACTTATTCTAACTTGTGGGTGTGGGACCTTGCCCACTTTGTCTCTAGTTTTGAGTTTTCAGCAGGACAGGACAGCAGGAAAATCCCTTCCAATATTCCGCTATGTAAATTTCTTAACAATCATCTAAAAGTAATTATTGTATAGGTTACTTAGTAAGAATAATGACAATTATTTTTCAGTGATACCAATATTAAGAGATGGCAATCATTATATGTTTTTCTTATTGACATTTCAGTAATGATACAGTGAGTTTACAAATAAGAAAAATAACACAGTCAATAATTATCTGTCACAAGAATTCATATGTGTATAAAATTTATGCCTTATAAAAGACTAATAAAATCTGCTTTGTGGAATATAAGACCTAGATATCATGAGTCAGAAATAATTCTCATATAGCTCTATATCTCACTTATATTTGCTTTCATGTATACCCACATAATGAACATTTTATACAACAAAAAAACTACCCAGGTTGCTTTTGCTTTAAGGATGCACAGCATGTATTGGCACACAGAAAAATCTGAAAATTTTTTGTCTTATAAATACAGTTATTCCCTGTTAGACATGTTTCACAGAGCCTTCTTGGAACAGTGGTTTACATGAATATTAAAAGATTAGCAGTGGAAAATAGTCAAGAAAGATTAATGTAGTGGGATAATACTGTACTGTATTAGGAGCTTTATGTTTTAAAAGATTCTGATTCCAATTTGGAAATAATTCAGCAAATTCCACTTTAATCTCAAATTTTAAAGTCTCAGGGAAACAAAGAAGCAAATATTATTGAGGGCAAGAAAGTGTTGCTGTAGATTCATCCTGAGAGGAGGAGTGTGGTGCGGTGGGGGCAAGAGGCTCAGAGTCACCACACAGACACTGGGAGTTGAGTTAAAGTGGGCCAGAGGCGAGCAACCTGCAGACTCGTTTATTTCAGTTGGTACAGCAGCTTATATAGCCAAGGCAGCCAATCTAGTCAAGGGGCGGTTTATACCCTAATGAATCACAGCCTGTTTCCAGGCAGGCTCCTTTGCCAGGTGGTTTCCCAGGGGTTTCTGAAGCCATTCCTGAGTAACTGATGCTCACTTGCCAATGGCCATCTTAGCATGGCCTTCTCATTCCACCACAATAAAGCTTTTTTTTTTCTTTTTATTTGAAAGAGAGAGAGAGAGAGAGAGAGAGAGAGAGAGAAAGCACACTCCTGTCTTTTAGTTCACTTCCCAAATGACCACAAGAGCCAGAGCTGGGCTAGGACAGGAGCAAGAAACCAAAAACACAATCCTCATCTCCCATATGAGTTACAGAAACTCAAAAACATGAGCCTTCACTGCTGTCTCCCAGGGTGTTTGAACTGGTGGGAAGCTGAAGCCAGAAGCCAGAGTGGGGAATTGAACCCAGGCCCATGAATGTGGTATGTTAACTGCTTGGCTAAACACCTACTCCAAGAAAGTTCTTTCTTTTTTCTTTTTCTTTTTAAAGATTTGTTTATTTATTTGAGAGGCAGAGTTACAGACAGAGAAAGGGAGAGACAGAGAAAGTCTTCCATCTCCTGGTTCACTCCACAAATGGCTACAAGGGCTGGAACTGAGCCGATTTGAAACTAAAAGCCAGGATCCAGGAGCTTCTTCTAGGTCTCCCACGCAGGTACAGAGGCCCAAGCACCTGGCCATCTTCCACTGCTTTCCCAGATCATTAGCAGGAAGCTGTAAATAGAATAGCTGGGACTCAAACTGGTGCCCATGTGTGATGCCGATATTTCAGGCAGAGGCTTATCTTACTATGTTACAGTACTGGCTCTGAAAGCTACTTATTAATTGTAAACAAATTATACTCATAGTTTCTTTTTTATTTTTAAGATTTATTTATTTATCTGAAAGACTGAGTTACAAAGAGAGAGGGTTTGACAGAGGGAGAGACAGAGAGACAGAGAGAGGTCTTCCATTCACTCTTGAAATTGCCGCATTGGCTGTGGCTGGGTCAGGCCACAGTCAGGAGCCAGGAGCTTCTTCTGGGTGTCCCATGTGAGTGCAGGGGACCAAGGGGTTGGGTCATTTTCCACTGCTTAACAGGCACATTAGCAGAGAGCTGGATCGGGAGTGGAACAGCTGGGACTTGAATATATGTGTTTCCTCCCATGATGTGCACTGGTGGGAGATTGGATCAGAAGTGAAGGAGCCTGGACTAGAACCAGCCACTCTAACATGGGGTGTGGGCATCCCAAGAATGACTTGAGTCCTGTGTTCAAAATCTCTCCCCATTTATCAGTTTAGATTTTCAATTAATGAAATTATATATCCCCTTCATAGAGATCCCAATACTATTTTGCCAGTTTGCTATGAACTAGAGACACTTCTTTTCCCTTACAGGTAATAACCAAATCCTATAGTGTTTGTGTGTATAATGAGGGCCAATATTTCCTGGATATTTTGGGCAAAGTCACATACTTTCCATACTGTATTTAATTTCCCTTTTCACTTCCAGTGTAATACATCAATAAGTAAAACTATTGGTAATAATAAGTAATACATCAATAAGTAAAACTATTGGTACATTTGTTAATTCTCTAGGAAATCCTGAGAATAAGTATTTGAATTCCTGACTGTGTATGCTAAAAGGACCAGCACAACATCCCACTTAGCCCTTCTACGCCCAGCCTTGGTTAAGCTTGCCTGCTATTAGGATGCTTTGGAGCCAAGGTCCCTGGGGTGGTGGTATGGCATAAGTGTCTCCAAAATTGAAAGAATCATATGGACTTGACTCATTGCACTCTCAGCTGAAATGGATAATTTATTTCTATATTACAGCAATGACTAGAGTTTACAAATATTAACTTTAGAAAAATACCCCTTGCCAGCACAATTTTACTATAGGACCCAAAACTCTTTTCATAGATAATTTGCAAAATAGTCTATTACCTCACTATCTCTCTATATTTTAAATATCAAGCATTGTGGTACAGAAACTATCTATGATAAAATAGATAAGTAAATATCAACATTAGAGAATGCATATGAGGATCATGATAATTATAATAATTCAGTAAGATAATTTATTCTTTTTCAAATGAAATTAAAACTGAAAATTTGCCTTTTATCTTTTGCAAAGAAAGCATTCTCACACATTTGTGAAAGTCAAAATATTTAAACTCACATTTTCATTACTCCTGTTTTATGTCCCCTCTGGATTTTGATTAAACACAATCTTTTAAAACTTGACAAAATATTTTCATGTTAGATTTATCAGTTCCTAAATAAGAAATGTGAGATTAAATATACCAGAAAAGATAGAACATCCTTGAGAAAAATGATATAATTACTTAGAAAAAAATCTGAAAATGTTTAAATATTTTGAAATGTACTCCTATATATATATCAGTGTACAACACATAAAAACTGTTAGAATATTTTTTTAATTTAAATGATACTCTTACAATAATCATTAATTTTATTATTATTTTAATATATATCTTAAGACAAATGATCAGTCTTTGTTAATATTATATTTTCATGTTTCTTAAATAGTGATCTCTTTTCCCTATGCTCTATATTTAAAATTGTTTTCTAAAAAATTATGTTAATAGGAACAATGAGTATATATTTTATAAGCCTCTGAATCAAGTAATAAAGTATGTTGTTAAAAACACCTTCTTACAACAGTCATTAGCAATAATCTAAAAAGAAGTTAACATATTATGTAATATTCTTTTACATCATAATGTAAAAAGAGCTTGCAAATACAATATGGGAAATCCCTATATTTAGAAGAAAAGATGCTAACATCAAAATTAGGAAGTAGTCCTTGCACTGGAAACTCCTCCAGCTCTAAAAAAATCTCATGCAATGAAGAAGTTAAACACACACACACACACACACACACACATACACACATATATATGCACAACCCTCACACAGATGGTTTGTAGTAGATTAAAATTACTTGTTTCTATAAAAAATCTAATTTTAAATAAAATCAAATGGAAGTCAGTAAACCAGATTGTCTTTAAGCTTATTTTGTTGTTTGAAGATACCTTAAAATATAATTTATAGAAAGCGATATTTGAGAAAAATTCATGTAAAATTGATTCTTTTGAGCAATGGGAGACACAGAGAAGGTCATTTTGTATTTTCCACAATAATATAGCCTATCGCATATAAATTTTTAAAAGATTTATTTATTTGTGTGAAAAGAAGAAAAACAGGGAGAAACAGAGAGTGAGAATTTCCATCTCTTGGGTCACTCCCCAAAAAGCTGCAACAGTCTGGCCAGGTCAAAACTAGGAGCCAGGAATGCCATCAAAGCCTCCCATGGGGTCCAAGCTTAGACCACCCTCTGCTGCTTTGCAGGGCCCAAGCACTTGGACCATCTTCTGCTGCTTTCCCAGGTGCATTAGCAGGGAGCCAGATGGGAAGTGGAGCAACTGGGACCCATTGCAGTACAACATTAACACCAGTATAGATGTTAAAAACACAGTTTAAAAAAAGTCATATATTCTTGGTTGATCAAATACTAATCCTACCATTTACTTGCATTTTAGGAGAGCAGAGGGAATGTGATATGTGAAGCAATGATAATTGACAGATACCTAAAACTAGTCTGAGAAGCTTTTTAAACTCACACAAGATAAACACAAAGAAAACATATTTAGATGATTACCTCAAACATACACTTTGAAAGAAGTCAGGGAAAGAGAAAAAGACACATTTTCTTTAAAAGAGTAACAAAAAACTTTGAGATGATTTCCTAACAAAAATTATGGAAAACAGCATAGAAAGGAGTGAAATCTTAATAGTGTTGAAGAAAACAATCTGAACATAGAATTTGATAACAGTAAGCATACTTTCCAAGAGTGAAGGAAGGCTAGGGATTTTTATTATTGTTTTTAGCTAAAAAAAGACCCTGTACAGGAAGTTTTCAGTTACAGACCAACACTAAATAGATAGGTACATAGAAAGGTAGGTAGATAGAAAGATAAGACAAATATTGAAGTGAATTACTTTTCCTCCTCTGTTAAGTACACCCCAATTTATCTTTTATAATTTAAACAAACTTCTAATTTGTGAGGCTTTCCTTAAAATTTCTTCATCTACCATAGTATAACATTTATTTATTGTCTATATTATACTTTTTCAATTACGAACCACAGTTTTTCTTTGAGTGCTTTGTAATAAATATTTTAAAATTTGACTCTTCATTTAGTATTAAATTGTGGTAAACAATATTATAAAACAGTTAATCTAAAAGCTTCAGTAATTTGTGTCTTATTCATTATTTCAATCTCTAGTAATTAGCACATTAATGACTCACGATATGTATTCTCCATGTTTTTTATAAAGAAAGAAAATATTGAGTCAGTAAATGTAGTGAAGCTGTGCATTGGAAATAGTAAAAAATAGCCTATTTGCTAATGTAATTATAACCTATTTAAAATAACAAGGCTTTTGCACATTCACCTAGTTAACAATTTGTTAACAATTTGTATTCTAAATGTTGGAAATAAGATGTGTACTATATAAAAGTCCTTTGGGATTCAGAAAAAAAAATACTGTAAGAAAAAAAAAGCTAGTTAGTTGGTATGAATAAAAGTGTGACTAATTTTATGCATTCTTATTTAGCTTTCTTCTGAGTGATATAGAATGGCTCCCCAAATTTACTCAATAAATGAACTAATGAGCACTGCTTTTGACCCACAGTGGAAATGAATACTCCTCATTGAATTCTCTCAATTGCTTGAAAAGTTAGATTCTAAACCTATAAGCTCAAAGAACAAGACAGAAAATGCGAATGGATGAAATCAGAATAGTAACTGCTCATTGGGGGTGGCTTTTCAGGTCTCCCTGGTCTCCTCAGCAGTGGCTGCAGCAATGGGGTCCTTATAGTCTCTAAGCACTACATGGCCACAGGAGCCATAGAGAAAGCTGACCAATCTGCTCAAATCCCTTGGTACATAAGCTTGAATCTCCAGCAATTTCATATGATGGTAAAAATGGGGTCTTTAATAAATAATGTCATCTGAATCTAGTATACAAATTCTGTATCTAATGCTAGCCCTCAGTGTTTCCGTTAAATAATTAAATAAATTCCATTTGCATCTAAAATGTATATGTTTATATAGTTTCTGTGGCTTGAAACCTAAAGAATTCCAACTCCAAAAGACAGTCATCCTCTGCAAGACTTCAGCGATGCTTCACACTGCCTGAGCTTCTTCCTTGTCCTCTTTCCTTCTCGTTTGGTATAACAGCAGAAACTATTCACCTTTCCAAGACATACCATATTGTGGTTGTTTTGTATTTTTTCACCTTTCTAGTGAAATCGTATGTTAAGACTCAATACCAAGATCACAGTTATGTTTATATGTAGGTTTTAATAAATTTATATGTGAGTGTGCGTGTGTGTGTGTATATATATATATATATATAAAATCTCCACCTCCTCACTTACCCTATGCAAACTTCATCATTTTTGTACCAACATTTGCCTTTAACATGCCAGTTTTACACAAACATTCTATATCAATGTCTGATTATGTGATCTTTAAGGACAGTAATTCTACTCAGCTGTCTTTTTTCCAAAAGTATCTAAAGTGCTGAAAATAAAGTTGGAGGAAAATTGATACTGAATGCATAAAAATATCATAAATAAAGAAAAATAGACAATAGACTGATGTAACACTGCATTGTGTGTGACTATTTCAAAAGTACTTTCTCCACTAGATAACTCTGTCTTTAGGGAGTATTTTTTATTATTTTGAGGTTTCCCTCATCAGATTGTATGTAATGATATCTGAAAACTTAAGCATTTTAAAGTGTTCTACTTGAAAAATATTCTTTATTCACTGTTATATTAAAACAGAATAAATATCTTGTCAGATATCTTATATCTTCTGAGCTATAACAGCCCCTTTTTTGAAATTTACACAAAAAATAGAGTGAATGTACAGTGGGGAAAAACACACAAAGCAATATCATGAACAAATAATCAAAACCTGTATTCAAAGCTGAAAACTGTGATGATTTTTAAAACCCAACTGAGTGAAGCAGTTTGTATGACTAGCAGTACCAGTAAGGAAGGCACATTATAGAGAGAAACAGATAAAAACATGGAATAAAAAATAAAAATTTTTATATTGATATATAATTATTTTTGGTTTTCTCCAGCAGATTGAAATTGACATGAGGTTCTGGCTTGAGGTCTACCATTACATACTAGACTAATAGATTAGGGATCATTCTCTTAAAGGACCAAGTATGCTATTGTACATAGGTTACAGCTATCAAAAGTTTGGAAAAATTTAATTTTTAAAAAAGATTTATTTATTTATTTGAAAGGAAGGTTTACAGAGAGGCAGAGGCAGAGAGAGCGAGAGAGAGAGGTATTCCATCCACTGGTTCACCCCTCAAACGGCCGCAATAGCCGGAGCTGCACCAATCTGAAGCCAGGAGCCAGGAGTATCTTCTGGTCTCCCACGTGGGTACAGGGGCCCAAGGGCTTGGGCCATCTTCTGCTGTTTTCCTAGGCCACAGCAGAGAGCTGGATCAGAAGTGGAGCTTCTTCCGGATCTCCCATATGGGTGCAGGAGCCCAAGGACTTGGACCATCCTCCACTGTTTTCTCAGGCACATTAGCAGGAAGTTGGATTGGAAGTGTAGCAGTTGGGACTTGAACTGGTGCCCATATGGGATACTGGCACTGCAGACAGTGGCTTAATTCACTGTGTCACAGCACCAGTCCCTAAAGTAGGATTCCTTAATGAAAATGTATTTTAAAGCTGGAGAGAATGAATGAGTGAGAGAATGAGAGAGAGAGAGAGAGAGAGGGAGAGAGAGAGAGAGAGAGAAAGAGAAAGACAAATTTCCCATCTGTTCATTTATGCTAGCTTACTCTTTAAAGACGCCAGGCTTTAAATAGCCAGACTTGGGCCAAGAAGATAAAGCCAAAGGCTAGGAATTGAATCCAGGTCTCCCACATAGGTGGCAGGGACTCAACCATTTGAGCCATCCTGTGTTACCTCCCAGGATGTACAATAGAAGAAGCTGGAATAAGGAGTAGAGCCAGATCGCAGATCCAACACTCTGATGTAGGATGCACATATCCTAAGCAGTGTCTTTGCTGCAATGCCAAATGTCCACCCCTGTAGAGGTCTTAATAATATCAATACAAGTACAGTGTTTTTTTTTCTTCCTGGTTTTATTTTTTGCCAGTGCACTGCATCAGTCAGAATCTAGATAGGAAAACAAAAACAACTCTAGAATTTTAAAAGGAGGGAATTTAACACAGAAAATGCCATTACATTAAAGGAAATAAGCCAAGTATAAAAAGACAAATATCACATGATCTCGTTCATCTGTGGAGTCTAGTAAGTAGATATTCTCGTAGAAATTAAAAATACAGTGCAAGGTGTCAGCACTGTGGAGTAGTGGGCTAAGCTGCTGCCTGTAGTGCCAGCATCTCATACGGGCACTGGTTCCAGTCCTGAGTGCTCCCCTTCTGATCCAGCTTCCTGCTGCTGTGCCTGGGAAAGCAATGAAAGATGGCCCAAATGCCTTTCAAATAAATAAATAAATAAATCTTTACAAAATAAGTGAATAAAATAAATAAAAATGTAGTGCTTGTTACCAGAAGCTGGGAAAGGAAGTAGGGAAAGAGAAATGGGGGAAGATTGATCAATAGGTACCAGGTTATACCTAGATAAGAATAAGACTTTCTGGCATTCTATTGCACAGTAAGGTGACTGTTGATAATGTACTGCATATTTCTCTATTTAAAAAAAAAACTAGAAAAATGAGAAAATGTAGATTAGTAGGCAAAAAATAAAAAAGAGCAATGGTGAGATAACCCAGCAGTTACTAATATTATATTGAAAAAATAAAGCAAAAAAAACCAAACATATTAATGGAACCCAGAAGTGAGGGCCACTTTTTAGACATTGGAAAGACACTGGGCCTGTACAATGAGACTTGAATCCATGCATTAAATGATCATTTGGGGCCCGGCACTGCATCTCACTTGGTTAATCCTCCGCCTGCGGTGCCGGCATCCCATATAGGTTCTAGTCCCGGTTGCTCCTCTTCCAGTCCAGCTCTCTGGTGTGGCCCCAGGAAGGCAGTGGAAGATGGCCCAAATGCTTGGGTGCCTCCATCCCCTGCACCTGCGTGGAAGACCAGGAAGAAGCACCTGGCTCCTGGCTTCAGACCGGCATAGCTCTGTCAGTAGCAGCCATTTGGGGGAGTGTACCAACAGAAGGATGACCTCTCTTTCTCTCTCTCTCTCTCTCTCTCTCTCTCTCTCTCTCTCTCTTTCACTGACTAACTCTGTCAAATATATAAATAAAAAATTAATCATTTGGTAGGTAATGGAACAAATAAGAAAACAGCCACTGCTAAAGATGTTAGTCGTGGTTTATGGTTATAGGGCAAGGCTGTGTTGTGTGGCGGGATACCCTGACTTCTCATTTGTTCCTGAGTTCTAGTCTCATGTAAGTGCTTTCCATTGGTTTGCACTGGCTGGATGTCAGTGGGCAGAGTTCTTGGAAGAGCAGTTTCCTCTGATATGGAACTGAAGGTGAAAAAGATGGAGAATAGAACTGAGGGTAGACAGGCAAATGGCATTCACTGTGATTTCAAGTAAAATGATGTTTGTATTTAATTCTTTATATTGGTGTTTTATATTTTAAGACAAAATTCGTTATTACACCTTTTTCTTATTTCTTTCAAAAGTATTCTCAGAAAATAGAACATAAAAGTAAACTCTTTGAAGTATAAATACATTTTTAGGAAGAAATTGCAGATTTCAGTGTTTGAGAGATAAAAGACAGTATTAACTACCACATGTTTTTAAATGAGAATAATAAAGTTTGGTTTGATGCTTAGCATCGTGGATAGTATTTTATAACACAAAATTTTTTAATTTTTTAATTTTTATTTTTTGACAGGAAGAGTTAGACAGTGAGAGAGAGAGACAGAGAGAAAGGTCTTCCTTTTTCCGTTGGTTCATTCCACAAGTGGCCGCTACAGCTGGCATATTGCAGCTGGTGCGCTGTGCTGATCCAAAGCCAGGAGCCAGGTGATTCCTCCTAGTCTCCCATGCTGGTGCAGTGCCCAAGCACTTGGGCCATCCTCCACTGCCCTCCTGGGCCACAGCAGAGAGCTGGACTGGAAGAGGAGCAACTGGGACAGAATCTGGCGCCCCAACTGGGACTAGAACCTGGGATACCGGTGCCGCAGGTGGAGGATTAGCCTAGTGAGCCACGGCGCTGGCCTTACATCACAAAATTTAAAAACCAAATGGTTTAATATTTAAACATAGTGAAAATATTTTTAATTAACCCAAAGTTTCTATCTCTGAGATTTTAAACATGTACACATTTTATCTCATTTGTTTTATGTTTGTCATAGAAGAAAATCAAGTTTAAATATAACTGGAAGCCCACTTCCCCAGGAAATCCCCATATCTTCCTTTTTGGATGTACTTGTTCTATCTACATATATGAAGATGTTTCAAAAATATTTGCATTTTCTTTTAATCCCTTTCTTCCATGAACTTTTAAAAATACCTTCATATTCACAGAATTAGTTGTTCAGATTTTACACTTAGATAAGCCATACCATTTGCGTTAACTTGATACTTGAGTTAAGATACTTGAGAGGAGCCTACTTAGGAAGGAAGAGAGTTTATTTCAGCTTACACTTTTGGAGGTTCACACTTTGAGACCAGATAACCCCATTGGTGTAGACATCTGGTGAGGCTGAGGGACAATCACATGGGGAGACAAGAAGCACAGTGAGACAGGAAGTGCACTCATCCTCCCTGTCCAGGTGTCCTTCTTTCCATAGGCAAAAGGATTCAAGCACTGGACCCACCCTAGCAACCTAATCCAATCCACTCATTTTCCAAAAGCCTTACCTTCAGATGCCAAAACTGGGTCAAGTCCCACAGACATTTACATTAATTCACTAACCATTCACCTAAGACTTTGGTACTTAAACATCTGCATAGGTTGGGCTGCCAGATTCTGCTCAAACCAAGGCACCAAGTATGAATAAACTTTTTGGAATTTACTGCTTTTAGTGAACACGTTTAGCTCTATTCAGGTTGATAGGTCTAGGACTGGCTCATCCTTTCAATTTAATTATGCATATTCATTACTATAATTATAATATAGTAATTGTATTTATAATAAATTAAATTGAATTATACTACTGTATACTGATTGATTTGTGGAAGTATACAGGTTTTAATCTTTTGTTATCATACTGAAAATAACTTCCTTCAGTTTTTGTTATAGTTTTGGCTAAAATGCCAACAAAACATTTTTTCTTGCAGGTTATTTTATTGTAGTTACGAAGAGAGGAAAAACTAGAAAATTAAGTTAGGTTACTGAAACTGTATGAGATGCTAAAGGTGATTTCGTATGTAAACACATATACCATCTTCCCATCCACAGGAAATGCACAATAAAAACCTTGGATAAAAAGACTTCCATTTGCATATATTACATTTTCTTTTTTACTGGTTGATTAATGACTGCAAAGAATCCTGACATCCTTTTATGCAGAGAACATGGGTAAAGGAAAAAGACAAAAAAATTCTGAAAAAGAACTTCAGAATGAGATTCCAAGAATAAACTGAATTTTATTCAATAAAAATCTCTTCTTTCTTTTCTGTGGTATTTATAGTTGGGAGTTGAATAAATGTTTGCTATTAAAATGCATTCACGTATTTAATCCTTTTATTTTCTTAATAATTTTTGTAAAATCTGTCACTGAGAATGACAGTCAAGGTGAAATCAATTTTTATTTGTGTGGATGAAAGTTACAAAGTTTTGTAGCTAAAGGGGAAAAAACAAAGTTTGCAGGTACTTGTTCTTGAAGGTCTCTTGGAATCTCCTGTCTCTGCTGCCTGCTAAATTCTAGAATCAGCTATACTATCTCAAGAAGTTTAATGATGATCTTGCTAAGCATTGGCAAATGTGATCGGATCAAAATGGTGTAATTTATAATCTGGTGTACTAGTACACTAATCATACTGCTTACAACAAACAAAAATCCAAGAAATCACCTTGTCTAGCCTCTTTTGTACTTGAATTACTTTTATATTCATGTAACTTTCCTTTGCAACACTCTTAAGTTCATTTCTTTCAACAGTTTATCACTTAGTGACTTTTTTTATTTGTTAATTCATTCTATCAATCATTTATATATATAGCTACTTCTTGATTATATTCTCCTTAATTAAAATCTGTAATGCATGAGCATAGAAACTTTGTGTGTTTTTTCAAATCTTGTATCTCTAATTCATAGAACAGGGTGTGATATATAATGAATGGTATCCCATTAGATATGATGAATGAATATTTGCTGAATAAGGTCCTAACAGATAAGGGTTCCTCCAAACTGTGTACATTTTTTTTCCCCTGTTACTCCCCAGTCTGATAATACAATGCCCCAGACTCTCTTTCTCTTTCTTCATGTCCCCCTATTCTGTTGGGATATTTAGAACTTTGCCTTTTCCTTCTCAATTCGTAATTCTATTCCTTGGCTATGCTAGGTAGTTTAATATTCTAGCTTCACAGTGATATAATTTTTGTAGCATATCCTTTCTATTTAATATTTTTATTAGAGACATATTCTAATTCCTAAGTAATCTGCCATTGTTCTTTTAGATTTAGCTATATATAAACATACACACCCACACATTCACACATTGCAGGAGTTATTTCTAATCTTTGATTTCTTTATTTTCCTTATCTTAAATTCTCAGCTCTGGTAGGTCTGTGCCTTATTATAAAGTTTTCCTTTACTATTATTCTCAAATGATGAATGTAGGTGATAAAGTTTCTGAATCCTTGGCTATCAGCGAACATCTTTCTCTCTGCCAGAAGACTGATATCTGGTCTTACCAAACAACTCTCAGGTTATCGTCCTTTTGTCTTAGTAGGCTGAGCATTAATCCATTGCTTTCTAGCAGATAAGAAGTTGACTGTAGTGATTCTTTTTCTTTGTAAGTGACTTTTTACTACCCAGAGGGTTGTAAAATTCTCCCATGATTTTTAGAGTTGAAAAGAAATTTTTTTTTTTTGTCAGACTATGTCTCATTGTAAATCTTTGTTATCAGCATTGGGTGGAATTTAATAAGGCATTTTAATCTGAAAGCTTTAACATTTATTTAGCTTGGAGAAAATTTCTTTTATTTTTTGTTTAATCATTTTTTTTCTCTATATATTCTTTTTGCCTTCTTCTGGGACTGTTATTCGTCAAATGTTACATAAGTTGCCTTGATAATAATTATAGCTAAACATGTTTTCTTCTGCAAAATTCTGCTTCTTGCTCATGCCATCCAGAGGTGGTGATCCAAAGATCACCTGCCAAATGCAGAGCACACAAATCTCCATTCCAATTATGATTTCTACAGTGCTCAACTCTGGCAACTGTACTAGATAACAGTGAGAAAACAAGACATAACCATCCACATGAGGGGTCCCACAGTCTGTGTAAAAAACAGAAGCAAAACAGTTGATGTAGCTCTTAATTAAAATAGAATCTCTGGGGGCTAACGCCCTGGCTCACTTGGTTAATCCTCTGCCTGTGGCACCGGCATCCCATATGGGCACTGGGTTCTAGTCCCAGTTGCTCCTCTTCCAGTCCAGTTCTCTGCTGTGGCTCGGGAGGGCAGAGGAGGATGGCCCAAGTGCTTGAGTCCCTGCACCTGCATGGGAGACCGGAAGGAAGTACCAGGCTCCTGGCTTCGGATCGGTGCAGCGCCGGCCGTGGCGGCCATTAGGGGAGTGAACCAATGGAAGGAAGACCTTTCTCTCTGTCTCTCTCTCTCTCTCTCTCACTGACTATAATTCTACCTGTCAAATAAATAAAAATACAATAAAATAAAAAAATAGAATCTCTGAGGAAGGACTTTTATGAAGGCAAAGAATTTCTGGAAATTAAGCATATATTTAAACACACTAAAAATCTCTGCAGATAAATTTAAATAGAGGATCAAGTAGAAGAGACAACTCAAAACACTACACAAAGCACTTAACTTGGAAAATGTGAATGAAGATAGACGTAATGGATGGAGAAAGGCGACCAAAGAAGGCTTCTGCTTCAACCAACCTCATGGTGAGCTCTGGAGTTGGGATGGCTCATTCTGAGTGGGCACGAGGTAAGTGTACTTTTTGCTCTTTTGCGTTGATCAGTAATTAGATGGAAGGTCCTCCTAAAGGCATGGTTTTAATGTTTAGCAAATTTCTCCAGCTGAGCCAAGTCTTAAAGAAGACTGACAATTCAAAGCTGGCTTCTGACAACTCTTTTGACAGCTGGCAGAATGATTTTGTTATTCTTGAAGGTTGCCTGTGTAGTGCACCAGAATTTACCTTATACATCAAGGACCTGGTGCAGGAGGTACGCCAACTACCATGGATGTTTGTTCCAATTATATATTTGGGGAGTGGGAAAATGGCAACTTGGAGGGTCCAGGGACTAAATGCTCCATGAGTAGGATCTGGGCCTAGAGCCAGCTTTCTGTACAACTTATGTGGTTACATAGAACCCTATGTTTAGAAGTGCATCTGTTTTATTTAACATCTGCTGTTACCATCTCAAAATGCTTTATAATTGTTTAACTAGGAACACAGTATTTTCATTTTCTAATGGGCCTCACAAACTGTATACCTGGTTGCACCAGGCCCCGGACTCTCATTTATAACTTGGTGAATACACCCTCATTAGAACTCACAGTCATGATGAACCATTGAGTCTCTGGATGCAAATGTTAATTTGGAACCTGTGTTCAAATGTCCTGTGAATATGCTTTCTTCTCCTTGGCATAGAGTTACTCTGTTAAATGAGTGCCAGTCGCTTCAGAAAAGGCTGGAGGAATGGGGAAAGAATTATTGCTATGGTATTTGTCATGGTACTTTCTTCTAAGGAAAGTCAATGGATTCTAGTTTGAAAAGTGGTCAAACCATGATGATTGTTGATTGTTGCCACTTCTGGTGACCTGTTGATCATTCATCCTTGATTTCGTGTCTGAACAGAATAAACAGCATCCTTTTTATTTTGCTCCTGGGTTATACTATTCTAAAGGCCGTCTCTGTCATTATCTTCAGAATCTTGATATGTACCTGGCTTTGTCAGGTGACATTGCCCTTTGTCCTATGCAAGGGATATTCAAATACAAGTTCATGGAAAAATGGCATTATGAAAATGCTGTGAATGCACTTCAAAAAATTTTGCACCAAAATCAACTTATCTTTTAATTGTTCAAGAACTTGAAATACCATTATATTGTTTTGAAGTTTTAACATTTCCTTTGCTATTAGTGATTCTAGTTCTTTAATGGCAATGCCAACTGTGCATCCTAGGTACAGAGAAGAGCCCCTGTTGAAATTCTAATGATGCTGATGTCTTAGCATTTTTCTTGCTTTCATAATGGTGTATTTTCAAGGCTTGCTCATAGAGCTGGGATTTCAAACCACACATAGTATTCAATCCACAAAAATATTCTCTTTTGTAAGTTTTAAAATTTTCCCTCCATGCCTATCTCAGTAATGATGGCAATTTTAGCTCAAAACATGGGCCATTGCTCTTCCATGATCCAAGAGCCATTTTAGAAGTTTTCACCCCACCTTGAGGGAGCCTTTTCAGAATGCTGGGACACTTGCATGTCCCAGAATCTTCTGGGACACTTGCATTTTAACAAACTTTTGTATCTAAATTTGTGTTTGGTGTACATAATTTGTCCATTACTGTCAAAATCCAAGCCCAAACACAGCACTCTGTGTCTCTTACAGGACATGTTGTTAGTTCTGGCAGTTCCTTCACATTTAATTATCTTTCTTTCCTCTGTTGGCACAGCATATTTTTAACCAGGTCATGTAAATTTAACATGGTTAACGGCCTCATTACCAGAAAGAGATGTGGGAGTATGTTCTCCTGGAGGAGATGAGCAGTGTAGATGACTCTGTGTGGTCTAAAGAAATGGAGATACTACAGAAGGCCTAAATGGAAAGATTTGGGCCATTAATGTAGCCTTTGAGCATTCAGTGGGAAAAGGAGGCATTAAGATTTTGTGGTGGATAGACCCAACATTTTTCATCCCATATGCAAGGGTCCCATTCTTTCCTAACAAGTTCCTGGTTATCCTGCAAATTAAATACTGAAACTGTGCATTGGTTTTACTTCTCTTGTGCAGCATAGTTTGAGAACATCTCACTCATACTACCAAAGAGGCTTTCTGGCTTTCATCCTTAACTTCTTTTAATTGCCAATTATTCACTCTCAGCTTTTCTTTGGCACAGTTGCGTTTGGCAATTGCCACCAATTCCTTTTTGTCATAGTTAAAATTTCTCTGATTCTCAGCTGTCTGAAGATTCTCACTGGCTAATATATTCTATTTATTTACCATTTTCTACATTTATTTGGAAAAAGTTTTTGCTTAATGTGCTATCCTGGGCTGTCCTTGATAAAACTAAGTTATTGCATTCACACTGCTGAGAAATGCTCCAATTACAAAAATTTAACCCTAATATCTGTTTCCCCAGACGATCTCTTGATACCAACTATTGAAGGTTGGATGAGAAGAAGAATATGAATGGATTTAATATGCAGGATATTTGTTAAGAGTCTTGGCAAGAACAGGAAAGAAGTGTTTTGGGGCAGAGGAAGAAGTTGACTTTATGAGGAGATGCAGTACTAGAATGGCCCTAGGATGGTCCTTTATAGCTAACCTGAGTACCTTTTGCTCCCAAACAGCTTAACCATTGTTTGAGTTTGTCTTTGGTAGGACGTAGCTTGTTCTCTGCAGTTTTTTTTTTCTTTTTTTTTTTCTTGCAGAAGAAGTTTTATTCTTACAGAATTACAACAAATAGCTTCATAAGGATCATACATAGAATACATTTGAAGTATTAAAAGGTGCAATTGTCTCAATGTCAAAATTGTGGTACGTGTTTGCCACTTTAAATGATACCTAGGTATCACAAATAAGGGATAAGTCAAGTTTGTAGCTAGTAAGTCACTGAAAAGACTGTGACATCCATTCATGTACCATGAAATTAGGGAAGATGTGAGAACATGCTCCAGTCACTGACATGGTAAAGAATCAACAGTTAACTAATTTATTTTATATTCCCAAATCATTACCATGTGAGTTTGACATGCTGGCAAACAATTTAAAGTTCACATCATTTCTGCGGGCTTCTTCACCCAAAAACAGGGCTTGAGAGCTGAACACCACTTTTGGTCATGCTTTCAAAAAAATAGTATATGTTGCTCATTCTGAAGAGAAATCTGAGCAGTGAATTGCAGTAAATTCCACCTTAGTTGTAGGCAGCACTGAATGCGTTAGAACAAGCATCTTTGCTTTTATGAGTCATTGTGGCAGCACCAGACAGGTAGTCAGACCCTATCTTGCCAACAACCACTAAAAAATCCACTTTATCTCTTTTAAATTCTCTCCGCTTAAGGGCCAAAGAGGACTTGGTTTCCTTTTCAGTTTCTCAGAAAATGTCAGGCAAAAAGGTGAGGCACAATCAGCTTGATCTCCGGGACTTGCAGACTGCAGTAGATCTGGCAGGCACACCCATAAAGCCTTGGTACAGTTCTTTGTCTCTAGCTTTCCACCTGCGCAACAAGGAAATAGGTCTTAACACTGTTGGCTTTGCTCTTGAACTTGCCTGCTGTCTTCAGGAAAGGTTGATGGGCTGTCTCTGCCTGTCCAATATATCCAGAACTCTGCCACTTCTTTCCACCTCACCTCCTGTAATCCGGACCGTTTTCCCAAAGCACTTAAATACCTTCTTATCTACTTCTCCTACTTTCAAACTCTCCATTTTAGTCTTAACATTGCAACCAGAGTGATTCTTTTATGACATATTCCGTTCAGCTAATGAGTGGAATATTCAAGATTCAAGGTTACCTTATATCTTCTTTATTCAAAATTTTCCCATTTCACTCAGGAGAAGCCAGTCCTTACAAAGGGACAAACACACATCATGATTTTTTCAAAGCATTTCTTCCTCTTCTTTGTAAAGATTTATTTATTTTTATAAGTCAGAGTTACAGAGGAGAGAAAGAGAGAGAGAAAGAGAGAGAGAGAAGAAGAGAGAGAGAGAGAGAGAGAGAGAGAGAATCTTCCATCCACTGGTTCACTCCCAAAATGGCTGCAATGAACAGAGCTGAACTGATTTGCAGACAGGAGCCAGGAGCTTCCTGCAGCCTTCCCATATGGGTGCAGGGACCCAAGCACTTAGGCCATCTTCCATTGCTTTCCCAGGTGCATCAGCAGGGTACTAGATTGGAAGTCGAGCAGCCGAGACTCAAACAGGCTCCCTTATGGTATGCTGGCTCCACAGGTGGCAGCTATGCCATGGCACTGGTCCCACACATCATGATTTTTATTAGCCACCTCCCTCTAGTTCCCTATACACTCACACACACACACACACACACACACACACCCTTCTTTGACTTCATGTCTTATTTTCTCTTTGCTCTTTGATATTTTTTCATCAGTGACCTCCTTCTTTTTTTGACATAGCAAACGTTACACATGTTTTAGGACTTGGAACTAGCTTTCTACTTGCCTAGGGTGTGTTTCCATCAAATATTCACAATGGCAATTCCTTTATTTTATTTTTATTTATTTATTTATTTTTTTTGACAGGCAGAGTGGACAGTGTGAGAGAGAGACAGAGAGAAAGGTCTTCCTTTTGCCGCTGGTTCACCCTCCAATGGCCACCGTGGCTGGAGTGCTGCGGCCGGCGCACCGCGCTGATCCGATGGCAGGAGCCAGGTACTTCTCCTGGTCTCCCATGGGGTGCAGGGCCCAAGCACTTGGGTCATCCTCCACTGCATTCCCTGGTCACAGCAGAGAGCTGGCCTGGAAGAGGGGCAACCGGGACAGAATCCGGCGCCCCGACCGGGACTAGAACCCGGGGTTGGGTTTGAAAGAAAGAGATACAGAGAGTCAGAGTCAGAGAGAGAGAGAGAGAGGTCTTCCACCTGCTGGTTCACTCCCAATTGGCTGCAATGGCTGGAGCTGTGCTGATCTGAAGCCAGAGGCCAGGAGCTTCTTCCAGGTCTCCCATGCAGGTGCAGGGGTCCAAGAACTGGGCTGTCTTCTACTGATTTCCCAGGCCATAACAAAGAGCTGGATAGGAAGTGGGGCATTGGGGACACAAACTGGAACCCACATGGGATGCTGGCACTGCAGGCAGTGGCTCTACCTGCTATGCCGTAGCGCATACCCTATTCCTTTATTTCCTTTGCAAAATGACATCATCTCAATGAGGCTTACTCTGAACACCGCCTCCAACTGCTTCCCTGACAATTTGCATTTATGATCAGCCCGTACACTATACCAACTGTGGGGAGCAACTGGGAGCAACTCGGACTAGACTAAGTTACTGGAATTAAGACTTATTCTATGCATCTGCTCTCCCACAATATGGCGCTGGGAGAGGAGGAAACAGCTTCTACCCAGCTGCCTCTCACCAACTTGACAAGCTGCAGGACCTGCTCCTGATTGGAGGAGAGCAGCGTACTCAGTGTGTGGATAGCAGAGTTGGGATTGGTGGAAAAGGACTATAAAGGAGGAGAGAGACAACATGCACAAGGAACATCTAAGGGGAACATCTATCTGAAGGAACACCTGTGCAGCCCCCGAGAGAGCCGGCCGGCGGTGTGCCGCTCCCCCGCGGAAGTGGGGAAAGTGGCAGGGGGAACCGCCCTTCCAAGGAGGGATTCCGGGCTGTCTTCCTTGCCTGGAAAACATTCATTATCATGCTGTTTATAAATGTTTGTGCTGAGATTGGAGCAAACACTCCGTACCCTATCCCCTTCCGGAGAACCTATCCATTGCTCCCTTTACAGAGTCATGAGAAATCCACGTAGATCAGACTTCTGTTGCTATTACAAAACTTACAACCAATTATACTGATTTTCCATATGAAACAGCTCACCAGCAGCCTGGAAGTCCATCAAAATTACAAACTAAAAATGTCCTAGTACTTATTGCCTGCAACAAGATTGTTCTTTTTTTAAATTTTTATTTATTATAAACACTTTTATTTAGTAAATAATTTTCCAAAGTACAGTTTATGGATTACAATGGCTTTCCCCCCCCATAACTTCCCTCCCACCCGCAACCCTCCCATCTCCTGCTCCCTCTCCCATTCCATTCACATCATGATTCATTTTCAATTATCTTTATATACAGAAGATCGATTTAGTATATATTAAGTAAAGACTTCATCAGTTTGCACCACACAGAACATAGTGTAAAATACTGTTTGAGTACTAGTTATAGCAATCATTCACATTGTACAACACATTAAGGACAGAGATCCCACATGAGGAGTAAGTACACAGTGACTCCTGTTGTTGACTTAACAATTTGACACTCTTGTTTATGGCGTCAGAAATCTCCCTAGGCTCTAGTCATGAGTTTCCAAGGCTATGGAAGCCTTTTGAGTTCGCAGACTCTGATCTTATTTAGAAAGGTCCTAGTCAAAGTGGAAGTTCTCTCCTCCTTCAGGGAAAGGTACCTCCTCCTTTGATGGCCCGTTCTTTCTACTGGGATCTCACTTGCAGAGATCTTTCATTTAGGTCCTCTTTTTTCTCTTTTCTTTTCTTTTCTTTTCTTTTCTTTTCTTTTCTTTTCTTTTCTTTTCTTTTCTTTTCTTTTCTTTTCTTTTCTTTTCTTTTCTTTTCTTTTCTTTTCTTTTCTTTTCTGCCAGAATGTCTTGGCTTTCCATGCCTAAAATACTCTTAAGGGCTCTTCAGCCAGATCCAAGTGCCTTAAGGGCTGAATCTGAGGCCAGAGTGCTGTCTATGAGTCTGCTGTGTATCCCACTTCCCATGTTGGGTCATTCTCCCCCTTTTTTATTCTATCAGTTAGTATTTGCAGACACTAGTGTTGTTTGTGTGATCCCTTTGACTCTTAGACCTATCAGTGTGATCAATTGTGAACTGAAATTGCTCACTTGGACTAGTGAGATGGCTTTGGTACATGCAATCTTGAAGGGATTGTATTGGAATCCCCTGGTACATTTCTAACTCCACCATTTGAGGCAAGTCCGATTGAGCATGTCGCAAATTGTACACCTCCTCCCTCTCTTATTCCCACTCTTATATTTAACAGGGATCACTTTTCAGTTAAATTTCAACACCTAAGAATAAATGTGTGTAATTACAGAGTTCAACCAATAGTATTAACTAGAACAAAAAATACTAAAAGGGATAAAGTATTAAATTGTACATCAACAGTCAGGACAAGGGCTGATCAAGTCACTGGTGACAACTAATCAACCTTTTGAAGTGAAAGAGACACTAAAATTTTTCTTTAAAAGAAAATCTTGGTGCTGGTATGTGACATAGTGGGTAAAACTACTTCTTGTAAGCCTGGCTTCCCATATGGCCACTGGTTCTAATCCTGGCTGCTTCCAGCTCCCTGCTAATGGCCTTGGGAAGTAGTGGAAGATGGCCCAAGTGCTTGGGCCACAGCACCCAAATGGGAGACCTGGGTGAAATTCCAGGCTCCTGGCTTTGGCTTGCCCCAGCCCTGGCTGTCATAGCCTTTGGAGAGTGAACCAGTGGATAGAAGATCTCTCTCTCTCTCTCTCTCTCTCTCTGTGTGTGTCTTTGTGTAACTCTTTCAAAATAAACAAATATTTTTCAAAGAAAGGCATGCTTTCATTTCCTAAAGAGAGCTTTTTTCACCATTAATCACATTTTTATATTATATATATCACAAGAGTTACATGAGATTTTTACTCAGATTTTTAGTTTTAACAAAATCAGCATCATTTCAACATAGTTGACATATAACACACTGCACACATTTCAAATGTACAAATTTATGTTTATAGCATATGTATACAACTATAAACCCATCAATGTAATCAAGATAAAAACCATATGCGGGGCCAGCTCTGTGGCTTAGCAGGTAAAGCTACCGCCTACAGTGCTGGCATCCACATACGATTTGAGTCCCAGCTACTCCACTTCCTATCCAGATCTCTGGGAAAGTAGAGGAAAATGGCCCAAGATCTTGGGTCCCTGCACCTGCGTGGGAAACCTGGAGGAAGCTCCTGGATCCTGGCTTCTGGCTTTGTATTGGTGCAGCTTTAGTTACAAGATTTTTCTTTCAGAAATTTTAATTTTTAATTTATATTTTGATATTTGGCATTTCATTTTCATTCATTGCAAAATACTTTATAAAATCCCTTCTTGATTTTCTCTTTGACTCATTGGTTTTTATAAGTGTAATACTTTATTTTTAGATATGTGGGTTTTTCCACATGTTTCCAGTGGTAAATCTAAATTAATGCTATTTTCATTACATGTATATTTGTATGACTTGAAGCCTTTAACATTTATTAGTACTTTCATCTATCTTGGTATGCATTTTCTATGTACTTGAAAAGACTGTATTCTGCTATTATTGAGTGTTCTAAAGATAAAATTAGATTAAGTTGGCTGATAGATTTTTTTAAAACTTCCGTAACCGTGTTTTATTTTCATCTGATTTTCTAACAATTATAGTGAGAAGAGTGCTTAAATTTCCAACCATAATAAATAATTTGTTTATTTCTTTTTGGAATTCTATCACTTTTTTCTTCAGATGTTTTAAAACTGTTAAGTGAAAAAACATTTAGGTGATATTTATTATATCATCTTTGTGAATTATGAAATGCTGTTCTTTATCCCTGGTAACATTTTTTCTCTCAATTATCCTATGTTTAACATTAATATAGACATTCCTTCTTTGTTTTAATTAGTGATAACATGGCATATTTTTCCATCCTTTTGTCCCTAATGTATTTGTTTCTTTACACATAAAAGTTTTTTTTTTTTTTTTCAGAACATAAACAGTGGATTTCTTTTTAAAATCTAAGTCATATTCTTTGCCTTTGATTTGGGTTTTTAGGTCTTCAGCATTATAATTATTAATAAGGTTTAAATCTACCACCTTCCTGTTTATGTTCTATTTGTGTCATCTGTTCTTTGTGCCTTTGTACTATTTCATATTTTTCCTTGTTAGTTCTAACTATTGTTTTCTTGGGTGTTGCTTTAATGCATATAGTATGCACATCTAATTTCTCACTTCTGTCCTCCAACAAGATTATGTAAATTTCTATATAGTGTAAGAATCTTAAGACAGTATACTCCACTGTGCTTTGAACTTCATGTTCTTGCTGTATGCCCTGTTTTCAAAGATATTACAAACTCCACTATATTACTATTATTTTTGCTTAAAACAGCCAAGTATTTTCAAACATTTTAAGCAATAAGGACAAAGTCTTCAAACTTTGTTCTATCTCCAGCATGCTTCATTTGATTTCATAGGTCTAGATTCCCAGATGGCATCATTTGCTCTGTCTGAAGGACTTGTTTCAACATTGTTCTTCATTGCTGGTGATGAGCTTTTTGTCAGTTATGTGTCTGAAAATGTCTTCGCTTTCAGTTTTGAAACTTGCTTTGAGCATACAGTTCTAGACTGACAGTTTATTCTTTGAGTGCTTTAAAGAAGTTGATATAATTTATTCTGGCCTGTGTTGTTTTAAATGAGAATTCTGCTCTTATAGTTTTTTTTTCTTTCCTCTTGATGTATCTGTTCTCTTCTGCCGCTTTTGAGATTTCTTCTTTATCTTTTGATTTAAGTAATTTGATTATAAAATGGTGTGGTGTCATTTGTTTCATGTTTCTTCTGTTGAGAATTGGTTGAGCATCTTGGTTCTATGGCTTTATATTTTCTTATCAAATTTGAAAAAAAAAAAAAAACCAACAGTTTCTCCAAACACTTCTCTGTCTTCTTTCTTACTGCTTTGCTTCAAGGATTCTGATCATGTACATATACTATATTGGGTAACTTAGAATATCCCATATCTCAGTGCAGCTGTGCTAACTTTTAGAAATCTTTTCTCTGTATGCTTCATTTTAGAAGGTTTACACTGATATTTGTTGAACACAAGAAAATTTATTCTTCTGTAATTCTGTTCATTTGATACAGAATATTTTTCATCTCAGACATTGATGTTTTAAACCTGAGAATTCTGATGCCTTTTTAACAAAATATTTATTTACTTATTTATTTAATCTACTTGAAAGGAAAAGTGAAGGGATGAGAGAGAGAGAGAGAGAGAGAGAGAGATCTTTTAACCACTGGTTTACTTCCCAAATACCCGCAACACCCAGGGCTGGACCAGGCCAAAGCCAGGAGCCTGGGTCTCCCATGTAGATGTCAGGGACTCACGTATGTGAACTCTCATCTACTATCTCCCAGGATGCATGAGCATGAAGCTGAATGGAAGTGGAGTAGCTGCGATTCCAACCAGCACTCTCATATGAGACGTGCGCATCCCAAACAGTGGTTTATTCTGCTAGACCACAACACCCCCACCCTTGACTTACGTCTTTTTGTTGCTTTAAATATTCTTACACTTTTTTTCTAGGACCTAATATATTATTTGAGAACCAGCAGGTTATTTAGGTCTTGCTTTGAAGCTTTATTAGCCTTTATCGAAGTGGCATTTACTTTAGGGTTAATTTTTCCCTACCAAGGAAGTATACCAGCCAACTCCCCATGAATTAGGAAGTTTTCCACTCTGGCTGTTGAGAAAAGGAACTATTCCTGGCTTTGTGTAAGCTCCTAGGATTATTCCTTTTAATCCTTTTGGGTGACTCTTTTGTTGGCCCTGGGTAGTTTTCTCACATGCATGTGCTGATCAGTACTCAGCTGAAAACCCAAGTAGGTCAAAGCTCTAGAGTTCTCTTTTTGTAAAGCACATTCCTGTCTCCTGCCCAGCCCTGAGAACTCCAGTCTCCATTGCCTGTCTGGACTCTCAACTTAGTCTGAGTCCTTTTCGTGTTTTTTCTAGTACAAAGGCCCAGTGAGTCTTTTGAGGTAATCAGGTAAATTTTGAACTCTATTATTAAATTATTTTAAAAATAGTATATTACTCTAAAAAATGCTCAAAATTCACATTTCTACAATACCTCCTTCCTCTTGGGGGTGCATTGTAATTGGCTTTGACAGTTTGGGTTCACATTTTAGAGTTTAATTCACCAATGGCATTGGGCTTTGGAATTTTTATTTCTACTTTGAAGTTTTTGTTAAAGATGAAGAAAGAGAGAGAGAGAGAGAGAGAGAGAGAGACCTTTCATGGTGTGATGCTTCTAATTGCATCCTGTTAAGGGTATCTGCAATTTAAAGAATTTCATCAGTCTCAGGTCATATTTACAATTAATGGCATCTTTAAAATAATTTTAATAGAAAACTACTATGCTGTCAGTTTGTGGCCTCAAAAGGCTTCCATAGCCTTGGCAGTTCATGACAAGAGCCTCGGGTGATTATTGACATCATAAATAAGAGTGTCAGTTGTTAAATCAACAACAGCAGTCACTGTGCACTTACTCCCCATGTAGGACCTCTGTCCTTAATGAGTTGTACTATGAGAATTAATGGTAAAACTAGTCTTCAAACAGTACTTTATATTTTGTGTGTCTGTGTGGGCACTAACTGCTGAAATCTCTACTTAATATGGAGTTGATCTTCTGTATATAAAGATAATTAAAAATGAATCTTAATCAAGAATGGGATGGGAGAGGGAGTAGGAGATAGGATGGGAGTGGGCAGGTATAGGGAGAAGAACTACTATATTCCAAAAGCTGTATCTATGAAATTTAGATTTATTAAATAAAAGCTCTCTTTAAAAAAGAAAACAACTATGGTTTTTAAAAATTTATTTGACAGATAGAGTCAGACAGGGAGAGAGACAGAGAAAAAGGTCTTCCTTCTGTTGGTTCACCCGCCAAATGGCTGCCACGGCTGGAGCTACGCTGATCCGAAGCCAGGAGCCAGGTGCTTCTTCCTGGTCTCTGACATGGGTGCAGGTGCCCAAGCACTTGGGCCATCCTCCACTGCCCTCCTGGGCCACAGCAGAGAGTTGGACTGGAAGAGGAGCAACCGGGACTAGAACCTGGTGTCCATATGGGATGCCGGTGCCGCAGGTGGAGGATTAACCAAGTGAGCCATGGCGCAGGCCCATACTATGCTTATTTTTGTCATTGTTTCCTTCAATCCAAATATTTCTAATACTTCGTTTGCTTTTTTAAATGAATTCTTTTATAAATAATTGGAAGGCTTGATTCATTAAAATGTTGCATTCAATATGACCATAGGAAGTAAACTTTTACTTTCTTCCCCTTCTAAAACTTTAGTTGTGTATTTATTTGAGAGGCAGAGACAGAGGGTGGGTAGGAGAGAAAGATCCCATCTACTGTATCACTCCCCAAATGCCTACATTGAATAGGATTGACCAGCCTGAAGTCAGGAGGCCACAAGTCCATCCAAGTCTCCCAGTTGTGCAGCAGGTGTTTGCAGCTTGAGCCATCACCTGCTGCTTCCCATGTCTTCATTAGTATGCAGCTGGCGTCAGAAGCTGGAGGTGGATGTATCAAACCAGGCATTCCAGTGTAAGATATGGGAGCCTCAAATGGGTCAATCAACTAATCAACTAGCCCAAACACTTGTCTCTGTTTTTTTTTTTTTTTTTAGACCCTGAAGCAAAGCAGAATCACTCAACCAGGGAGCAGCAGAGCTAGTATACAATCCCAATATCTTGTTACTATTTCTCAATACTGTATCAGTTGTCCATATTCTTTTATCTTTAATTATTTAAGATTTGAGGTTAAACTTTTACTAGATTCTAAAGACCAATATTTATGTTAGTGCAGAATAAGAGCATGAAAATTTTCAGAATTTTAGTCAAAGATAATTTTATCTAATTTATTCACTTCACACATGAATACATAAAATTCTCACATTGCTCTAAGACAACTAACTAGCTAGGTCCAAAGAGACTTATTATTACACAAATTATTGAAGACATTTTAAATGGAAATGTTGTTTTGTCTAATATAGAACAAATTATCATTTGGATAAAGTATCACTCATTTCATTTGTTTCTGCCTGCTTAATTTTCTTGAATGGCTTTTTTTGTGAAAATATCTTTTTCTCACTCAATTTCACTTTTCCCACTTTCACTCCATTTAACTGAAATGGTAGATGAATAACCTAAAGAGATTTGTATCATTATCATTGGTTTATCACCTATGAAGAAACTATTTTTCTAGTGCAAGAAAAAAATTGAATGGATAGTCGATTAACTGAGGTAATGAGTAAATCACAGATAAAACATTAGAATTATTTCACTCCAACCTTGCTACTGAAAACTGTGAGACAAAAATCTGCTGCATAGGTAGTTGGTAGGAGCTTGTTAGAATTACAGACTCTGAGGCCTATGCCCAAACCCGCTGATTCAGAATTTGTATTCTAACAAAGTACCCAGGTGATTTGTGGGCATAGTCAGTTTTGAGAAGCACTGCTCTTCCTGGCTCTGCAGCTGTGGCCTCCATCTGTTCCTCCCTTCTCCCCAGTAAGGAGCTATCATCTGGCTAATTATCCTTGATCAGCAGTCCTTACAGAAGATAGAAGAGGAAAAGTTGAAACCTAAACTCCAAATTCCTGATTTCATACAAGGAAATATCACTTACTTGCTCTCTAACATCCTCTCAACCTCTACTCAGCTTTCCCAAAATATCTGAAATTAGTTAATTCTCTGAGCAATCAAGAATTTTCTGTACCTAAAAGTATTCAGTAGTGATATTCATCTTTGTGAGTCCTTTCACCTCTTCCCTCTGTTCCTATAGATTGCTTTTTCTTAAAAAAAAAGCATGCATTAAAAACACCTATAGAATTCAAACTGAACCAAATTATTGATATCAAATTATATTACTATTTAGTAATATATTTTAAATGAGTCATACAAGTTAGAATATATTTGGATCAGAGTTAGAAATGTATCAGATATGATTAAAATCAACATGTTGAAATTTATCAAAGACCAAATAGTGTACTTAAGAGATAATATAAAAGATTAAGTGATAACTGAATAAAATTTGGTTTTCTTTAATCAGATACATTCTAACATCAAAGTATTCTTATTATTATTTTACTGATAGAAAACATGCCTAGGAGAAATGTTTTATTGAGTTTCTCTAAGTAGTTTGGTGTCAGTTCGAGTTAGGGTACTAGGTTCTGAAGTGATTTACTTTCTAGAAGAGGGAGGCTACCTCTGACTTGTAAGTATAGGTATTTTCTTGTTTCACAAGACTAGGACCTTTAAAATGGTACACTGGAATAAGAAACTATGACTGGCACAGTGCCAAGAACATACATTTTATAATCTAAGAAATTATATAACAAATGTTGTCTGTGGTATTTGACTATTTACTGTCCTATACCATTTGCAGACAGAACCTTCTGTAATTATTTCTGCCCTTCCATTCCTATCCTAAAATTTCAAGCACTAGAGTTACTAAGAAGACAGTAAGATATACTCGGTTCTGCATTTGTGGATTCAACCAACCATGGAATGAAAATAAGCAGAAAAAAATTGCAATCTGTATTAAACATGTACAGATTTTTCACAGCCGATATTCTCTAAACAATGTGGTCTAGAAACAAATTACATAGCACTTCCATTGCCTTTGGTATTTTAAGTAATCATAGATGATTTAATGTATGCTGTAGGATATGCACAAGTTACAAGCAAGTATGCTGGGGGATATGCACAGGTTATAGGCAAATATGCCATTTATATAGTGAATTTGAGTATCTACAGATTTGGGATTTGTGGAAGGAGGCTCTGGAACATGTCCTTATGGAAACTCAAACACAACAGTGAATAAATACATGTCTCTCTCACAAAGAGACTACATTGACAAACATGCATTAAGGAGATATTCCTTATCCTTTTATTGAAATGGTTCTAAATTCTTTTTTAAAAAGATTTATTTATTTATTTATTTGAAAGTCAGAGTTACAGAGAGAGGTAGAGCCAGAGAGAGAGAGAGGTCTTCCATTCTGCTGGTTCACTCATCAAATGGCCACAATGGCCAGGGCTGTGCCAGGCCAAAATTAGGAGCCAGGAGCTTCTTCTGGGTCTCCCACGTGACTGTCAGTGGCCCTAGGCCTTGGGCCATTCTTTCCTGCTCTTCCCAGGCTTGCTTCAGTCTCAAGGAGAATGGTAGTCCTGTTAGTGCAACTGTGGAACCACCCATGATTCCACCGATGACTCCAGGGCTCAAGCAGGCTTACGAGAGCATTTCTGTGAAACAATGCTCTGCAATGCTAAGGGACTGTATCGTCAGGATAGGACAGGTTCTGCTGCAGTGACAAATAACTCCGAGTCTCAGTGACTTACCAACAACGGTTTATTCCTCACGGACACTGTGTGTGCAATCCAGGTTAGCTCCAACCCTTCTCTAAGCAGTTTTCACTGCAGGATTGAGGAAGACATTGCTGCTTTCAGCAGAAACATTAACTTGAGTCAAAGTGGAAAGAAAGATAAAATGAAACATCACATACTGGCTTTTAAATTTTCTGCTCCTGTGTGATATGCATTATTTATCCTCTTATTATAGTCGCTTATCAATTCATGTGGGCTCACATGGCCTCAGTAGGTTAAGGAAGTTGTGATTTTCCTTTGCCACCCAGAAAGGATAATGAGTGTTTATGCATAATAATGGATTGCTTCATAGAGACATTATAACAAGTAAAATCGTATTAACCCTATTAAATTCTTATAACATCATACTTTATTTAAAAGTTAATTTTTTAAATTTATTTTCATTTACTTGAAAGTCAGAAGAGAGAAAGAGGGAGAGGGAGAGAGAGGGGGTGAGGTAGAGGGAGAGGAGGAGAGAGGGAGAGAGGGAAACAAGGAGAGAGAGAGAGAGAGAGAGAGACAGAGAGAGGGAGGGAGAAATCTTCTATCCTCTGGTTCCATAAATGCCCTTATGAGCCAATGCTGGGCCAGGCCAGCCTGGAACTTAATCTGAATCTCCCACAAGGATGGCAGATCACTTGCTGACTCGCATCAGGCACACTAGTGGGAAGCTAGATTGGAAGCAGTACAGCAGAGACTCGAATTGGCACTCTAATCCCAAGCAGCAGCTTAACCTGATATGACACAGTGCCCATTCCATATTTCTTTTTTTATATATATTTATATACTTCATTATCCTTGTTTGGCAACCCATGGTGCTGAGAGTCCTTTCTTTTATTATTTTTAGAAACCTTTTATTTAATGAGTACAACTTTAGGAATATAGTGATTCTTCCCACCATACCCACCCTCCCACCCACACTACCACCCCTCCTCCACCCCCCTTTCCCATTCCCAGTCCCATTCTCCATTTAGATTCATTTTTAATTAACTTTATAGACAGAAGATTATACTATACTAAGTAAAGATTTTAACAATTTGCACACATACACACAAAATATAAAAACTCTTTGAGGACAAGTTTTACAGTTAATTCTAGTACAACTCATTGAGGACAGAGGTCCTTCATGGGAAGTAAGTGCACAGTGACTTTGTTGTTAATTCAACAATTAGCACTCTTATGTATGACATCAGTGATCACCCGAGGCTTTTGACGTGAGCTGTCTAGGCCATGGAAGCCTTTTGAGTCCACAATCTCCGTCAGTATTTAGATAAGGCCATAAGCAAAGTGGAAGTTCTCTCCTCCCTTTGGAGAAAAGTACATCCTTTTTTGATGGCCCCTTCTTTGCATCGGGGTCTCACTCACAGAGATCCTTCATGTAGGAAATTTTTTTGCCACAGTGTCGGTTTTCTGTGCCTGAAATGCCTGGAAGTCCTTTAGTCAAGAAACTCATTTTATTAGTCTTTGCTTCCTTAGTACCAAATTGGTGCCTGACATATAACAGGCATTTGACAACTGTTTACTGAATAAATTGAAGGTAACATTATTAAATCACAGTCATGTGGATGTTCCTATAATAAACCTGTAAGATTCTTAGGTACAAGTGCTTCTAGTACGAATGGCTATGCACTCTGATTGTGTCCTGATATTATCTGTCAAACACTTCTTATCGTGTCAGGAATGTGGCAGAATCTGTATCAAAATTGCTACAGAAAATCTCAAGCAGCTTGTCTGGGGAATAATAAAATTTTGACTTCTGACAAAATTATTTGTACATGATTCCTAAGATCTAAAAAAGTGGATAGAGGGAGTTTATCTGTTTTATTTCTTTCTTTTCTTTTTTTGACAGGCAGAGTTAGACAGTGAGAGAGAGAGAGAAAGGTCTTCCTTTTTTTTTTCCCGTTGGTTCACCCGCCAATGGCCACTACGGCCTGCACGTTGCCGATCTGAAGCCAGCAGCCAGGTGCTTCCTCCTGGTCTCCCATGTGGGTGCAGGACCCAAGGACCTGGGCCATCCTCCACTGCCCTCCTGGGCCACAGCAGAGAGCTGGCCTGGAAGAGGAGCAACCAGGACAGAATCCGGCGCCCCGACCGGGACTAGAACCTGGGGTGCCGGCGCCGCAGGCGGAGGATTAGCCTAGTGAGCCATGGCGCCGGCTGTTTTTCTTCTTTCATCAGTAAAATAAAGTGTGTCCCAGTCACAGTGGAGTTTTGAAGCATTGAGAAAAGCCACTAAATGATATAGGACACATCATTTGAATTCATCCTCAACATATGAGGCTGCCTTTTGCCTTTTCAAAAGTAAATGTGTACAATTTATTTTCTTGAAGGGTTAGTTACTATAGATTTCTTTATATAGAATATGCTTGTGCCATTTCAAAGAAATACACATTTAAAGGGATATATGCTTTGAAAATGTTCAGTTAAATTATATTTTGTGATAATATTATCATAGTAAGCAATATCATTGTAAATCTTTGAGTTCTATCCTCAGGGAGTACAAAAGTGGCTTTCTATGACATTGTATTAATGCATATTAAACCATCATTGTTTTACATTTTAGGTATTATGATTATCTAAAAGATAAATAGTTTTTAAAATAGAAATGAAATGTATTGAAATGAAAGAATTTGAATCAATTATGTAAAATGAAATATGTGGATATCAGAATTGAGATTTAGACATCAGTAAAGCCAGAGCCTCAAAGGGAACGAGAAAGCGGGCAAATCTCCCTCCTGCTCAGTGATGCCTGAAATTGAGCTGTGGAAGCATATTTCATTCCACTTAAAGTTTTAAATTCTGGTAAAAATGTCTTTTTCTACCATAATCAAAATCATCTATTTTAAATTGTAGATGGCTTGAAAGGTAGAGACAGAATATCATCATCCCCACACTCAGATGTCTTAAAGGGGGCATTTAAACGCAGATGAGCTGTACTGGCAAGTCCTGATCAGTCAGAGACTAGGCATTCAGGGCTGCTCTGTAGAAGCCGCCAACAGCTTCTGGGGCCCAGAGTACATCGGACTTGCTTGCAGAGGAACCTCCGAAATGCCGTCTCTTGACTGATGAAGGTTGTTGTTGCTACTGTTTCCTTATAAAAACTGCCTCTGCCGGGAACGTGAGATTATTTCTCATTTTTGCTTAAATAGCAGTTGCAAGACAGATACACTATTGCAAATATTTTCCCTGTTTTTTTTTTTAAGATTTATTTGTTTATTTGAAAGAGTTATTAGAGAGAGGGAGAAAGAAAGATACATCTTCCCTTCATTGGCTCACTCCCCAGATGGCTTCAACGGCCATCTGACTGGACTAGGCTGACTCCAAGAACCAAGAATTTCTTAGGGGTCTCCCACGTGAGTGCAGAATGTAAAGAAACTATTAAAAAATCACCAGGAATTTTTAAAAAAATGCCCCTTCAATCTTCTTGGCAGCAAGAGTTCAAAGTCTTCTGAAACAACAACAAAAATATTGGTATGATACTAGAGGAGTCTTTCAGCAAAAAGGACATTAAAAAGGAAGTACTCTCTTTTATGGTGGAAGTTGTTACAATTACTCCTACAGTTTGAGCTGGGCCTTGGTTAGGTCCTCTGAAGGCAAAGGACACTAAACACTTCCCAAGAAAGCACCGTGATGGCTGGGTTAATGGGAGGTGCTCCAGGAGAGTTGGTCTCGGATCATACGTGACCCAAATTAGATGCCACTTCCAATGCTAGAGCAGCTCTGACCAGAATAGCAGAGCTCACAGTGTGATGAGGCACTGTTAGGAGCTGGCCTTGGAAACATTCCTGGGCATGAATGCAATAGCCAGCTTGGGGGTAGAGGGATTTACTGCCCTGGGAGCACCCTTCAACCCGCTTCACAAACCTGGAGCCTCAAGGAAACAGGACAAAGTTGCACAGGTAGTGGTGGGATGAATTTATATTATGAATTTTATTATTAGTAGGATCACTGATCAGTGATGGTAGTCCAGCTACATAGTTCTCTCTCCTCATCCATATGTTATCCCAGTTCTTAAGCCTAACAGTGAAGTTTTAGGAACTTTCTCAATGTACATTACCAAAAAAGGAAATAAGTATAATCATATCATAAAAACTTACAGTAGTCGCTCCTATTCACATTGATATAATTTAAATCATAACCCTGAAGAAAACATTATTAACAGGTATGTCAATTTGATGTCATTTATACATGCTTAAATTAACGAAATACCTTATATTTTGTGAATATATAATAAATATGTATAATAATAACATAAAATTATGGATAACAGTTAAGCAAGGATGTCACTTACTCCAGTAAAACTGGAGGGTGCACATTAGCAGAAGGTTGCATTAGGAAGCAGGGTAGCCAGGCATTCTAATATGGGATGTGTGCTGACTTAAGCTGCTGTCCTGAATGTTCACCTTTATTTTCTTAAATGAAATGCTATGCAAAGTTAGCATTTTGTTCCCTACAGATTTTTCTATCTCTGTAAAATATCATTTTTCTTTCATTGAAGTGCTGTTTTTCAAATACCTGTATTCTTTTTCAGTCATCATTTGTCTGTTCTTGTAATGATAAGCATATCATCTCAAATATTTGAACTTGACAATATTTTTCCTTCCTAATTGGAGTATGTCTTAGTTGGTCAGGCTGCTGTAATAAAATACGATGAACTAGATGGCTAGTAGGAAATGAACATGTCTTCCTTCCTGTTTTGGAAACTGGGAAGACCAAGGTTAAGGTAGCAGCAGATTTGGTGTCTGCTGAGGGCGTATCTCGTGAGTCATGACACAATGCCTTCTTTCTGAGTCCTCACAGGCTGGGAGCGGTAAACAAGTCCCCAGTCCTCTTTTACAAGGGCACTATTCCCATTCCCAATCACCTGGCCCCACCTCTTGATACCATCAACCTAGGGATTAGGCTTTCACTATATGAATTTGTACAGTGAGAACAGAGCAGGTTAATTCCCCCAATTTTTGTTCTTAAATTTTTTTGTTTTTCTTCATTTTTACTCTTAAATATATGTTTTAAATCAGTACATTGAGCTTCAAAAAGTCCTTATTGATATTTTAGCTAGGAATTCACTTACTTTATAGATAAATTTAGGTTTAATTTAGTCCTATCTCTAAACATTTGAGTTTTCTTTAATGACTTACAATTTTCTCCAATACAAGACTTGTGTTTTTTGTTTGATATATTCCTAAGTATCTGATATTTTTATTGGTAATATAAATAAATTTTAAAAATTGAACTTCCTTAATGTTTGCTAGTGGTGTATAGAACATAGCTCATTTTAATAATAATGAACTGTGAGTTCACTCATTCATTTATTTATTCATAAAACAAATATGTAGGGAATATAGTAGTTCCCTCTTATGGGTGATAGTAGTGAGCCCTAAATGGAATAAGTTCTTCTCTGTATATACATACCTATATTAAAATTTAATTTATAAATCAGAAAAATTAGAGATTAACAATCATGAATAATAAAATAGAGCAATTATAACAAATTGTTTATACTATGACAAAGTTGCCAGCATCATTGCTTTTGCACTTTGGCACCATTACTAGGTAAAGTAGGGTTACTTGTACACAAGCACTGCAAAACCGTTAACAGTTGATCTGATAACCAGGATGCCTATGAGTGATTAATACACAGGCAGAACACACAGTATGGTTATGCTGGACATAGGAATGATTCCTGTCCCATGAAGGATGGAGAGAGATCATGCAAGATTTCCTCACACCACTCAAAACCGTGCCCACCTTAAAACTTATGGATAACTTTTTTTTCTTCTGAAAATTTCCATTTAATATTTTTGGTCTGTGGTTGATCAGGGATAACTGAAACCATGGAAAGCAAAACTATAGATACAGGGGACCAGTGTACTTCTTGTGTGCTAGGCACTGTTTCAAGCACTATGAGTATGGTAGTAAAAAAAAAAAAAAATAAAATAAATAAATAATTGGTTGAAGATCATTGCTTTTATGGTAAGCTTAATGTTCTGATCTTTATTATAAAGTAAATGAATAAAAACATAAAATCTTATGTCCTGATAAGTGCTAGAGTGAAGCATAACAAAACAGAAAATAGGATATGATATGAAGTGTATATTGTCTGTGGAGTTCTTCTAATACTTTGTGATTTTTCTTGAGTTTTCTCTGTTAGAAATCTCTGAAAGAGCTGTCCTGAAACTCTTACCCCCTTGACCCTCTTGACCAATGATGCTATGTCTGCGGGCATCACTTTCTTTTCATTGATTTAAAGGGAACATTGCTTTTTTTTTTAATCTGTCCATTAAATGTGCCATTTGCTGTAGCTTTTTGTGAAGCCTTTTATTGGACTTAAGAAGTACCATTTTGTATTCTCCATTTGCAAGGAAATTTCTCACTTGTTTCTTTAGAAAAGAAACATTTTCTGAATTTATTAAAAGTTTAGTCTGATTCATTTGGGATTATAATATTTTCTTCTTCAATCTCTAAGGAAATTAAAATATTTTGACTTTCATCTATTTTTCCATTTTGGAGATTAAACAGAACTTAGTCATTTCTTTTTTAAGTGTTTGATTTTATTTTAAAAACTTTAGACTATGTTTTAAAAGAAAATTGGCTTTTAATGTTTTCCTAGACTGATTTTGGCCTTAGTGTGAGTGTCACCTCATAAAATGAATTGGAGGACATTTCTTCTTTTTTGTTCTCTGCAACCATTACTTTCAGATTGGGATATGATTTTCCTGGAACACTTGCTATAATTGATTTTTTTGTTTGCGTTTTAGGCAAACTCTTAGCTATTTCTGAAATTTCATTAATAAAGTTCTGCTTAAGTTTTACATTTTTAATTTGTGTATGTATTTGAAAGGCAAAGAGAGAGAGAGAGAGAGAGAGAGAGAGAGAGAGAGAGATGCAGAATTTCCATTCCCTGGTTCACTCTGCAGATGCCCACAATAGCTAGGGTTAGTCCAGACCAAATCAGGAGACAGAATCTCCATCCATGTTTTCCGTATAGGTGGCAGAAATTCAAGTACTCAGGCCATCAACCACTGTCTCCCAGGTGCATTAGCTGGAAGCTGAATTGGAAGTTCAGAATAGGGGCTGGTGCTGTGGCGCAGCAGGTAAAGCTGCATGCAGTGCCAGCATCCCATATGGGCAATGGTTCAAGTCCCAGCTCCTCCGCTTCCAATCCAGCTCTCTGCTATGGCCTGAGAAAACAGTAGAAAATGGCCCAGGTCCTTGGGCCCCTGCACCCGCATAGGAGACCCGGAGGAGACTCCTGGCTCCTGGCTTTGGATCGGTGCAACTCCACTTGTTGTGGCCAATTGTGAAGTGATCAAGTGGATGGAAGACCTCTCTCTCTGCCTCTCCTTCTCTCTCTGTGTAACTCTGACTTTCAAATAACTAAATGAATCTTTAAAAAAAATAAGTTCAGAATAGCCAGAACTCAAACCATGCACTCCAATATGGGATATGGATGTCTCAAGCAATGACTTAACCTGCTGTACCACAATGCACTTGTGTGTTTCTTAGTTTCTGTACTTTCTTTCTTCTGTGTTGGCAGTAGTTGAAATAGGGGCACCTGAACCTTGAATTCTTAGTAAGAAACATGAGTCTACATGCACTCCATAGGCTAGTGATGGCTCATGCCAGTTATTTTTACACTTTTCCCTTTCTCTATGTCATTACCCATCATCCCTTTTTATCTCTATGGCTCTCCTTTTAATCTATCAACATTCCTTTAATACCCCACACATAATAAGTGCATACTTGTTTTTCTCCACCTAAATTCATTATAGCACCCTACCCATAATAGAAGAATGCCCATGTCCAAATTCCTGGTACCTGTGAGTAGGCTAGGTTACTGAGCAAAGGAGTTAAGGTTGCTGGTCGAATTATGTTTGCAAACTATCTGACCTTGAGACTGGGAGATTGTCTGCCATTATTCAAGTGAATTCAATTTAATTACATGACTCATTATCAATAAGGAGGGATGTAAAAGAGAGAAACAGCAAGAAATATTTAGTCTGATGTTGCTGGCCCTGAAATTGGAGGAATGGGACACGGGTTGGGATGTGGTAACTTGTAGGAGCTGGAAAAGGCAAGGAGGCTGATTCTTCTGAAGGAATGCAGGCTGCTTCATCTTGCTTGTCCATTCAGATCTTTCTCAAGTCTCTGACATCCTGAGTTCAGATAGTTAATTTGTGCTTTAATTCAGGGTTAGTCTATGGCAAAAAACAAAACAAAACAAAACAAAACAAAAAAAACCCCAAAACCTATATGAAAGATTTCTGTGAGTGAGATCCCAGTGGAAAGAACAGGTCTTCAAAGAAGGAGGTACCTTTCTCTGAAGGGAGGAGAGAACTTCCACTTTGACTATGACCTTGTCTAAATAAGATCAGAGTTGGAGAACTCAAAAGGCCTCCATAGCCTTGGCAACTCATGACAAGAGCCTGGGGTGATTTCTGACACCATAAACAAGAGTGTCAATTTGTTAAGTCAACAACAGGAGTCACTGTGTACTTACTCCCCATGTAGGATCTCTGTCCTAAATATGCTGTTCATTGTGAGTTAATGCTATAACTAGTACTCAAATAGTATTTTTCACTTTGTGTTTCTGTGTGGGAGCAAACTGTTGAAATCTTGACTTAATGTATGCTAAATTGATCTTCTGTATATAAAGAGAATTGAAAATGAATTTTGATGTGAATGGAATGGGAGAGGGAGTGGGAAAGGGGAGGGTTGCGGGTGGGAGGGAAGTTATGGGGGGGGAGCCATTGTAATCCATAAGCTGTACTTTAGAAATTTCTATTCATTAAATAAAAGTTAAAAAAAATTCAGTGTTAGTGGCAATTGTTACAGCAGCCATGAGACACTAATACATGTAAGAATTTGGAGAAGAGTACCTATATTTTTATTTTATATACTTTTTTTCTTAGTTTTTTTAAAGATTTATTTATTTATTTGAAAGTCAGGGTTACACAGAGAGAGGAGAGGCAGAGAGGGAGAGAGGTCTTCCATCCGATGATTCATTCCTCAATTGGCTGCAATGGCCAGAGCTGCACCATTCCAAAGCCAGGAGCTAGGAGTTTTTCCTGGTCTCCCACATGGGTACAGGGGCTCAAGGACTTGGGTCATCTTCTACTACTTTCCTAGGCCATAGCAGAGAGCTGGATAGGAAGTGGAGCAGCCTGGACTTGAAACGGCGCCCATGTGGGAAGAGAGAAATCCTATGACTAATGAAACCTGGGCACAGGAAACAAAGGAGACATAGACACAGGAAGGGGAGCATATGATTGGCTTTCAGGAGTTCTGAACTTTGAATCATTGAACATTATTTTCACTAGAGGACATTTGTTAATCCTCACAGTTTACTATACTTCTAGTCTAACTCATTCATAAGGTGGGTCAGTTAAGAGATTTCCTGTAAATTGTTGTCCTTTATTCATTACTTTCTCAAAACACATATTTGAGCTTAAAAAAGAATTTTCTTTAATCTCATTTTAGGCATTAGGTAGATATTAGCTAGTCTAGTTGTTAGTTTACTCATTTAACAAATAAGTGATTGTATTTACAATTTGTTGTTGATCACTGAGGGAAATACCAGGGGTACAAATACTACCAGAAGGACGTTCCCACCTCTAAGATAGTCACATGTGACTGGAAAAGGCAGTCATGTAACCCCACAAGGACCTGGTTCCTGGGAGGGTACTTGGGTAAGAGAATCATCATTACCACTTTGGAGATGTAGGTATGATTTCCCGCAGAAGCTGAGTTTTAAAAGATGAGTATGTGATACTCACGATCAGAGTGGGCAGTAGATCAGTGAAAGCAGGTGAAACAACATGACTCTCATTATATCTCATTGCTCCTGCAACACAGTGAAAGATGCTATGTGCAGAGAGGAATGATTCTGCAGGGAAGCGCAAGACTAAATAACAGAGGAACTTAAATGTCATTATAAGCGATCTGGATTTCTTCTGGTCAACAAAGGGAATCAACTCAGGATAATAGCGATCATATGTGCATCTTAGGAAGATAACTTTAATGGTAATATTGGAATAGGAGTAATCATATGGAATTTCTTTTATGCATCATGTTGGCTGCTGCCACAAGCAGAGGGAACTAAGACTGACACGATCTTACATCACTCACACCTCTCTTCCTGAACTTCCTTTCTCCTTTAAGTATCTATTTTTTTTATCATTCAATCATCAAGTGTTTTACACACTTAATATTTCTAGATCAGAATAGATAAATACAGATAAAATAATATTTCTTGAACAGACACTATATTAACATCTTTGCACGTGTTATTTTACCTACTTTCTCTCATAAACTAAAGAGAACTAAATTTAGAGGTGATCCATCAGGTGACTGTGTTGAGCATCAATCATGAGAATAGTACTCATAATTAATGGAAAAATTTGTAAATATGGTCAGAGCTGACTCAAATGTCCATTCCATTTCTATAAACATCCTCATATAGCTACAAAACATAGCATAGACCTGCCACTTCTAAATTGTAGACAGTTCAGTTAATTAGAAATAAAAACAAACAGAAATCATTTTTACTATGCTGAATTGTGTCAATTATTTATTTAACTGATGTACAAATTACATGTTGCAACTCTAGGGTTTGCCAGCAGTTCTGAACACAACCAGCTGAGAGTGACAGGAATAAGCAATTGCAGGCAACTGACATTCAAAAAGCAAACAAACAGTGCATATTGCGTTTCACCTTTACAGATAAAAAGAATTTATTTCCATACTAATGTTAGAGTCTAGGGGTGAATAAAATTGAAATATAATTCCAATAAACTAATTATGTGTTATTTTAATGCATATAATAAGTCCAAATTTTGGAATTTGAAGTTGAAATGGTAAACAAAATAAAGGTTAAATATATATGTAAAGATTGTCTATTTACACGTGCATCAAATTGTTAGCCTATTTTGAGTACTCCCAAGAACCTCTTTAAAGACTCTATTTCCAGCCGGTGCCATGGCTCAATAGGCTAATCCTCCACCTTGTGGCATCGGCACACCGGGTTCTAGTCCTGGTCGGGGTGCCAGATTCTGTCCCGGTTGCCCCTCTTCCAGGCCAGCTCTCTGCTGTGGCCAGGGAGTGCAGCGGAGGATGGCCCAAGTCCTTGGGCCCTGCACCCCATGGGAGACCAGGAGAAGCACATGGCTCCTGCCTTTGGATCAGCGCAGTGCACCCGCTGCAGTGCGCCAGACGCGGCAGCCATTGGAGGGTGAACCAACGGCAAAGGAAGACCTTCCTCTCTGTCTCTCTCTCTCTCACTGTCCACTCTGCCTGTCAAAATAAATAAATCAATAAAGACTCTTATTTCGGGCTGGCGCCATGGCTCACTTGGCTAATCCTCCACCTGTGGTGCCGGCACCCTGGGTTCTAGTCCCACTTGGGGTGCCGGATTCTGTCCTGGTTGCTCCTCTTCCAGTCCAGCTCTCTGCTGTGGCCCAGGAAGGCAGTGGAGAATGGCCCAAGTGCTTGGGCTCTGTATCCGCATGGGAGACCAGGAGGAAGTACCTGGCTCCTTGCTTCAGATCAGCTCAGCACGCCAGCTGTAGCAACCATTTGGGGGGTGAACCAACAGAAGGAAGACCTCTCTCTCTGTGTGTCTCTCTCTCTCACTGTCTAACTCTGCTGTCAAAAAAAAAAAAAAAAAGACTCTATTTTCTAATACTCTGAAGTACTGTGGATTAAACTCCAACATATGAGTTTGGAGGGAAGCACAATTCAGCCCATAATCAGTGAAGATGGTTTTAACCACTATGGAACCTCATGTATTAGCTGTGTTATGTGAGCCCTTAAGCAGGCATCAAGCCTTGTACTATTTTATTTCCTTGGGATAGATGTGAGTTTGAAGGATATGGGTAATCCATCAAAGGAAGCATGGAAAAAAATCAATGACAAACTAATTAATGATTCCTAATTGATTCCTCATGAAAATTAAAGAAATTTCCTTAAAACATGTGTCCAAGTATGTGAACAAATTAGAAAGATGTTGATTATAAAGCAGAATAGCATAGAGTCTAATAATGGTTATCCTAAGAAAAGAGTACTTTATTAGCATGAATTTTCTGTGTTAATATCTAGGAAAGAGAAGAGAATAGACTTATCCTTATTAGTACTAAAAATAAATAAGACCCTGTCACTGTGTCTGAGCAAGAACTGCTGTGTTAGAACCTGAACAGGAGCTCCAAGGAGCAGATGATTAATGGGAGTGGCCCTCTAAAATGTTACATGTGACTTTTTGTCTGGGAAGATTCACTACCTGGTCACAATACTGAGTATGGAGGCAAGCAGGTTATAGTAATGCAGTTAATAACAATTTGATGACAAGTTGCCTAAAAAGATTTTGAAATGGAAATAGAATTTTTTGAAAAAAATCAGAATTTATATCCTCAAATGAAGAGATTATATCAGTCAGATTCCTGTATGTGAAATTTTACCAGAGAAATGGTTTTCAACCTTTGACAGATTACAGTGGGACCTGGCGTGCATGTGCACGTGTGTACACTCATACATATGCATTATTTACCTTTCTCAGGTGTGATGCACCAAAGCTACACCCAGGAGCTTGAGAATCACAGCATTTGAGAACCTTTTCTAATAAAACGCAAGGAGACAGGGTAAGGTGGTCCAGTACTCAGCAAATTGTGTGCCAGGTCTGCCTCATTGGTGGTAGTGAAAGAACACGACTAGATGAGACTTCCAGAGAAGTATCATTACACTGGGATCCACAGGGCAGTGCGTAGTGAAGAATGAAGGAATCAGAACCATGGGTGGGTAATACCAGGGAAGTGAGTTCTCACACAGAGGAAGGGTGTGTGTGACAGCAGCAAGTGCAGTTAAGCAAGCATAACGAGCGATGCAGTGTGGTGTTCAGTAGAGTGAACCTTGGGGTCAGACATGTTGTATGTAAATCTTAGCTTTGCTTCTAGTAATTTCATAAATTGATATAAGCATGTAATCAAACGATGCATCATTTTACAATTTAAACAATGTTGTCTACAATCTACTGAGTACTTAGCCTATAGCAGACATATGAAAGTGCTTTCCAAATATTAACTCATTTACTATCTGTGACATCGTGAGGAGGTAGGCCCAGTATTTAGTCCACTAATATTTAAGAATTGCTTTGCAGAGAACAAAATCGCACATAATAAGCATTCATTAAATTAATGCAGTGAGATGTAAAGATTTTTATGACACTTGAAAAAAACTCAGGCAAAGGAGCCTCACTGAATCATTAATGTCAAGCAATTTGTTTTCTATGAGGGGGGATAAACTGAGGTTGAAGTAGAGTAAACCAGCTAATGAAAATGAAGCATTTGTTATTAGGAGACAATTCTCTATAGCTCTTCTGAATGTCTTACCCTTTTTGTTGTTGTTTTTTGTGGACTATATTTTCAAGGATGATTGTAAAGGAAACAGCCCTGAACGACAGAGATGGTAACTCTCATGACCAGGGCAGAGAGCGGGGTTATTATCCTATTAACATCTCCTAAGACAAAGTTTGGGTAAGTTTCTAGGAAGGCTCTTAAATGACTGGAATTCAGTGTGGGCCTTTGGCCTAGTGGTTAAGACTCCATTTAAGAAGTATATATCCCATATCAGAGTGCCTGGGTTTGATACCCATGTCTCTATCCCGAGTTCAGCTTGCTGCTAATGCACACCCCAGGAGACATCAGAGATGGCTCAAGTAGTGGTGTTCCCACCCCTCCATGTGAGACCTGAATGGAGTTCCTCGCTAATGACCTTGGTGTCATGCGAGTCTCCACATCTCCACATCACCCCTAGAGATTCTGGGAGGTGAAGAGAATGTATGGAGCCTTGAAATTCATGCTGTTCTGTATCGTGAATAATAAAGTCCTTCATCTATGACCTTAAAATTTATTCACTTCTGTTAGCAGCTATGAAACAATGGCAAGCTAATGAGTTAGTTTGCAGGTAAGGAAAAAGCAACTCAACATTCACAGGTTCTGATACTTAGACAATGCCCAGCCAAAACAGTAGTACTCAATAAATACAACCTGTTTGCATTATGACATTTATCAATGTGACAATTGGCAGATAATTGTTTTAATTAAGCATTTATTTAATCCATGTCTGTTGTGTGCTAGCCATTATATGAGGCACTAAGGTGAAAAAAGCTGAATAAGACAGATTCTCTGATATTACAGTCTGCACTAGAAGACATCTGCATGTAGATAATAATTATATCTTATCTAAATATAATGGGAGAAATATGAATAGGGATCTAGAGCTGCACAGAGGAGAGAAAACCTCTCTCTGCCTCAAATGTGAGCTGAAGAGCAAGTCTTAGTGAAGTTACTCAGTAATGCTTCAACAAATTTTTTTAAAAGATCTATTTATTTATTTGAAAGTTAGAGCTATAGAGAGGCAGAGAGAGAGAGAGAGAGAGAGAGAGAGAGGTGTCTTCCATCTGCTGGTTCACTCCCCAGATGGCTGCAACAGATGGAACTGAGCCGATCCGAAGCCAGGAGTCAGGAGTCTCCTCTGAGTCTCCCATGCGGGTGCAGCAGCCCAAGCACTTGGGCCATCTTCTACTGCTTTCTCAGGCCACAGTAGAGAGCTGGATGGGAAGTGGAGCAGCCAGGTGTTGAACTGGTACTCATATGGGATGCCAGCACTGCAGGTGGTGGCTTTACACATTACGCCACAGCTCCAGCCCCTCAACTAAATTTTTATAACTGACAATGAATATGAAGATGTTTTTTCTTAAAATGTCAACAATAATTTTATATCATTTTACTATTATTTATTAGCCTGATTTATTTTAAGTTGAATTGTGAACCGCAGAAACATATACTGAATTGCTAAGGCCAGATAGCTGTGAATGTGACCTTTTGGATATAGGGTATTTGCAGATGTAGCTAAGATGTAAGTTAAGATTAGGTCTTCATGAAGTGGGGTGGATCCTTAATCCAGTATGACTTGTATCTCTGTAAGAAAGAAGAGACACAGATAGACACCTGGAAGGAGGATGGCTATGTGATGGTAGAAGGCTAAGGGTGCAATAAAATACAAATCCAGGAATCCAAGTATTGCTCCTTGTCACCGAAATCTGGCAGAGAGGATGGCCCTGCTGAGAAGATACCTTGATTTTGTATTGTAGCCTCTAGAGCTAAGGAAGAATTTCTACTGTTTTAAGTCACCCGGTTTGTGGGACTTTGTTTCAGCAGCTTCGGGGAACAATATACCAATTTTATCATTACTGTTTCAAACTTATTGTCCTTAGACAAAAATGAAGAAAAAACACTGCAGTGAGAGTGAAAAGAAACGTGAGAGAGAGTAATAAACTCAAGAAATCACAAATTGCTGAATTTCACTAGAGGGAGAGATGAACAGAGGCAGATGAGCCTGGAAAGTGATGCTTGGATATTGATGTAGTATAATGAGTATAGTATTTGGATGCTGGCAAATGTATGTTCAAATTTTAGCTCCTCCACAGTATTAGATATGGAACCTTGGGATATTTAAACATCTTATCCAAAGTTCTACTCACACTTTAGCATTCTTGATTTCAGTTTAACAGAACTTTGCAAAAAAATGTTATTCTCTGCTCTTAGAAAACCACACACAATACAAGGAACCCCCACCCAAGCCCCAAACCTAAACAAAGAGAAACAGGAAAACTATGCTTGGAGTGGTAAGTTATTTCTGCAACAAAGAGAAGTAGCATTGTCTTAGAAAAGTATTTAGTAAGTTTTAGGAACATTCAGAGAAGCATAATGAAAGAAACAAAATTTGAATACCTGGTACATTTTATAAATCAGAACATTTTTTCCTTTTGATGTTTATATTTATCACATATAATCACCATCACACACAACCACCTTCTCACACATGCACACACACTTTTGTACTTTTATATTAACTGTAGAAAACAAAAATTTGAGACTTAGAATGACAAGGTTTATTTGTGTGACTGGTTGGAAAAGTCATCACTACCTGTTTCAAAAGCAGCTTAGATGAAAATTTCTGGAATGACAAGTAACAAAGTCAATTTGTAATCACTAAGCAATGAGTGTGAAGCTTACGAATTGCAGATGAAAGCTTTCTGAGAACACTGGAAACAAATTCCTCTCCTAGAGGAATATTTTCATTCCAAAGGTTATTGGAAAAAGTCCCAGGTGAGGTAGACATCATTATCATATGATGGATGACACTAGTTTTTCTTTGGAATCAGGAATATTAATGGATAATCTGCTTATTTTCATCTCCATGGTACACTTCTTAGGAATACTATTTAACAGAATTTCTAAATGCATGTATTTTTCCCTTTCAACCATTCCACTTGAGGAAATAGTCTTCAAGTGTAGCTGATAAAAATTGTGGACCCACAGAATATTTTTCTGTTGTCACCAGTAGATTTGTCTTTGAAATCAAGGATACATTTTGTTGGATAACAGTAGTGGTGGCAAACTTTGCTTTTTAAAGATAAATTTGATTTATTGTATTCTATTAATTAAAAAAATTTACTTGTTTATTCATTCATTCGGTAATTTGAAAGACTGAGTGACAGAGAGAGGGAGAAACAGACAAAAAGAGAGAGGGGGATCTTCCATCCAATGGTTCACTTCCCCAGTGGCTACAAAGGTTAGGGTTGGATCAGGCCTAAACTCAACAGGGTCTCCCACGTGGGTGGCAGGCGTCCTAGCACATTAGTAGGCGGTCCAAGCAGAAGTGGAGCGGCTGGGACTAGTACACACTCGCAGGATGGCTTAGCTCGCTAGGCCAGAACACTGGCCCCAGATTTGAATTTTTAGATACATCCGCTGTTGAGAGTTGTGTATGTTGAATAAGATTAATAATTAAGTAGCAAAATTTTAGAGGATTCTATTATATGGGGGGGAAAACCCTCACAAAACCCCTTTTTGAAATGTTACTCATGTGATTAATTCTGTAGAACAGTTAATATTAAAGAGTCAATTATAAGTTAATCCATTTTCCACAACCAAATAGAGATTAAATTCCACAAAGCACATTAATAAAGAAAAATAATATTTTGAAAAGTTGTGATAAAATTTTTAATTAAAATTTGAGAGCTTTATTATATGTTATACACTATAGCATTCATCTTCTCTTTTAGATAAAGGAAACATTTTACTTCTATCCCTGATTATCACATTCACCTGTACCAGGAATGCCAAATGCAAATTCCACAGACCATTGATTCCTGTACCTTATCACAGTGGTCAGCCTGCTTTGACCCAGCCCATGCAGATCTCCCCAGGGAACCTGATCCTCTGCTGCCAGTCACTGTGGTGGCAATGTCCTGCTGTGTTCCCCATGGCTTCCCTCCAATCTAGTGAGTTTAAAGTTTTTATAATAATAAGGACTAATTGGCGAGAATTCCTTGAATATTTGCATTTGTACTCTCTGGGAGGTGAAGACCCTTCTTCATACAACAAGGGCTTTTCTAAGGTAGCTGAGTTCTGTTCTCTGGTCGCTAATAGCAAAAATTATTAACAAAAGACTCGGCCTATTTCAGTTGGCTGATTTTAAATATCTGTGTTGAAAAGTGGTTCATGGGGGCTAGGAAGTAAAAAACAAACTATAGACTAACCTTGGCTTTGCATGCCTTTTCTGACTACTTCCTGGAGTCAAGTTGAGACAGGCAGAAACTGCAGGTGGACAGCTTTGTGTTTTTAACTGTGTTGAGACAGGGCATGGAGATATATTAGGATGAAAGAAATCCATATGGAAAAAGAAAAATGGGCCACATCTAAATTTTCAGGCTTTGGATTGACTAAGGATTTATGCATTTCTCTAAAACAAATAAGCATTTAAATTAATCTTTAGAATTGAAATAATTTACTCAATTGCTTCTTTATTGTATCATAAATCTATTTGATGAAATGTATAATTTATTGTTTTTTAATACTCTATATTTTATACAGAATTACTGATAACATATCAAAATGACTGGAGAGTTGTAAAGTATCTTTTGCAAGGGCATAATTTAAATTCTGGACTCTCAAGCAAAACTTGCATTAAATCTGTCATTCTCAATATTTATTGTCATTGTAATTATTGTTGATATTTGTGACAATGACTTCTCTACATACAATCATGGTGACATACAATTTTGCTATAAGTATGTCATACTAGGAGAATTATTATGGCTAAGATCTTAGGTTCTATAAACAAGCATACTCAAGTTCATGTATTTTCTCATGGTGTAAAAAAGCACCATTATTTGGCCTTCATAAGCTGCACATTTCTCATCAGCATACACAACATTCACACCTACTTCACTGCTTGTTTTGCATATTAGATGCTAGCCCAGTGCTTGGCATAGTATCTGAATATGTTTCTTAATAAATAAAAATTATTACTGTCTTTCCATGTTATTCTTTGACCAACTAGATAAAGCTTATTTTTTACCCCATTGTACATTTTCCTTATTTATTTTTACTTTTCATGTATTCTACTTTTAAGTTAATCTTTATCTTATTTTTCTGAAGGGAATATTGATAATATCTATGACTCTATAGTTGTATATATAATATATGCATACATAATAAATTCTGTGTGCACATATAGTCTTCCGTGTTCATGTTTCAATAGCATAACAACAATTGATTTGGGAATTTATCAAAATGTTAATAGGCTGCTAACAGAATGAAGAATGATGTAGGGACCAGACACCAGGGATACAGTTAAAATTACAAATGACAGAACTGGTAAAAGAGCATTTTGATGATATCACTGTTGAATCCTTATTGTAACTTTTATGTCTGTAGTGTTGGCACAGAAAGGTAACACTATATTTGCCACTATTGCCACATTCATAAGAATCATATATTGGTGAAACGCCACTTGAATAACATATGCTCAAACTGTACTTGAATCTCCAGCATCTGTTCAACAAGCATCTTGTTGACTGGGCTGTTACTGAGGCCTGGCAGCTACCTGCTGGTATTTCAGTTTCAGGAGTTGGAGGTGGCTCTGCTCAGCATCAAGAAACACAGGATGGGGACACTTAAATGTAGCAAAAGGAGTACAGATTCTGGATACCTAAATTCTGCTCAGTGCCCACTGTAAACGATAATTTTTTTATAAACAATAAATTTTACAATGAGTAGTAAAAACAGTTTCAATTGGTAGCCACCATGCATGGAAGATTATTTTGCTTTGAATAGTAGATCTTTACAAGTTTATCCAGCAGAAGAAATTATTTAAAAATAAAGACTATCTAACTAAGTAGTTGCAAGGAAATGTTGATTATTCATTAAGTATAATAATACATTGAGTAGCATAGGTATTTTTTAAAGATTAATTAATTTATTTGAAAGTCAGAGTTACACAGAGAGGAGAGGCAGAGAGCGAGAAAGGTTTTCCATCTGCTGGTTCACTCCCCAGATGGCAGCAATGGCCAGAGCTGAGCTAATCTGAAACCAGGAACCCGGAGCTTCTTCCAAGTCTCCCATGTAGGTACAGGGGCCCAAGGACTTGGGTCATCTTCCACTGCTTTCCCAGGCCATAGTAGAGAGCTGGATCAGAAGTGGAGCATCCAGGACTTGAACCAGGATGCCAGAAGTGCAGCTGGCACCTTTACCCGCTATGCCACAGTGCTGGCCCCAACTATAGGTACTAAATTATCATTCAGATAATTATACCAATCCTTTATGATCTTTATCAGAAGATTAAAGCAGAGGTAATATTTAGCTGATTGCATGAGGACAACATTATCCCAATACCAAAACCAGACAGACATTACAAAAAAAGAAAGTTATACATATGAAAATAGACTTCATATCTGATATCATCATTGGTATGCACGTGAAAGCAATGTTGAAATACCACCGTACCTATTAGAGTATTCAAAATCCAAAGATGACCAGGAAATGCTGACAAGGGTGTATAGCAACAGAAACTCTCATTCATTACTGGTATGGATGTGAAATTATACAGTTACTTTAGAAGAAAGTTTGACATTTTCTTTAAAACTTAAACATACTCTTATCATATGAATTAGATATTGTGCTCCTCAGCATTTACGCAGAGTTTGAAAACTCATGTCCACACAAAAACCAGGATATTACCAGCAGCTGTATTCATAATTGCTAAAACTTGGAAGCACTGAGATGGTCTTCAGAAAGTGAGCTGATAAATATCCAGACAATGTAATATTATTCAGTGTTAAAAAATAAATCACCTATCCAACTATGAAAAGACATGTAGGTAACTTAAAGCATATTAATAATTTAAATAAGTCAGTCTGGAAATGCTATATAATATATGATGCCAAGTATATGGTGTTCTGATAAAAGTAAAACCATAGAAATTGTAAAAAGATCAGTGGTTTCAGGGGTTAGGAGTGATGGAGAGGGAAAAAGTGAACAGTGGATTTTAAAAGCAATAAAACAGGTCAACCTACTACTTTAATAGTGTATATACGTCATACATTTTCCCAAACACAGAGAATGTACAACACCAGGAGCAAACTAATATAATCTATGATAACTGGATGACAAAGAAATGGAATGTGGGTTCATCAATAAATGTACCACTTTGGTAGGTATTGTTGATAAAGGGACAATAGAGGTTGTGCGTGTGTTGGGCCAGGCATATATGAAAATGTTCTGTACCATTTGACTAATTTTGTTGTAACCCTAAATCAACTCTCAAACAACAAAGTCTATTAAAAATTGTTTCAAATGATTAAAACAAAACATTTTTATTAATTTTTTAAATTTTATTTATTTTATTTGAAAGGGAGAGAGAGAGAGAGAGGGAGATCCCATTCATCCTCTCCTTCTATCTCCAAATGCCTACAACGACCAGGGCTGGGCCAGGCTGAAGCCAGGATCTAGGAAGTTAATCCAGGTCCCTCAGTGGGTGGCAGGGACTTAACTACTTGAGTCATCATCTGCTGTCTCCCAGGGTGTGCAATTTTCAGGAAGCTGAAGTCAGAACAGAGCTGGTATTCAAATGCTGGCAGTCAGATATGGATGCCACATCCCCAATGGCATCTTATCCACTGCCAAATGCCCAGCTCTATAAGGAAGTTTCGAAAAACTAGGTTTTGGTGAAACATTTGTGCAAATCACTGTAGATGAAAATTTTCTATTCTCTATTTACCATATTTCTTAGGTTTTACTGATATCTATAAACAAAAGGCAATACTATCACTTAGAATTTGTATAATTATTTATGCTAATGAAAATTTTGCATCTATTACTTCTTCAGATCCAATGATCCATTTTGAATCAGAAGAATGGTTGTCAGTAGTTCCATTTCACAGAGAGAAGAAATCCCATTTTTCTGTTAGGTTTTTAAAGTATATTTTTGGGGGTTATTTTTAGCATTGCTTGAGCTCAGACAAGAGTTTAATTAATCTGAAAATTTTTCTTAGCATCACTCTACCCAGAGTATTGGAGAAAGTTTGAAATATGGAACTTACGTATATCGACTTATGTTTGTTGATGACTCAGTTCAGGAGATGAATGAATGGAAAGAAAAATTAAGTTGTTTTCTGAAATAAGTTTGGATTTTTTAACATTTAAGTTGCCCCTAACAATAAGCTGGGTCATTAGCTGTATTACGAGTTTTCTTTAATTGAAAGGGTTGGTTTGGCTGGAGGGTCCTGTGATCTCAGATCTTGAAGGCTTCTGAGTCAAACTTGATGAAAAATGTCAACTTGATGGCCTTCTACTCAATTATCCTTCCTGTGGTTGCTCTGACATTCAGTCATGGCTTGTTTTAGCGGAAGGGCAGCTTGGAAAGCTTTGCTTCTAGGTTAATTTGTCCAATATATCATGAAAAATATTCAAAACCTAAACAAAGCTAAGAAATCTAAAATAGAAAACACATGTCCAGAAGAGGAAGTCCCTGAAGCAAAGACACTGCTCTGAATGTCAAATGACTGATTTTTCTGTTTCCTTTTCTCTCAACCTCTCAGGATGAAGCCTGGTATAATCAGAGAACTGTGAGACTTAAATATGAAGAGCACTTATTCCTCAAACTTAACATGTACATTTTTAAAAGATTCTTTGTTGAACTACAGCCACTTCAGTGTCCAAGCTATATAAGAGAATAGTCAGATAACCCTGTCTGTTTCACTGATGGGTCTCTCTTTCTCTCTCTCTCTCTCTCTCTGTCTCTCCCCACTTTCCACACCTGTGTGTGTGGGTGGGGGGTGGTGGTGGTCATGGTTGAGCGTGTAGTGTATCTACAAACTCCCTTGTCCATTTTCCCCCCATCACTTACCTGAATCATAAAGTGTGAGCAGTTACGGATCTGATCTATCTCATTGTTTTATACTATCTCTTAAGAACGGGTATCTGTTTTTCAGAACAATTCTGTTTAGATGTTGATGGAACAGCTAGCTATAGCTTTTATCCTGGATTCCTTAAAGATCCTCTTCTTTTTTTAAACTTTTATTTAATGAATATAAATTTCCAAAGTACAGCTTATGGATTATAGTGGCTTCCCCCCATAACTTCCCTCCCACCCGCAACCCTCCCATCTCCCGCTCCCTCTCCCATTCCATTCACATCAAGATTCATTTTCAATTATCTTTATATATACAGAAGATTGACTTAGTATATATTAAGTAAAGCTTTCAACAGTTTGCACCCACACAGAATATAAAGTGCAAAATACTGTTTGAGTACTAGTTATAGCATTAACTCACAATGAATAGCACATTTAGGATAGGGATCCCACATGAGGAGTAAGTGCACAGTGACTCCTGTTGTTGACTTAACAAATTGACACTCATGTTTATGGCATCAGTAATCACCCTAGGCTCTTGTCATGAGTTGCCAAGGCTATGGAAGCCTTTTGAGTTCTCCGACTGATCATATTTAGACAAGGTCCTAGTCAAAGTGGAAGTTCTCTCCTCCCTTCAGAGAAAGGTACCTCCTTCTTTGATGACCTGTTTAAAGATCCTCTTCTTAAAAGATGAATAATTTAAATAATCTTGACAATTCTTTGAGAGCCAACTGTCTTCTTTTGAAAGGAAATTTTCCAATAACATTTTAAAAGCATGACTTTTAAATAAGCAACAACTTCAAAAGCTTCTAAAAGATCACATAGATTCAAACTGAAATTAATGAATGAAGTTAAGTATATTCAATATAAGCATAATTGTTGTGACCACAGTAGTGGAGCTTCTGTTTGTAACATGTCAATTGAATATTTAGATCTGGGGCCAGCATTGTGGCATAGCAAGTTAAGCCTCCGCCTGAGATGCGGGCATCCCAGATGGACACCAATTCAAGACCTAGTTATGGGGCCATTGCTGTGGTGTAGAGGGTAAAGCTGCCATCTGCAGTGCCAGCACCCCATATGAGCGCCGGTTTGAGTCCAGCTGCTCCACTTCCAATACAGCTCTCTGCTATGGCCTGGGAAAGTAGTAGAATATGGCCCAAGTCCTTGGGCCCATGCATCCGCATAGGAGACTAGGAAGAAGCTCCTAGCTCCTAGCTTTGGATCGGCGCAGCTCCAACCATTGTGGCCATTTGGAGAGTGAACCAGTAGATGGAAGACCGTTCTCTCTGTCTGTACCTCTTTCTGTAATTCTGTTCTTCAAATAAATAAAATAATAATAATAATAAAAGACCCAGTTGCTTCACTTTTGATCCAGCTCCCTACTAATGTGCCTGGTTAAACAGTGGAAGGTGGCCCAAGTCCTTGGGCCCATGCAACCACATAGGGTACCTGGAAGAAGCTCCTGGCTCCTAGTTTTCGCCTGGCCCAGCCCTGCTCATTGCGGTTGTTTGGGGAGTGAACCAGTGGCTGGAAGGTCTCTCTCACTCTGTCTCTTTATGTAACTCTGCCTTTTAAATGAATAAGTATCTTTGAAAAACCAATATTTAGATGGATATTTCCTAAGACAAGAAAATGAAGATCATTTTGAAATAAGAACACGTCTTAATCATCACATAGAAATTAGATAAAGAAAAGTAGGGCTTAACAAGAAAAAAAAAGAATTTTTGCTGGGATTAAATCATCAGGCAGGGGCCGGCGCCATGGCGCACTAGGTTAACGTACAGTGCCAGCATCCCATATACATGCTGGTTCTAGTCCCAGCTCTCTGCTGTGGCCTGGGAAGGCAGTGAAGGATGGCCCTGCACCCCACGGGAGACCAGGAGAAGCATCCTGGCTCCTGCTTTCAGATCAGCGCGGTGCGCCGGCCGCAGCGCACCAGCCGTGGAGGCCATTGGAGGGTGAACCAATGGCAAAAGGAAGACCTTTCTCTCTGTCTCTCTCTCACTATCCACTCCATCTGTCAAAAAAAAAAAAAAAAGCTTAAAAAAAAATTCGCATAGTACAACACATTAAGGACAGAGATCCTGCATGGGGAGTAAGTGCACAGTGACTCCCGTTGTTGACCTAACAATTGACACTCTTGTTTATGGCGTCAGAAATCTCCCTAGGCTCTAGTCATGAGTTGCCAAGGCTATGGAAGCCTCTTGAGTTCGCTGACTTCAATCTTATTTAGACAAGGTCATAGTCAAATTGGAAGTTCTCTCCTCCCTTCAGAGAAAGGTACCTCCTTCTTTGATGGCCCGTTCTTTCTACTGGGATCTCACTCGCAGAGACCTTTCATTTAGGTGGTTTTTTTTTTTTTTTTTTTTTCCAGAGTGTCTTGGCTTTCCATGCCTAAAATACTCTCATGGGCTCTTCAGCCAGATCCAAGTGCCTTAAGGGCTGATTCTGAGGCCAGAGTGCTGTTTAGGACATCTGCCATTCGATGAGTCTGCTGTGTATCCCACTTCCCATATTGGATCGTTCTCTCCCTTTTTTATTCTATCAGTTAGTATTCGCAGACACTAGTCTTGTTTGTGTGATTCTTTTGACTCTTAGACCTGTCAATGTGATCAATTGTGAATTGAAATTGATCACTTGGACTAGTGAGATGGCATTAGTACATGCAATCTTGATGGGATTGTATTGGAATCCCCTGGCACATTTTGAGTTTGACCTGGGAAAATAGAATTGAGAGTCCTCAACAATAATATATTACTTAAGGTTTACAATGAAAATAATTCCAAACATATTGGCTTATACATGGCAGTACACTATTTCTTTTCTAGCAATACATAAGGAGGCGAAGGACTGACCAGGTGCTTCATTAATTTCAACATAAGCTTCCTCTCTGGACACAGTGGCTACTTCAGTCTGTGCCATCAGGAATGCTATCTAGTTCAAAGAAAATGGAATGAAGGAAGCCACTTTTTTCCCTTGAGGTATATTGGAAATTGCACATGTCACTACATTCACTTAGCTTAAGAGAGAAAGGCAGTGCCTGTGTTTATTGAGATAGCATTATCAGGGGCCAGTGTTGTGGTGCAGTGGGTAAAGCCACTGCTTGAAATGCTGCCATCCCATTTCAGAGCACTGGTTCCAGTCCCACCAGCTCTGCTTCCAATCCAATTCACTGCTAATATGCTTGAGAAGACAGTAGAAAATGGCCTAAGTACATCCTTGCCATCCACCTGGCAAACAGATGGAATTCTGGACTCCTGATTTCAGACTGCCCACCTCCTACCATTACAGCCATTTGGGGACTGAAACAGTGGATGGAAGGTATCTCTCTCTTTCTCTCTCCATGCATTTCTAATAAATTAAAAAAATTATTTAAAAAATATAGTATTGCCAACTGACCTCCACTCCAAAAGACTGAAGAGTGTGTATAGAAAATAGTAGTGGAGGCCTTTTTGAGAAAATATGTCTTGAAGAAACAGAGTGATGGGCAGGAACTAGAGGGTGAGGAGTGATTCAGGGAGGTAGGCTTTTTAACAGGGGAGCATTTTGACATCATTAAATTCTTAGAGTATAAATAATAAATGTCTCATTTGAAGACATTGAGAAAAATGGCACAACTGATGGTGGAGTAATTGTCTCCAGCCAAGAATTAAGACAATTCAATCTACAGAATGACAAGACTGGAGAGAGACACATGCAGAAATATTTGCGGGCTTGGTGGCAGAATTTGATGTCATTGTGTTTTCTTCTGATTTCCATGTAGAATGGACCGGAAGTAAAGTCATCTTTTGAGAGTGACTCAGGGATGACATGAGGAGCCATACTGTTGAAGAGACAGAAGGAAATCAGGGCAGCCATGTGTAAACAGTGCTCTGCTCATCACCAGCAGTTGCCATGTGCTCGCCTTACCATAAGAGTGATCCACAGGACTGCAAAGTGCATAACCCCAAGGTCTGGGGCAGGGACGTTGACACCATGGAGTGTGCGGGTGAAAAACTGACTAGAGAGAGAGAGAAGGGAGACAGAGGGATCGTGACAGGGAGAGGGAGAGAGAGAGGATGGTAATGTGCAATGCTAGGGTTGTTATTTTCAGTCTGAATTTATGATGTATCATCTTTCTATCATTCATTAATGATGAACTCATGCTTATATTCCCCACTCTGCACTGTGTTTGACTTAGCACTTTATCATTTCATGACTTCATTAACTTACATTCTACTTCTCTTTCTTATTCCATCCAATTTGATAAACTTGCTCAATTTTTTTAAGGATTTATTTATTTGTTTGAAAGAGTTTCAAAGAAACAGAGGGAGACACACACACACACACACACACACACACACACACACACAGGTCTTCTGTCCATTGGTTCACTCCACAAGTGCCTGAAACGACTAGGATTGTATCAGGCCACACAGGAGCCAGGAGCATCTGGTAATCACTATCCTACTCTCAACTTCTAAAATTCTACATAAAAACAAGATCATGTGCTACCGCTACCTGTTTTTCTGTGCCTGGTTTATTTCACTTAACATAATGACCTCCAAATCCACCCATGTTATCTCAAATGACAAAATTTCACCCTTTTTAAGTAGTATTGCATGTTGCGTATGTATCACATTTCTTTAATCCATTCATCAGTTGATTGGCAGTTAGGTTGTTTCCATTTCTTACCTTCTGTGAATAGTACAGCATGGGAGTACAGATGTCTCTTCAACAAACTGATTTCATTCCCTGTAGCTATATGCCCAGTGTTAGGATTGCTGGGTCATATGGTAGCTATATTTTAAAATTTTTGTAATAGCTCTACTAATTCACATTCTTATCGACACTGTGAAAATATTCTGTTGTCTCCACATTCTCGCCAGCACTTGTTCTTTTGTCTTTTTATTTATAGTTAACCTAACTGGAGTGAAGTGGTAAACACACAAATGACCAACCATGACCACCACACTGAGAGTTTTGTCCTCTGAAATATAATCCTGGTTTCATTTCTATCCAGATATGCTGGGATGACTTAAACAGAAGTTCTGAAAAACTTTTGAAGTCCAAGAAGTGTAAATCAGTAGTTTTCATATACTAATTCTACTGTCACTTTATTCTTATCACAGTAGTTGCCCCTCATATGAGGTTAACAGGCAGTGCCAAGACTTGCTAACTTAGAAAAAAATTCAGACATATGAGTTTAATGTGCCTTATGGACTCCCCCGGATGACTGATGTCTGGCTGTTTTTATAAAAGGCAATGGCCTTGCAGGAAGTCTGGCCTGATTACTAAAAATGGGTGGCATTTATTCCCTCCCTTTCCCATATCTCATCAATAAGGGGAAAGTAGAAATTTACAGTAAAGAAAAATACAGGTAGATACAATTTTGAATTTAAATTCAAATTTTAAGCAACATGTCAAGGATCCAAATGTAAATAACTAAAATGAAATGCGTCTATCGGGTTCAATATGGTCAGTATTCAACTATTAAAAAAGCTTAATGATACCAATGATATATAGATAGTGGTTCTAAGGTAGTAGTCTTATGAAGTATTTTCTTTCATTAAGTCATTTCCCAGGATAAGTAAAATATCAATAGGTCAGATTTCAGTGTAGAGGAATAAATCTTAAGCTTCTTGAGAAACATACAGACATTATATCTGTGTAGTCCTGATACCTGTATTTATACAAAGATAATATTGCATTTGAAGCAGAATTAATATAAGGTTTATTTTCATAATTAAATATCAAGTATGATAAAAGCATACCTGAAGGGCCAGTGCTGTGGAATAGTGGGTATAGCCACTGCCTGCAGTGCCGGCATCCCATATGAGTGTTGGTTTGAGTCCCAGCTGCTCCACTTATTTTTTTTATCTTTTTTTTTTATTTGACAGGTAGAGTCATAGACAGTGAGAGAGAGAGACAGAGAGAAAGGTCTTCCTTCCGTTGGTTCACTCCCCAAATTGCCGCCACGACCGGCGCCGCGCCGATCCAAAGCCAGGAGCCAGGTTCTTCCTCCTGGTCTCCCATGTGGAGGTTACAGGTAATTTATCTATAGGTAGTTCTACATCTGCTGCTTTGGTGATTCCCTGAAAGATCTACACTTAATAATTGGGAGACCCTCCAACTAGATGGGATTAAGGAATTATAGCTAATACAATGTATCCATGTAAAATGCTTAAGGATAATTAAGCTCATGAAGAGCTGTTTGTGTTTCTATTTTCTCAGGTCCTACAGAAACTGTAAAGCTGTATAGGTCTGCATGCATTCTTACGGAGTTACTTCTAAGGGTACAGTTGAAAATATGCTATGGGATCGCAAATCCCCTTGGGCTAGATGGTAATGGTAACATCTTAAGTTTTAAAGTGATCATATAGGTGGGATTAAGTGTAAGAGTGATTATGTCAATAGGATTAAGTGTTTACTACTAATAAAGTTAAAGAGAAGTAAATGCTCCAACATGGGAAGGAGTCTGTACAGCAGACTCATAGAGTGGCAATGGTTTTAAGTAGCACTCAGTGACTTCAAAATCAGCCCTAAAGGCATTCTGCTCTGGCTACAAAGCCCCCAAGAGCATTTCAGGTGTGGAAAGCCAGGACACTTGTGTGGAAAGTGTCTCTACGTGGAGAACCTCCCTGGGTGAGACCCCAGTGGAAAAGAGTGGCCATCAAAATAGGATGTACTTTTCTCCAGAGGGAGGAGAGAACTTCCACTTTGAGTATGGCCTTGTCTGAATGCTGATGGAGTTTGTGGGACTCAGAAGGCTTCCATGGCCTAGGCAGCGCATGTCAAGAGCCTCAGGTGTTCACTCACATCACACGTAAGAGTGTTAATTGTTAAATTAACAACAGGAGTCACTGTGTACTAACTTCCCATGTAGGACCCCTGTTCTCAAAAGAGCTACAGTATTAACTTTAATGGCAAAACTTAATCTCAAAGATTTGCTTTGTTCTATTGTGTAATATTATGGACCATGAGTTCTAGTTATATTTAAGTGTCAAACTCCATTGCCTGTGTTTTTAGGTATTTATTTAACGTTTAGTAAGTGCCTCAAATGTAAAATCTTGCATACCTGTCTCTCTGTGAAATTGCTATCTCATGTTTTAACATAGGGTCAGATATTTAAAGGCAGCCGAGGAGATTTCTGAGAATGGCAAAACTCTGTGGACTTTGGGTTCCAAGATTTGGATTCCAAGCTTTTGTGTATAGCTTTAAAGATGCCCTGATGCAGTCTCCGTACTGAAAAGGGTAGCCGCAAAAGCTGTTCCAGAGAACTAAGGAGCTTCTAACTAAAGCTCCCGTATTGGGAATTGCTGATGACAGGATTCTATGGAACTTGGATTCCAAGATTTGGATTCCAAACTTCTGTATGTAGCTTTAAAGAGGCCCTGATACAGACTTTGTACTGAAAAGGGTAGCTACAAAAGTTGTTATGGATTCCAGGATTTGGATTCTAAGCCACGTGTTTGCTTAAAAGCCTCTGAAACAGACACTGTGCTGGACCAGGGAGCTGCAAAGGTGTTCCAAGGAATCAGGGAGTTTTTAACAAAAACTCCAACATCAGGAATTCCTGAGCAAGCCATTCATAAGAAGATCCTCTCCAGAGCAGCTTCAGCGTAAATGAAAGGGGCCTTACTAGGTGCTATTGAGCACGACGACCTCTGTAAAATTAGGACCAAACTTCTACCTCTTAAGTCTCCACAGGTGAATACAAGACATGCCTGACTGTTCCAATAAGCCAATCAGAAACCTTAAGTACTTCAAAGCAAAAAGGATAAGTAAAACTTTTGCCTTTGTCTCCTTAAGGCAAACATGCTGTACCTGCCTTTCTTAATTATCTCTGGGAACTGTTATTGATGAAAAAGCTACCTGATGATTTCTATTGTAATTCTCTATACTCAAACTAAATGAGTTTCTAATTGTTTTTGCTCCAGTTTTGCTTATAGTAATTAACAACTTATATGTTTCAGAATTCAACTTCTGGGAGTAACTGACCATTCAGGGGACACAGACCTTGGCAATGACCGAAACTGCAGCAGCTCACAAAGCAAATGTGTTAGATAGGATAGACAGAGACTTCCAGACTCTGGATAAGAAGGGCCTGCACCACGCCCCTCATAAGCAGGAAGCAGTTACAGAAGAGATGTTTCGATGTCCATCAACTTCCCTTAGGATTAAGGGATGGAGTCTCTGAGGGGGGAATGTAGTAGGCAAGCATATACGTTAATATTGATTAGGTTTGTGAGCTGGAAGACCATGCGTTCACCACGCCCCTGTGTGACCTCATCCCTCTACCTGATACCTTCACACGCCCCTGTGTGACCTCATCCCCCTACCTGGCCACACCTGGATGCCTACCAGCCAATCAGGTTAATTAACCACTCCCCTTTGGAAGTGGGTTAAAGGCCTGGGACACAGTGTGTCCACGCTTCTCTTCTTCCCTGGCCTCCTGCCAGGAGGGGGCTTGCTGTAGCCCTGTGCCTCCAGGGCGCATGGCCTTCGGACCATGTGCTCTAGGCTTCCTGGCCTAGATGTTCCTCCACGTCGCTGGTACCTGATGCTCGGTATGAACCCTGATTTACCTCTCTCTCTTAATAAAGCTCTCACTCTCCTATGCATCTTTCTCACTAAATATAAGCTTAAAATATACCATGCTGCCTCGTTTATCTGTGCTGGTATTTAGAATTCTTCTCTAAATATTAGGCAAGAACCCTCTTGGGTTTACTAATATTGGGGATTTATTAGTAAGCATACGGCAAAATCGTATGGCACCCCAAATTCCGGTAGCACATGTGGCACCCCAGATAGCACTGCTGGGGAACTCTAAAGGGCCACATTTTAGTATAAATTTTAGGGGGTCATGTCCGATTTCATGGCCATTGTGGCCAATTGGGGAGTGAACACACAGGGGATGGAAGACTGCTTTCTCTCTGCCTCTCCTTCTCTCTCTGTGTAACTCTGATTTTCAAATAAATAAATAAATATTTTTTAAAAAGCGTACATGATATTTAGCATAATAGATTTTCCCATAAATTACAGAGAAATAATTCTCATATTAGCTAATAGTTGATTACTTTTAGTAACCTTACTGAGATAATTGAGCACCACTGAAGAAACAGTTAAAGATAGCAATCTTCAAAAATCTATAGAGCCCATGATTTACCCTGAGTTTTCAAGTTAACCTTAAGAAGTCTTCTGGGTGGGTGAAGAGGCATCCCTAACTCCTGTCCTGTCCAAAAAAATAAAAGGAACTTGGTTCTTATGTGTTTCAAGTACTTAGCTCCCAAGTAGAATTCACTTGAAGAACATATTCCTCAATAGAAAAGTTTGCAAACCACTGCTGTAAAGATAATAGGAACCATGATTTTCTTTACATCTTTTAAATTCAATCCTTTTATCATATTGGAAAAATGTCTAACATAGAGTGCACTCCTTTAGCCATAACTCTTTCTAAACCCTCAATCTTGGCTGCAAGGTTGAGTCCTAATTACTACTGACAAATCAGAGTAATCCCTTCCAATTTTCCAGTTACTGATTTTGGGATAGGAATCTAACTTTTTCTGAGGGATTAAACAAAAAAGGGTTTTGAGGATTTTTCTGGGACGTTGACAGCTCTTATGGGTGGTGGTGGTTTTGAGAATGCAATTCTAGATACATTCCAAGTGACAGACATCCTAGGGACATGAGGACATGTGTCTATTCTAAGTCAGTATAATGTATGGCTGAACAAATAATGGAAAGACTACTCATGAACTTGATTGCCCTGTTGATCTCTGAAAAAACTACCCTTAAAGTTTGACCTACTTCTGATTTAATTTGTGTTAATCAGTATGTGTCCTATTATATAAGACCATTTGGACTTTTCTTCTGTTACTTGTAGTGAAATCATCCTGACTTACACATATATGGTAGAGAAAGGAGGTAGCTTGTGTAAGACACTATGGTGCAAACAGGCTTGGAAGTTTCAAGAAACATCAAGGATGCTCCTCAAGAATAAAGCTGAAGTTAGTGGTTCTAAAAACCAACAAGAAAGAAGCTGTGACTAGAAACATACATGGTTTAAGGTGATGGAAGCCCAGGTTAATGGAATTAAGGTGTTTAAAGTGTAAAGATTATGGGATAAGTTGGAATGAAGAGCATAGAGAAATTCTGCTGCCTGGGTGAAAATTTTCCTATGACCTCAGAAGTCTGTATAATGACAAAAGTTAATGGCAGAGCTGAAGAACAGAATAGCAACTGATATTTTCAAATACTTTGTGACACATGCAACATAAGAATAGCTTCACCTATAAAGGACTTCAGCAAAAGAATCATTCCAAAGACATATTTCCACTGAGACCAAGAAATGGAGACAAAGAAAGGATTTTGTGAAATGTTTGAGTTTATATAGAAGGTTAAGAAACATAGGATGTGATTTCCAAAGAAAAAATTTTTGGGAAAGATAAAGCTTAGATAAGTCAAAGAAAAAGAAGGGAAATACACACACACACACACACACGAGACAGAGAGAGAAGGTTAGACAATCTGCGGAGGATACTAGGCAAAGATTAAAGGAATATGAGGCACTGAGAGAGCAGCCACTATCATTACAATCATTTCAATGTGTGCTAAGGTTTGGCAGGGCTAAGATAATAAAAAAGAGTTTTTCAAAGAGAAAATGAGGATATTTCAAAAAGTCTTAGAAAATGGAATTAAAAGATACAGCACATTTCCCATGAACTTTTTGAGGACCCTTGCATATGAGGAGATTATTATGGAAAATTAAGCTGTGCAGTAAATTTAATTAGTTTTTAGAATCCTCCCTCTACTCCAGAAGTAGCAGAATCCTCAATCCTTTGGTGAACTCAACTTTGCTAGGTTTCTAAGGGGACAATGATGTAATGACCACCCTAGTAGATTTGAGGCTTTGATCTCTCTAAGTAGAGCACACAATATTGCTTTTTGTATGTCTCTTTTGAAATGGAAAAGATGATTAAGGAAGAAAATAAGCTTTCCAAAAAGTCAGTAATCCATGGACAAAAGTTTATTTTCCTTTCTTGATTATTTTACCTATTTGTCCAATGGATAGAATTTGTTAGTATATGAAAAAATTCTTCTTTAAAGGAGATTGCAAATATCCTTCACTCTGTAAAAATGTGAATTATATAATTGCTTAAAGTATTCGCTTAATTTCTTAAAAAATTATGAAAAATGTTAGTGCTATAAAATAATTAGCTTGTTGATTATTGAGTGAAAAGATTATATTAAACACTCACACTAACTAATATTATAAACTACTGTAATGGAAAAATCCACATTTTATAAAGTGAATTAAATATAGATTTTGGGCATATACAGATTTGAGGATATTTAATGCTTGTCATATTTTATAGAATAGTCTTCTAATAAAAGAGGTAGGGGACACAATAAAACACTTTATATAATGAAAATATTTTGGGTTTTACTATAGTCTTTTTTAAACTTTATTATGATGTTATAAAGTTTTGATTAACATGTAATAGTTGTACATTTTATGGGATATAGTGCAACATTTCTTTTTATAGTTTTTAAAAAGCATATGTTTTAAGATTTAACAATTTTTATAATTTTGACATAATTACTTAATATGTATTATTGTATACATACACATATGTACTATTATTTCTTAAAAATAGGGATACTAATATCAGTTAATGTGGGATTCATGACATTCATCATAAAGTGAGTAAAGAAGGGTATAACATTATGTAGAGGTATAATTCAGTGAAGACAATTTTATTTATAACTCTGTCAAAAAATATGACATTCTGATATTTTATGTTTTCTATTTATATTTATCGCAGTGCAATATTTCAACACTTGTACACAATGTAATCCAATCTAACCAGACAATTAGCCTTCCTATTTCCTTGTTTTTCTTTTTGTTTGGAGTCTCCCAGCTCCTCTATTCTAGCCCTTTATATGATATGTAATATATTATTTTGAACTATTGTTCAAATTGTATCATAGGACACTAGCATTTGCTCCTTCTCTCTTACTGCTTTTCTACACTTTTACAGTTTTAATTATGTGGTTCTTACTGTGTCAACTATCTTCCTTTTCTCTTGTATGTATCAAGTATGCATTAATTTCTCACAGGTTAAGTTAGTTTAAGTTTATCTGCAAAATCATCCATGATTATTCTTTTCCTTGGCGGTTTCCCTTCCCCAAAGATCCTGCATCAATCCAGTTAGCATTAAAAGATGACTTATTTTGATTAATTTTTAGAACTTAAATGCACCAAGCTATTAACTTCTTTTTAACTGTAAATGTATTGTGTGCAGAAAACCTTAGTTTTGTTATGCCTATTCCCTTAATTCTATAGGAAAATAATAGTAATTTACCTCCAAAGATTCTTATGAGGATTAAATATGATGATGTAGGTAAAGCATTTACCATAGTGATTGTCGCCAAGAAAAACTAATAAATGTTTATAATGTTAATAAAAACAACCTAATAAAACAAACCTAAACATTTTGAATTGTATTATAATAACATGAACTTCTTGAGATATTTATGTAATGAACATAAAGCATGTAATATTTTACATATTATACATGTATGTGTATAATCTTTTAAAATGTATAACATTCAAGTAGTATATGCGCCTGTTAAATAACTTTGAGCTTACCATTGATTTCTTACTGTGCAGTGCTATTTTACAATTGTTCATACAAAAGCTCAAATAAATTTAGCCAACATCCCTTTTGAAGCACTAGGAGAATGACCCAGAATCATTCATTGTTGTTACTTTCCTTTATTTCCTACTGCTGTCCTTGATTCAGGCTTGAAAGTAGGCTTTTTTTTTTCCCCCAGCAGTGGCAAATGTCTGATTCCTGGTAAGTGATTCTCTGATCAAATCAGTTTGAGTAGAGTCAATTTAGCTGGGTTTACGGGATTTGGCTTCTCAGGATAAGTAGCTATTTCTGTGCTGATACACTCTTATCTTCTTTCACAGTGGTTAACAAGTACCTAACAGAATGATGGATTTGCAAGGGTCACTCTATAAAAATATTTGCTGTATTTCTTAGGTGAAAAATTCTTTGGCACCTGAAACTTCTGTTACATGGCAATTTGACCATATTAATTATTATGGCATATTCAACAAATTGTTTAGTTTTAAAGACTTATGGAAAGCTACCTTGATAATTTTATTTGAAGCCAGGATATATGAACAGTAGCACTTGGGAGATTAATATCTTGTAATAAAGTTGGGCACTATGAAATTATTTGTAAAGTAAAATCTCAATGACAGTGGTTAGGGAAATAATTGAAATAGGTTTAAAATACAGTTTTGGCTTATGGTATATTTTTCATGTGGGAGAAAGAAAACTGCAGCCTTTTGGATGAAGGTACCTGGTATAAAGAGCTTGGGAGAAGATGGTTCATAATGAGCAATTGACTGTTCAAACTGTATTGAGGCCAAAGATTAAAGAAGAGACAATGCGGTATTTATGTTTTAGTATGTTTGTGTATCTGTATAAGTATTGCTGTCTCTGATTTAGGCCTTAAATATTTTTTCTCATTTTTAAGCATGAATCTTTTAATTAGGCTTCTTTTACTGAGAACCATTTTTCCCTAAGTCTGTTTCCTTACTGCTTGTTTTGTTCAATCACACCTTGTTTATTGACTTCCTGCTATCTGTAAGCATTGTTCCAAGCTGCAACTCTCAAGGGTCAAGGACATCCTGGATTTTTGGGGAATCTTCTGGTGTTCCACTTACTGCAATATTCAACTCAAGTTAACTAAGTAAATATTTACTATGAATAAAGTACTATCCTGATGATAGCAAAGATGTACCAAGTCTCAGATCTCAAGAAAGTCATAATCAGATTAGAGACAAACATTTACAAATACATATGTAAGGTGTATTAATTTTGAGATGATGTTTGTTTAACTCGTTATGAAATTCTGAGAATGGTTTTGACTATGCCATTGAAAGCAAGGTAGAGAGAGGAAGATTTATTATTAAATTTGACATTTAGATCTGATCATTCTCTCCTTTTTAATTCTATCAGTATGAGAAGACACAAGTCTTGTTTATGTGATCCCTTTGACTGTTAATCCTATCACTATGATCAATTATGAACTGAAACTGATCACTTTGACTAGTGATATGGCATTGGTACATGCCACCTTGATGGGATTGAATTGGAATACCCTGGCACGTTTCTAACTCTACCATTAGGGGTAAGTCCAATTGAACATGTGCTGACCTATATATACATCTCCTCCCTCTCTTATTCCCACTCTTATATTTAACAGGAATCACTTTTCAATTAAATTTAAACACCTAAGAATAATTGTGTGTTAATTAAAGAGTTCAGCCAATAGCATTAAGTAGAACAAAAAAAAATACTAAAAGGAATAAAGTAGTAAGTTGTTCCTCGACAGTCAGGACAAGGGCTGATCAAGTCATTGTTTCTCATAGTGTCCATTTCACTTCAACAAGTTTCCTTTGGGTGCTCAGTTACTTGTCACCGATAAGGGAGAACATATGATATTTGTCCCTTTGGGACTGGCTTGATTCACTCAGCAGATGTTTTCCAGATTCCTCCATCTTGTTGCAAATGACTGGATTTCATTTTTTTTACTGCTGTATAGTATTCTATAGATTACATATCCCATAATTTCTTTATCTAGTCTACTGTTGATGGGCATTGAGGATGATTCCAGGTCTTAGCTATTGTGAATTGAGCTGCAATAAACATTGAGGTGCAGACAGCTCTTTTATTTGCCAATTTCATTTCCTTTGGGTAAATTCCAAGGAGTGGGATGGCTGGGTTGTTTGGTAGGGATATATTCAAGTTTCTGAGGAATCTCCAAACTGACTTCCATAGTGGCTTGACCAGTTTGCATTCCCACCAACAATGGGTTAGTGTCCCTTTTTCCCCACATCCTCTCCAGCATCTGTTGTTGGTAGATTTCTGTATGTGAACCATTCTAACTGCGATGAGGTGAAACCTCATTGTGGCTTTGAGTTGCATTTCCCTGATGGCTAGTGATCCTGAACATTTTTTCATGTGTCTGTTGGCCATTTGGATTTCCTCTTTTGAAAAATGTCTACTTAGGTAAATCTTGGCCCATCTCTTTTTTTTAACTTTTATTTAATGAATATAAATTTCCAAAGTACAGCTTATGGATTACAGTGGCTTCCCCCGCTCCATAACTTCCCTCCCACCTGCAACCCTCCCCGTTCCCGCTCCCTCTCCCCTTCCATTCACATCAAGATTCATTTTCAATTCTCTTTATATACAGAAGATCAGTTTAGCATATATTAAGTAAAGATTTCAACAGTTTGCACCCACATAGAAACACAAAGTGAAAAATACTGTTTCAGTACTAGTTATAGCAGTAATTTACATTGGACAACATATTAAGGACAGAGATCCTACATGAGGAGTAAGTATACAGTGACTCCTGTTGTTGACTTAACAAATTGACACCCTTGTTTATGGCATCAGTAATCACCCTAGGCTCTTGTCATGAGTTGCCAAGGCTATGGAAGCCTTCTGAGTTCCCCGACTCTGATCATATTTAGACAAGGTCACAGTCAAAGCGGAAGTTCTCTCCTCCCTTCATAGAAAGGTACCAGAATCATGAAGCAAGGCCCATCTCTTAAGTGGGTTGTTTGTTTTGTTGTTGTGGAGTTTCTTGATCTCTTTGTAGATTCTGGTTATTAATGCTTTATCAGTTGCATAGTTTGCAAGTATTTTTTCCCATTCTGTCGGTTGCTTCTTCACTTTCCTGACTGTTTCTTTTGCAGTACAGAAACTTCTCAATTTGATGTAATCCCGATTGTTAATTTTGGCTTAGACTGCCTGTGCCTCCAGGGTTTTTTCCAAGAAGTCTTTGCCTGTGCCAATATCTTGCAGGGTTTCTCTGTTGTCCTCTAATAATTTGATGGAGTCGGGTTGTAGATTTAGATCTTTAATCCATATTGAGAGGATTTTTGTGTAAGGTGTAAGGTAGGGGTCTTGCTTCATGCTTCTGCACATGGAAATCCAGTTTCCCCAACACCATTTGTTGAACAGACTGTCCTTGCTCCAGGAATTGGTGTTAGATCCTTGATCAAATATAAGTTGGCTGTAGATGTTTGGGTTGATTTCTGGTGTTTCAATTCTGTTCCATTTGTCTATCCATCTGTTTCTGTACCAGTACCATGCTGTTTTGATAACAACTGCCCTGTCGTATGTCCTGAAATCTGGTATTGTGATGCCTCTGGCTTTGTTTTTGTTGTACAAGATTGCTTTAGCTATTCGAGGTCTCCTGTGCCTCCATATGAATTTCAGCATCATTTTTTTCCAGATCTGAGAAGAAGGTCTTCGGTATTTTGATTGGTATTGCATTGAATGTATAAATTGCTTTTGGGAGAATGGACATTTTGATGATATTGATTCTTCCAATCCATAAGTATGGAAGCTTTTCCCATTTTTTGGTATCCTCTTCTATTTCTTTCTTTAAGATTTTTGTAATTTTCATCGTAGAGATCTTTAATGTCCTTGGTTAAGTTTATTCCAAGGTATTTGATTGTTTTTGTAGCTATTGTGAATGGGATTGATCTTAGCAGTTCTTCCTCAGCCATGGCATTGCCTGTGTATACAAAGGCTGTTGATTTGTGTGCATTGATTTTATATCCTGCCTCTTTGCCAAACTCTTCTATGAGTTCCAATATTCTCTAGTAGAGTTCTTTGGATCCCCTAAATAAAGAATCATATCATGTGCAAAGAGGGATAATTTGACTTCTCTGTTGCCAATTTGTATCCCTTTAATTTTTTTTTCTTGCCTGATGGCTCTGGGTAAAACTTCCAGAACTATATTGAATAGCAGTAGTGAGAGTGGGCATTCCTGTCTGGTACCAGATCTCAGTGGAAATGCTTCCCATTCAGTAGGATGCTGGCCATGAGTTTTTCATAAATTGCTTTGATTGTATTGAGGAATGTTCCTTCTATACCCAGTTTGCTTAGAGTTTTCATCATGAACGGGTGTTGTATTTTATCAAATGCTTTCTCGGCGTCTATTGAGATAATCATATGGTTTTTCTTCTGCAGTCTGTTAATGTGGTGTATCACATTGATTGTTTTGCGCACATTAAACCATCCCTTCATACCAGGAATAAATCCCACTTGGTCTGGGTGGATGATCTTTCTGATGTGTTGTTGCATTCTATTGGCCAGAAGTTTATTGAGGATTTTTGCATCTATGTTCATCAGGGATATTGGTCTGTAATTCTCTTTCAGTGCTGCATCTTTTTCAGGTTTAGGAATTAAGGTGATGCTGGCTTCATAGAAAGAATTTGGGAGGATTCCCTCTTTTTTGATTATTCTGAATAGTTTGAGAAGAATTGGAGTTAATTCTTTAAATGTCTGGTAGAATTCAGCAGTGAATCCATCTGGTCCTGGGCTTTTCTTTGTTGGGAGGGCCTGTATTACTGTTTCAATTTCTGTCTCAGTTATGGGTCTGTTTAGGTTTTCTATGTCTTCCTGGTTCAATTTAGGTAGGTTCTATGTGTCCAGGAATCTATCCATTTCTGATAGATTTCCCTGTTTGCTGGCATGCAACTCTTTGTAGTAATTTCTGATGACTCTTTATTTCTGTGGTGTCTTTTATTACATTCCCTTTTTCATCTCTTATTTTATTGATCTGGGTCTTTTCTGCAGGACAGAGTGAAATATAAAAAGAGAATTTCAAAAATGAGATTTCAGAGATAACTGGGAGTCATCATGTGTAGAGGTGGAAATGAGGGGGCTGTTGAGAATGTGGGGAGAGAGGATAGTCATGGCAAGCAGGAGGGTAGTTCTTATCTCTTGCTCAACATACTGTGAATCCATACTAGAGTTAGGTAACTGCTCAGGAATGTGTCTTTCCTGAAAACAGGTATTGACTTTAGTGAAAAATTAATCAATTTTTTATAATTTTTTAGAGACTAGGATGGGACAGGAATGATCTGATCTTGGAGCCTGGTGTCTTGTCTTTATTCTTCCCCTAACTAGCAGATTAATCCAGGAACTGTAAATGAAACTCTCTGGATTTTTCTTTCCTTTGAAGCCAAGAGATGCTTCCTAGATGTTATCCAGGATTTAAAATTCAATTTAAGGTTAAACAGCAAAGAACTGCAAACTGGTGCTTCACGTGGAGATTTATTGTTCTCAGAGAGCCCAGGATGCCAGGTTTTTGTCTGCATTTTTAAAATTATTTTTTAAATTTATCACTACTTCCATAAAATGGCAATTTTCTATATTTAGTTTCTGGTTGCTGAGAGAGGGTCTATGCCGCTGGTTGAATTTCCAGCCTGTGTTCTGAGTTCTACCATGCCAAACACAGAACATTGCAAGTCTTGAGACATCCTCTGAGATCTCTGCTCACAACTGGGCAAGATCTGTAGCATCAGTAGGAGTTAGCATTATTGAAAAATGCAGAAAGAAGCTGTTTGTGGAGCAGTAACATAGCCTCCACCTCATTTTGTTTCCAGAATGAAGTTCCAAAAAAATCCAGTACTACCTCTGGTAAGCCAGATGCTTCCATGGCTACTTGAAAATGTGAAGATGAAGTCTATTTTCTGTAAAATCATGTTTTTGTAAAATGAATTTATTGCATGTCATCTTTCCATCCAGAAGCAGAGGACTCATGCACTCAGCTCTTAACAAAATGAAATTTTTAATGGATTATTTTCAATTTTTGAAGATAGAGATTATCCATTTTCATTTTGAGATTTTAGATTAGATTTCCAAGAAGCAAAGCAATAAATTTCAGGATTTATGAAAAAATAAATGTTTATGAGGAAACATAGCAGGACACTTTATGAACAGAAAATTAATTGCTATAGAAGAAGGAGCATCAACTAAAAGTGGTGTTTTAAAAGAAAAGGGAAATTACCAACTTGTGAGGAAAAAAAAAACAGAGAAATAGAGGTCGAAAATTAAGAAAGTGATAGAAATATTGTTTCTTGAATATATTTTGAAACTAAAGAATTTCAACTGAATACATTAATAGTGTGAAATTCTTAATTTATTTTATGTATTTGAAACGCAGAGTGATGAGAGAGAGGGAGAGAGAATGAGAGAGAGAAAGATAGAGATCTTTTATATATTGATCCATTCCCCAAATGGCTGTAATTACTGAGGTTGGACTAAGCAGAACCCAGGAGGTTAAAACACCATCCTGGTCTCCCAGGTGGATGGCAGGAGCCCAAATACTTGGACCATCTTCCTCTGCTTTCCCAAGTTCATTACCTGGGTGCTGGGTTGGAAGCAGAGCAGTCTGGTATTCTGATATAGGATGCTGGCATTGTAGACAGTGGCTTAACATGCTGTGCTACAATGTCAGCCCCCATGTATTATTTTAAGTTATCGTTTTGTATATAATTTATTACTGGATAAATGCAAACAGAAATACTACAGATGTGGATGCCTTATAAGACAGAGGATAGTTTTCTCATTTTAGCTAAATTTTTTTGACTTAGGAAGACTGCATTATTCTTAAGGCCGTTGTGTTCATGTATCATACATGTGGTCACTAGTGTCAACCAGTGAGTCCTGTTCTTAAGATACACTAACATCATTTTCACTTAAAATGCAGAGAGAGAGAGAGAGAGAGAGAGAGAGAGATCTTGAGATCTTCCATCAACTTCCCAAATGCCTCAAAGCCAGACTAATCTAAAGCAAAGATCCAGGAATTCCATTAGGGTCTCCCACATGTCAAGGTCTCAAATACTTGACACCTGCTACCTCCCAGATATATTAGACGGAAGCTAGGGGCTGGTGCTGTGGTGTAGTGAGTAAAGCTGCCACCTGGCGTGTTGGCATCCCATATGGGCACCAGTTCAAGACCCGGTTGCTCCACTTCTGATCCAGCTTTCTGCTGTGGCCTGGGAAAACAGTAGAAGATGGCCCAAGTCCTTGGGTCCCTGCACCCACGTAGGAGACCAAGAAGATGCTCCTGGCTCCTGGCTTCAGATTGGTGCAGCTCCGGCCATTGCGGTCAACTGGAGAGTGAAACAGCGGATGGAAGACCTCTCTCTCTCTCTCTCTTTGTGTCTCCTTTTCTCTCTGTGTAACTCTGACTTTCAAGTAAATAAATAAATATTTTTTAAAAAGAAGAAAGCTGGATTGAAAGCAGAAGAGGGACCCAACACCAGGTAGTCTGAGAGGTGGTGTAGGCATCCTCAAGGCAGTTTAACTCTGCTCCATGATACCCACTCCACTAACATCTTTTAATAGGGATCATGCTATGAGGCAAGAAACATAATACCACTGACATCAAAACTAATGATCTTTCTGGAAACAGTATTGCAGAGCAAACCTCTTGCTGACCCTGAATGTGAAGAAAAGCACAAAGTAAGCATTTAGAAGAGAAATCAAGCTGACCAGAACTTCAGCACCTCATAAAGAGTTAATGTTTGGTAGACTGGTTCTTCCACAGGATAAATGGGAGTGCCCTTTGAAAATCTGCAGCACTAACAGCCCTTCTTTATGTCATACAGCTGCTTGGAACTGGAAATATATATATGTTTTTCAGTCTGAGTGCAGATATAGAGAGATATTGCAAACTCCCAAAACAAACTTGTGGGGTTGGCAAGCACCAATCCCACAAAGTAACATAGAACAAAAAGTAGAGAGATTCTCTGTACAACCAAGGAAAGCAAGAATCAGAATAGTTATAACTGGTAGACTAAATCAATTTTTTGAAGAAAGGCTAAAACTACAAAGACAATTTTGCTGAAGTTTGGAAACACTGAGACCAATTGCAAATCTAAGAGAATGTTGGCTATCAAGAGACACAAACATGTTGAACTGGAAAGAGATAAGAGAAAGGCCAATTAATCTACTCCTAAGCTTTGATTTTTTGTTTTATCATGGGGATGATAAAATATTAAGGTTAATATTTTTAAAAAATACCAATTTCAAAAATGGATATAACTAGGCAGATTATGAACAAGGAAATATAAAGACTTAGAGACTTCAGAATAACTAGAATGAACCGGTATCTATAGACTTGCCACCCATGAGCAACGGAATACACTTCTTCTCAAATATACATGGAACTTTCTTCAGGATAGACCATATGTTAGACCATGAACTCACAGCTCACAGCACACTTTATGTTGAAAGAATGAAACATTACCTTCAGTTAGGAAAAACAAAAACAGACATGTTTGTACTTATAATTTCTATTCAATAGTTTAATGAAGTTTCTTTACAAGGAAATTAAACAAGACAAAGAAAGAAAATTCATCCAGAATGGAAAGGAAGAATAAAACTATTGGCCGGCGCCGCGGCTCACTAGGCTAATCCTCCGCCTGCGGCGCCGGCACCCCGGGTTCTAGTCCCGGTTGGGGTGCCGGATTCTGTCCCGGTTGCCCCTCTTCCAGGCCAGCCCTCTGCTGTGGCCAGGGAGTGCAGTGGAGGATGGCCCAGGTGCTTGGGCCCTGCACCCCATGGGAGACCAGGAAAAGCACCTGGCTCCTGGCTCCTGCCATCGGATCAGCGCGGTGCGCTGGCCGCAGCGCGCCGGCTGCGGCGGCCATTGGAGGGTGAACCAACGGCAAAAGGAAGACCTTTCTCCCTGTCTCTCTCTCTCACTGTCCACTCTGCCTGTCAAAAAAAAAAAAAAAAAAAAAAAAAAGAATAAAACTATCTATATTCATATACAAAATAATTTTGTATCTTAAAACATTTCTAAGGCATTCATTAAGATAATATTATAATTACTTAATGAGGTTCAAGAAAGTTGTAGGCCACAAAGCCAGTACATAAAAATCAATTGTATTTCTATCTGCTGGCAATGAGTAATCTGAAAATAAGCCTAAGAAAGTAATTTCATTTATAGTATAACCAAAAAGAAAATATACTTTGGAATACATTTAAAAAAGAAGTGTAAGACTTTTGCACTGAAAACTATAAAAAATTACTTCTAAAAATTAAACTTAAATAAATGTTCATGTTAGAAAGCATACTATTGTTTAAGATGTTAATACTCTTAAATATAGATTCAATGCTTTTCATATCCACTCTGCACTTGTATTCAAGATGGCTTTTTATTCCAGAAATTGACAAGTTGACCATAAAATTAATATGAAAATGCAAAGGACTTGTAATAGACAAGCCAATTTTTAGAAAGAACAAATTTGGAGGATTAATATACCTGATTTCAAATTCTACCATAAAGCTACAAGAATCAACAGAGTGTGGCAATTGCCTAAGGATAAGCATCTAGATCAGTGCAATAGAATTTTGAATCAAAAATAGACCCACATATTTATCACACTTTTATAATCAGTTCATTTGCAGTCAGTTTGCAGTCAAGGGGAGAAAATAGCCTTTTCAACAAATGGTGCTACAACAATTGTATAGCTACATGCACAAGAATTACGTTTGATGTCTACCTTACACTGTATGGAAGAATGTTTTCAAAATAGATCAAAGACCTAAATGTATAGATGCAAACTCAAAAACTATTAGAATAGAAATCTAGGTCTCAATCTTGGTGACCTTGAATAGTCAATACTATCTTAAAGCTTGTTTCAGAAGCACCAACAGCAAAAAAGTAAATAAACTCATCTGCAGAAAATTAGAAATACTTTAAATACTAAGGACACCATTTTAGAAGTGTAAAAATATCTGTGGACATCAGGAAATTTAAAAAAAGCATATAGAAGATAAAAGACTTGAAAATCAATATCAGGTTAAAGTACACTTATAAATCAATAATAAAAAGACAATCTAACTAGCAAGTGGACAGGATAGACATTTGACTTTTGAATAGATATTTCTTCTAAGAAGATATATACATAACCAATAAGTACATGACAAGATTTTATACAACATTAATCACTAGAGAAATGCAAGTGAAAAACTCAATTAGGTGCCACTCCATATTGTCTACAATTGTTAAAGTAAACAACAGACAATAACACATGCTGATAATAATTTGGGGAAATTATAACTATCATATATTGCTGATGATTTCTGTAACATAATGCAGAAACTTGAAAAATATCTTGGCAATATTTCCAGTAGTTAAAGAAAGTTACTAGATACATGTCCTAGAGAATTAAAAACACATGTCTATTTAAAAGATTCCATGCATATTTTCATACTAATCAAAAATTGTCAATTACCTCAGTGTCTATCAATTGGTGAGTGAATGGATGAACAAAATGCGGTATATCCATACAGTGGAATGCTAATCCGTAATAGGAAGGAATGAAGTACCAGTATTTGCTACAGCATGGATGAATCTCTAAAACATTATATAATTCCAAGGAACTAGTAACAATGTCACATATTGTATGATTATTTTTATATAAAATATTATGAAATTGCCAATTCACAGAGACAGGAAATAGACTGTTGCCTGGGCCTGGGGATTGGGGAATTGACAATTGGAGAATATTAGATTTCGTTTTGAAATGTTTAAATATCTGGACATTTGATAATGGCATTGGTTGCAGAACTCTGGGTGTTCTACACACTACTGAGATATACACCTTAAATTGGTGAATTGTTTGGTATATGACATCTCAGTAAAGCAGCTACTAAAAAAATGTGTAAGTGGGGCTAATGTTGTGGCACAGTGGGTTAACCACTGCTTGATTGACCAGCATCTGATATTAGAGTGCTGGTTTAAGTCCTGGCTGCTCCATTTTCAATCCAGCTTCCTGATAATGTGCCTGGGAGGGCAGTGAAAGATGATCCAAATGCTTGGTCCCCTATCACTCACATGGGAGACCAGGATAAAAGCTCCTGGTTTCTGGCTTAAATCTGGCACAGACCCAGCCATTGCAGCCATTTGGGGAATGTCTCTCTGTGTTACTGTCCTTTCAAATGAATAAGTACAGAAATCTTATAAAATTATATAAGAATGATTTAGATAAATTACAAACTCATTCTAAAATTTATATGGAAGTGTAATGGTCAGGGGTTAGCTTTGAGAAAGTTTCAGTTAGGATTTAATGAGAGAAACATAGAAACTCTTTACATAATTTTTGTTTATGCTATCATTGCATCTGATGCTGGATCATGAATTTCGCAGAAGATAAATTAAGGCAAGAGAGAGAAAGAATAAAGTGAAACCCTTAGCACAAGTTGGATGGACTGAAGGCGGTGTTGGTGCTTCTCTATGGTCTGGATTGTTTGCATCCCCAGCAGAAGCTAGTACCCATTAGCGCACAGCTGAAACACACACCTCTCCCAGTAGGCGAAGGAAGTGAGTGAAGGAAGGTGACGGTTTGCAGGTGGCCCCACACCATTAAGTTGAACCAGTAGGTAAGTGATAATGAGTGTGAGCTATACAATGGCAGTGTTTTCAGTCCACCAATCAAATCCTATGCAACAATCCATCTTGTGGTCCTTCCTTACTAAAAACATACAAGGAAGCAAATTTTTGCAAAATACAATTCATTCTAATAGTGTTGACTCATAATGACCAAGGATACATCTTAAAAAAAGAGGGGGGATGGGAAGATGTTAAAATATTATACCAAACCATAATAATAAAATTAGGAAAAGTTATGTGGCTGCAGACTTAGGACCAACAACAATTACAATGGAATGTAACAGAGAACCCAGAATAGAAGTGATCATATTTTGGAACTTGGGGTATGATATTGGTGATAACACAAGCAAGAAGTAAAAAGATGAATAATTTAATAGATGGTGTTGGGACAAGCATCTCATTCTATAAAGAAAATTAATCTGAAACCATAAGTCATGGGAAATATAAAGATGCACTAAATAATCAAATATTAATTATAAGTTCACAAAGATAATTGAATAAAATATACAAGATTACCCTTTGTTTACCTTGGTGTATAAACTGTGTATATACCTACTGATTTGAAATTACTTATTGTTTTAACTGCCTTCTACATCTGTGCATATTTTCTCAAAGACATGTAGCAGTTTTCAAGTGAATGACAGTGGTACTAATTCTTTGTGAGAAATGATGAGTTATAAATGTATTCATTATCACTTAATGTTCTTCTGCAAATTCATAGGCTCAGATTTACCACCTTTGTTACCACTATCTTGTCACATATAATTTCAATAAAACTAGTGTACACGTTATGAGGCAACTTGTGTTCCCTCAAAGATATTTTCAAGTCCTAACAATCAGTAGTTCAGAATGTTACTTCACAAACACTTAAGAGAGAAAACCAAATTTAAATAAGGTCATGAAGTGAGCCCTAATCCAATATGATAGGTCTGCTCTCTAGGAAACGGAAATTTAAGCACAGAGATAGATATAACAGATGGGAAACAACATGAAAGCACAGGGACGCAACTACCGGAGCTATCATCTTCTGTCTCCTGGGGAGAGAGAGGGAGAGACAGAGAGAGAGACAGAGAGAGAGATCTTCCATCTGCTGGTTCACTTCCCAAACGACCACAATGACTGGGCTGGGCCAGTCATTGATGTTAAGACTAATTAATATGATGTTAAGATTGGAATAATGTGTCTACAAGCCAAAGGATACAAAAGATTGGAAGTAAAGCCCTCAGAAGCTATAAAGAGGCAATGAAAGACCCCTACAAGCTTCAGAGAAGGCTGGCCCTGTGGAATCTTGATTTCCAACATCTTGTCTCTAGAAGTGGGAGACAACAAATTTCTGTTGTTTAAGTCACCCAGTGTGTAGCGCTTTTAAATACAGCCTTGGGAAACTACAATAGTACTTTGTAAAATTATTACATAATGTATATGCTGTAAAATTAATTACAAACATCCTATTTTAAGTCTTTATAAGTCTTTATTGAATATCTAATACTTGAAAAACACTAAATTAAAGGCTAGTTATTGTTGCTTAAGAAGGCAGCAGGTGAAGAGTTTATAAATTAGGCAAACAAAAACAAATCAAAAAGACTGTTTGAAATTAGGGTTTTGCTACTTGCTGGGTAACCTTGAATAATGTAGTATGTAGTAATGATCCATCATATATATTCTCATTGGTAAATGATACTTGCAATACTCAATACGCATAATGATTAGAAACTTTACATGAAATAAACTGTGAAATCAGAACATGCACCAGTTGATACATATGCCAATTGATATTTTCAAAATGAAATAAAATGAGGCCGGTGTGTGGCACAGTGGTTTAAACCACCAGCAGTGATGCCAGCATCCATATGAGTGCCAGTTCAAGTTCCGGCTGGTTTATGACTGATCCAGCTCCCTACTTAATGTGCCTAGGAAAGCAGTAGAAGATGACTCCAATACTTGGGCCCCTGCCACTCACATAACCTGGACGAAGCTCCTGTCTCCTGGCCCAGCCCAGTCATTGTGGTCCTTTGGGGAGTGAACCAGCAGAGGGAAGATCTCTCTCTCTCTGTCTGTCTCTCTCTCTCTCCCTCTCTTTCCCCAGGAGACAGAAGATGATAGCTCCAGTAGCTGAGTTCCTGCCACTCAGACAGGAGTTCCTGTCTCCAGGCATTTGGGGGAGTGAACCAGCAGATGGGAACTCTGTCAGTCTGTCTCTCTGTCCCTCAATGACAAAATTTTTGTGAAAGAAAAACAAATACAAGTTTAGTTTAAGCTTCTGCATCAGTATCAGAGTAAGACTGGTTTTAGATAAAGCTGTTGCCTTTTGTAGATTGTGCTGTGCCCTAGATCCATGAACTTATGTCTATACTCCAGGAAGAGAAAGCTGCAATGAAAAGAGCAAGAAAAGCTCTAGTGGCAGTTGCTTTTAAGTATTACAAAAGACATTAAAAGTTCTACTTTTGTCTTTTAAAAGTGAGGGACCAAATCTGAACAGCAAGTGCAGTGCCTGATGTCTATTCAGACTAGCTTACGTTTGGAAATAACAACAGGTGTTAGGTCTTGGTGCCTTCAGCACCAGCACTTTCTTTGGTGCAGGTCTCGGTAGTATTGATAGTAGTAGAGTTCCTGTAGAAAAAGGGCATTACAGTGAAAAACTACAGACACACTCAGTGATAACCAAGATAAATGCTGGATGAGTATTTGAGACTACCCAAATAAAATTATCAGGGAGGAATTTGGAAGACTGTGGATTTCTTGCAGAGGGAGAAGAGTCAAACTAAAGAAAATAGTTTTTGTTTGCTTTTAAAATGTTATTATGATTTTATTGTCCTCAGATTGGGGTTTTCTGATTAAGCATGATGCTGCTGATATGATGTATTGGCATGTTAAAAATTCAGAAAAACAGAGGAAAGTAGAAGGACAGGGAAAACTATCTGTTATTCACAGGTAGAATTAATTTTTTAAACAGTTTGCTGGAGAAAATAGATCTGGATGAAGGGGGACGTCAGAACCATGCAGTTGCAATAACTTTGTACAGCGCTTGTCTGCACTATTGAGGAACAGAATAGAGTTAATTCTCTGTATATAAAGTTAAATGAAAATAGATCTTAGTAAAAAACAAGACAGGGAACAGGAGAGGGAAGAGGAAGGGGGTGGGAAAGTGGGTGGGAGGGTGGGTACAGTGGGATGAATTACCATGTTCCTAATGTTATCTTTATGAAATGCATGCAAATAAATTAAAAAAGAAAAAAAATATGCAGTATGTTGAAAGTAGACCCATTAGAACATGCATAACTAATTGGGAAGTTTGAGGTTGATTAGTTTTTTTTTTTAAATATGAACTGCAAAATTGAAGAGAAATATAAAAAGTTAGATGTTAAATGAATATACAAGGTCTCTCTCTTCCCTGGCCTCTTGCCAGGAGGGGGCTTGCTGTAGTCCTGTGCCTCCAGAGCACATGGCCCTAAGGCTTCCTGGCCCAGATACAGGCCTAGATGCTCTTCCACGTGGCTGGTTCCTGGTGCTCAGTATGAACCCCTATTTACCTCTCTCTCTAAAATAAAGCTCTCACTCTCCTATGCATCTTTCTCACTAAATAAAAGCTTAAAATGTAAAAAAAAAGAATGTACAAAAATAAAGAAGGTTAGAAAATGCAAATTTTTGACACAATGCAGATTCAAATAAGTTAAAACAGTAATTTCATAATCACATTCAAATATTTGAAGATAGGCAGGAAAGAGATTAACACACCATTCTTTGTTTCCAATATAAAACAAATAAAAATGTGCCAAGAAGTTATCTGACTGAAATTCTGATCGATGTCTCCCTGTTTCTAAGTGTATTGCTTTTCCCATTTCAGCAGGCTCCTTGGAGTGTTTGAAGTCACTCTGAATTCCCTCACAGCTACTCACACCTTCATTTCAAACACAGATGATTTTCTCCTCTTTAAACAATGTCTGTGTTATTATTCCTTAGAAGTTGAAGCTTTCAAAATGATCAAATTCTATTGCAAATGCACCAGGTGATCTTATTTTTCATAACTTAACCAATTTTCATATATCACAAATATTATCAGCTTATATGTGCTATATAATAAAATTTATACATTGAGCTTCTATGAAGTAGGTTGCAACCTATAGAATTATGTCTATTTAAAAGACCGATTAAGAAAGATTAGCAACAAGAATTTGAAAGGGAAAATATTCATTTTTTATTCCCTTACTTTGAAAATACACTGTCTCCCAAATCCCATGTAATAGAAATTATATTTAAAACAACCTTTCTGGGAAAAGTATAGAGTAGAAGATATACAAAAGTAATAAAAGAGAAAGAAATAAAATGCATAACAGTATCCATTCCAAATACTTATTATTGGTCTCTAGGGATATGCCTACAGAAACCTCTAATATAATTTATTTTCAAATTTAAAAATATTAGATCTATTATGAAACCTGGTCTACACTGATACAATTATTTCTATCCTTAGGGATAAATAAATCCTTCCTTAATGGTTTCATAGGGAAATGTTTTGTTCAACTTCAAGCCTTGCATAAACAGATATTTTAAAGTAGAGATAATAATGAGAGCTTTCTTTTTGTATTTTGCTGTACTTAAAAAAACACAATACATATTTCTAAAATAAGTCCTCAGTGCTTTAGATATAGAGTGCTATGTAAATGAAAATCTATTTTAAATGTAAGTGTAGCAGAAATCTGTCAACTTTAAGGGGTATTAAATGTGAATGCTGCCTATTAAATCTGAATTTTATAAAGGAAAATTGATGTTCTTGCTCAGTCATTTAGATGATTATATTGTTTATGTTAAGGTAAATCATGATAAAATTACAGCGTTTAGTGTAATGCTTACATAGCAATAAAATATGATAATCACGCTATATAATAACTATAAATATAGTACAATAACTTTGTTTTTTAAAAAGATTTATTTATGTATTTGAAAGAGTTACACAGAAAGAGAAGCAAAGAGAGAGAAAAAGAGATCTTCCATCTTCTGGTCCACTCCCCCAATTGGCTGCAACAGCTGGGGCTGCACCGACAGGAGCGGGAGCTTCTTCCAGGTCTCTTATGTGGGTGCAGGGGCCCAAGGACTTGGCCATCCTCCACTGCTTTCCCAGGCCATAGCAGAGAGCTGGGCTAGAAGTGGAATAGCCGGGACTCAAACTGGCACCCATATGGGATGTCGGCACTTCAGGCGATGCCAGCACTACAAGCGGCGGCTTAACCTGCTACACCACAGCGCCGGCCCCACAATAACAATTTCTAACACATATAACTGAATCTATCATTATTAGGAGTATATTACCATTAATCATAGCATTTCCTTCACAGTTGACATTCTTGGCAATTAGTTTTTGTCTTACTCTCTAAGTTTTAATAAGCAGGAGAATAAGACCAAACAACCAGTCAATGACTCAAAATACAGTCTCATCCTCATTTAAAATATTTTGTATACCTCAGTGCTAATTATTGTAGTAGCACTGGAGTAATCTTATGGTTCCTAGGGTAATCAGTTCGGAGATAACCTTGCTTTCCTGTGCGTGACTAAAGGTTAGACCATCTTCTTTCTGACTCTAGGTCCTGAACTCCCTTTAAAAGGCCTGCCATTTAAAGCCTTTCCCTGCCCCTTTGAGTTGTGAAACCTTTTAAATGCTTCTCCCTAGCTTTACCTAGCGCTATCTTTCCCAAAGACCTGGTTGCCACCGGTTTGAAAGGTAAACTTAACAGGAGATAGAACCCTTATCACCTGGTATCTCTGGGAGATAGGGACCTAACTTGGGTGGGTGTCTTGCTCTAAGGTATAAAGCTACTTCTTTCAAAAGATATGATTAAGTTTACTTTTCTACTTAGAACCAGTTGTCATCACAAATTATCCATGATCACCACCCCAAACTTTGCAAAAACTCTTCTGCCCCTTGCTTCAGGAGAGGAGAATTTATACTCCATTCTGGACTGTATTGTTAAAAAAAATAACATTGAATAAAATTCTCTTATGTGTTTTACCTTGATATTTCTTTAACACAGGACAAAAATTTTAGTTCTTTCTCTTCATACTGATCTACACATCTGCTACCTCTAACATGATTCATCATCTTGTTAGATGAGCTTAAGACTTTGTTAAAGACAGCCTTAATATCCTTCAAGAACAACTATGTTCATGGACCAACATGAACACTGATGGAAAAACATCAGAAAGCTATGTGATTGGTTCTACTTTGAAAGCATTCTTTTCACCTTGTGGTGAGTTCTCACTATGTACACACCTTTGTTCAGTGACTTTGTTCAAAATTATTGTATTATCCATAATTTGCCATAAATACCTAAGTATAGACCATTAATACAATACTCTCCAAAAACTCTCCCTTAACAGAAACAAATTCATAGTAGTATGACCTACTACATACATCATTTTTAAGAATTGAATTATCATAACACAAATGAAACACAGCTGTAAAATAAAAGGAAAATGAAAGGAAGCTATAACACACAGAATGCATTCTATCATAAATAATCATGTACCACTTGGACGGTAAAACATAACTAGTCAGATTTTTAAAAAACCAATGTTTAATAATGACTGAAACAGACACAAATGTATGCTGAACAGGTGTATTGTAATGATGATTCAACTATTCAAGCAACACTGCCTTAGGTGACATTATTTTCTGATTATTATAAGCAATTCTTTTAAAATTATTTATTTGAAAAGCAGAGTGACACAGGGCGAGGAAGAGGCAGAGTGAGGAAGAGATCATTTGTCCTGGTTCACTCCCAAATGAATGCAATGGCGGGGACTGGACCAGGCTTAAGCCAGGAGTCCAAATTCCATCTGAACCTTCCACCTGAGTATCAGGGGCCCAAGTACTTGGGCCGTCTTCTGGTGCCTTCTCAGCCTCATTAGCAGGAAGCTGATTCAGAAATGGAGCAGCTGGGACTGGAACTGGTGCTCTGAAATGGGATGCCATATTGTTCCTGTTGGTTTTATTCACTGCGCCACAGAGCTGGCCACATAAAAAGATAAGAAAATAAAATATTGTCCTCTGATTTATGTGTCACTTGGATTGATGGAAAATTAAAGATTTCATAAAATGGTAATGTTTATGTGTTTTTGTAAACTTGGGCATGGAAATATAGAAATAAGAAAATCACTTACTAGAATTGTGTGGTTTAGTTCACTTGTTTTTTGTAAGATATTATCTTCTGTCTTGCAGAATGTCTAGTAATTTTGGCCCTCAGTCACTAAGCAGCTATCATCATGTGTTAAAAAAAATAAAAGTCCCATCTTGCATTCATTTCCCACACAGAAACAGAGTATTTGGTGATATTAACTTAAAACAGCAGCACTTTAGGAAGAGTTTAAATTTTAAGTAACAGAATGAGTTGTTTACAATTCAAGGAAGGTTAATTAGCATTTGAAAGACATTAATCAAAGGCCACTTCAGCCACAGGTAGTGAAAGTCATTCAATTAGTGTTATCTAAATTCACACTAGAGAATTTGTTAATTAACATAAAAAGTGGTAAAAAGTAAATTTTCATTATCTAAATGAGTGTTTCACAAGATAGGTGGTTGGTTGAAAATGATGTGCAGGTATCACTAATGGAGCATGAAAATTTGAGGTCACTGAACTTTGTAGAAGCACCTCACTTCCAGGGTCCCATTAGGTTTGTCCCCCTCCCAGAACCTGTCAATGTGGCCCAGCCCTAGCCATTGCAGCCATTTGGTGTTTGAATCAGCAGACTGAAGACTGAAGATCTCTCTCACTCTCCCCTTCTACCGTATCACTTTGCCTTTCAAGAGAATAAGTAAATAAATCTAAGGAAAAAAAACAAAACAAAACCTGTTCTCTTTCTTTAGCTAAGGGATTGTCTCTTGAATCAGCTAGAAAGTTAGGTGGTTCTGCTAGCAAAATATTTATTAAACTTTACATCAAGATACTTGTTGAGGGGCCATTGTTTTGACATAATTGGTAAAGATGCTGTCTGCTATAATGGCATCCCGTATGGGTACCAGTTCATGTCCTAGCTGCTCTACTTTCTTTCCAGCTCCCTGCTAATGGCCTAAGAAAGTAGCAGAAGATGGCCCAAGTGTTTGAGCCCCTGCTACCCATGTGGGAGACCTGGATGAAGTTCCTGGCTCCTGGCTTCAGCCTGGCCCAGCCCTGGCCATTGTGGCTACCTGGGGAGTAAACCAGCAGATGGAAGATCTCTCTCTCTCTGTAACTCTTTCAGGTGAATAAATAAATCTTTTTAATATATATATATATATATTGATAGAGTTCCATAAAAGGCTAGATAGCTGAGACTCCCACTAGTTTACGTTAACATGACTTTAACAATTTTTCTACTTTCTACTAAACATGGGACCATTCATTCTGACACTTATTGTCATGCTATAACACAGCATGCTAACACACTTCTAGGAGAGAGATTCACAATTCACAAGAGCTTCCTATGAATGGTAGCAGCAAAAATAATGTGTGTGACCTGAAACAGCAATCATCCCCAATTTGGAGCACCCAGAGATTCACCAAGGAACCTTGGAAATATACTGATGCCTGAGACACACCCCATGAAGTTCTAGTAACTGGTATTGTGTGTGGTCTGGGAGCTGAAATCTTTTAAAAAGTCATAGTTTCAATGGTCAGAGTTGAGAATTATGGTTTTATGGATTATCTGATAGCACTTATTCCAAAAACATTTTCTCTTTCTTCAAGTCCAGGTCTCAAATTTTCAAAGCTTCAATAATGTGCCACTTATTTATTGTAGGGAATAGATGCTGTTCAGTGAGACTTTAGTTTGTTTCCTTTTTGTTTTCAAGTTTCTCCATCTTCCTCCATCCAGAAACCTATCTGTGTAAAGGGGAACAGCTCTTCCTTGCCAGGGTAAATGCACTTGTTGCTATTTACTTGTGCTCACACGCTGCTTCCTTTCCCAGAAGAGTGTTACCTAAAGTTTGCTTCCTAGACCAAAAATAGCAGTGTCACTGGGAGAGTCTCAGAAATGTAGAATTGCACATACCGTGCCAGACCTCCTGAATCAGATCTCTGTGTTTAACAAACTATCCAGGTCATTGTATGCACTAAAAGCTTGAAAAGCATTTCTCTGGGGCATTGCTCCATGCTGTAGCTTCTAATTGCAGCTCTTTTCCCTTAGCTGATGCTGTTTGACTAAAAAGCATATATTCTGAAATAATATCCTCTAAACTTTTCTCCCTCATAACAAACTAACAGCAAAAAAAAAAAAGTACTCCCTCAGCCTTCAAAAAATCTCAAACATCGTTCTCAATATTGCTTTCATACATTTATGTAGTCATCTGTTCCTTACAAAAAATTCATTCACTAGTAAGTATTGGTTGTGTCAGGTTGTTGTATCTGTGCACCGGTAATACAGTAGAGAGTGGAAAGAGACAAGGAATCTGCCTTAAAGGGTGCTAGAATATCCTAGAGGAGACTGACAATCAAATAAAGGGTTAAAGTATGATTATTCCCATAACAGGGGGAACATATGGTACTATGCATACACATGAATGTCAATCATATTCAAGTTAGCTAGGAGAGACTTCTGAGAGGAAGTGACTTGTCAAATGAGTCACAGATGGGGAGTGAATGAACCCAAGTGAAACTGGGAATAAGGAAGATGCTAGAAATAAAAAGTAGAGTAGGATAGAGGGTACACTTAAATGACCAAGGATATGAATGAAATAAGCATATTTCACACACTTATCCATTCCTTATTCCTGAAAAGATAATCCATACTTTTAGAATCTTTTGTGTTCTACTTCTTTCTTAACTATTTTCAATCTCTCTTCTGTACCACCATCACACTTAAACCAAATGCAAAATGTTATTGATGTCCATTTAACTATGAAATCTGATGGTATTTTCCCATATCTCATCCCCTTAACGTGATGTGCATAGCAGAATGCCTGATTATATAAAACTTGGTTCAGAGAAAAATAATACAGATCTTCTAGCTCTTTACCTGTAGAAGTGGGTCAGAAGTTCCCACTATACCCAATTATTTGTTATTCAAAGTAGAACTTGAGGAATTCTTCATAGTTATAATACTTAAGGCCAAAATGCACCTGATGCTTGCATTTTTCCCTCATGTCAAATTCGTTTGATTGCAATTGATTCCTGAGTTGTAAGGGATAAATTCTCTTTCAAAATTATCCAAGTGCAATGTACAGATGATTAAACTTGTTTAAATGGTAATAATGGAAAGCAATGGCTTTCCCTTTTGTCTTTCCTAACCTTAGGATTGTGTTGCAGAGGAACCATTTTTAAATAATTTCAAATTCAGTTGTCTTCATAGTTACTGTTTATAGCTCTAAATGAAATGTGTATGCCTCTTTTTCTACATTTTATGAACAATATACAATCTAGTAATTTCCCACTAACAGGTTGAGTTTGAACCACTCACAGCATTTTTACTTCCCTTTATCCCTCCCCAATATGATAGCTGTCAGTTTTTTAAAACAGTTAGTTGCATTTGAAAATTTAAGGAATATGCATGCTATGCTTCCGATTCTTTCTCCATAAACTTTTTACATTGCTTCTTATTTTTGAGGTTTTAGAGACCTGCCATTCTGTTTCTATTCTTTTTTTTTTTTTTCCAACAGGAGAAATATGCCAGATTTGTAAGATTTAAACTCTATCCTGTTGAGGAACAAACTTTTCAATATACTATATTTAGGTTGTTTCTGAAAGTTGAGAAGTCCATTACCCACATCAGCATCAACATATACATGAGTGTTTACAAAACCCAGTCTTGTGCTAATTATATTTCTTTCTCTGTACTTTCAACATCTGAATAATTCAGGTGTTTTTTTTTTTTTTTTTTTTTTTCAGAGTTAGACAGTGAGAGAGAGAGAGAGAAAAAGAAAGGTCTTCCTTCCATTGGTTCACCACCCAAATGGCCGCTATGGCCGGCGCGCTGCACCTTACCAAAGCCAGGAGCCAGGTGCTTCTTCCGGTCTCCCATGTGGGTGCAGGGACCAAGCACTTGGGCCACCCTCCACTGCACTCCTGGGCCACAGCAGAGAGCTGGACTGGAAGAGGAGAAACCGGGACAGAATCCGGTGCCCCGACCGGGACTAGAACCCGGGGTGCTGGCGCCGCTAGGTGGAGGATTAGCCAAGTGAGCCGCAGCGCCAGCTTCAGGTGGTTTTTAATTTAGACTATTCCTAATATCAAGATCAAAGATAGTTGCCTTTCTGGAATGTTACCCTTTGCTTATAATTATGAAACATTTAGTTTTTGTAATATTTATTATTTATTTTATATTTATTTATTTTTAAAACATTATTTATTTGAAAGGCAGATCAACATAGTGGGAGAGGGAGAGAGAGATGTCTTTCATCTGCTGGTTAACTCCCCAAATGACTTTAAACAGCCAGATCTGGACCAGGCTGAGTCCAGGAGCCAGGAATACCAACTTGGCCTCTCACAAAAACGGCAGGGGTCCAAGTACTTGGACCGTCATCTGCTGCTTTCCCAAGTACATTACGGGCAGACATAAAGTGAAAGAAATCTGCCATCTCCTGATTCATTCCCCAAATGGCCACAATAGCAGGGATGGACCAGGCTGAAGTCAGAGCTAGGAACTCCTTCCTGGATTTCCCACTTGGACAAAAGGGATCCAGGCACTTTGGGCATCTTCCAGGAGTTAGATCAGAAGCAGAGCAGCTGAGACTTGAACCAGTGCTCCAATATGGGAAGCCTGTGTCACAGGCAGCAACTTACCCTGCTGTGCCACAATGCCAGCCCATCTCTTTTTTAAATATGTGCATTCAGTGCTGTAAATTTCACTTTAAGCATTGCTTTGCTGAATCCTAATGTTTTTGATAAGTTTGTATTTTCTTTTTCATTGATTTTAAAATTTTTTTAGGGCATACATTAGCAGATATAATTGAGCTTGCTTTCAAATGTATTCTCTGAAAGGATAAATGTATTTTCTCTTTGCATTTATTTGGTGATATTGACCTGTATCCTCTCACCTCTTTGTCATCCCACTGATGATGTTTTCAGTCAGTATGTTCTCCTATATTGTGTTCATGAGGAAAAGCAAAAAAAGAGGAATATGGCCAAATGCATTAAGAGAATGTAGGGGGCCAGCGCCACGGCTCAATAGGCTAATCCTCCACCTAGTGGTGCCGGCACACCGGGTTCTAGTCCCGGTCGGGGCGTCGAATTCTGTCCCGGTTGCCCCTCTTCCAGGCCAGCTCTCTGCTGTGGCCAGGGAGTGCAGTGGAGGATGGCCCAAGTGTTTGGGCTCTGCACCCCATGGGAGACCAGGAGAAGCACCTGACTCCTGCCTTCGGATCAGTGCAGTGCGCCGGCTGCAGCGCGCCAGCCGTGGCGGCCATTGGAGGGTGAACCAATGGCAAAAGGAAGACCTTTCTCTCTGTCTCTCTCTCTCACTATCCACTCTGCCTGTTAAAAAAAAAAAAAAAAAAAGAGAGAGAGAGAGAGAGAGAGGGAGAGAGAATATAGGGTTGTAGGGTTGTGGGCCTGTAGGTATTAGGAGGGACCTGGGCAAGAACTCTTCATAAAGAAGGGGAGAGAAATTCACAGGCTTTCAAAAAAAAAAAAAAAAAAATCCAGGATGAAGGAGGCAGGAGAAAGTAAAGCTATATGCTATATGGTAAAGGTAAATCAAGGTAGAATTCATGTGGTAGCATGGCCACAAGGAAATCTACAGAACAGAATTACCTCTAGAAAGACTTGAAGCTTGCTGCAGGCTTCTATATAGTGTATTTCCAATAAAAATAATTAATAAGGTTCAAGGTTCACAAACATTTTCACACGATAGGTGATGGAACAAGGACATAAGACTCAGCCATTTTAGGTTCTTGCCTGAAAGCAGATAAAATGTCATTTTACCACTTATCCCTGCCTTCTTTCAAGAGACCAGTTCAGTCTCACATTCTATACTGTTCCCGGTCACACCCACCACATTTTTTTTTTTTCCAGATTCCAAAGCTTGGTGCCAAACCAGGAGGGATGGAGGAACTCCTGTCTCTCATTACACCCCTTCATCTCCCCTCTGGAATCCTACTCACCCTGATATAAAGGCCTAGCCTGCTGGGTTCTGGTTTCTCTGCCTCATGTTTGGTCTGTGTGCATGCTGGGAGTTGGTCACCCACCTCTGCAAATTTATTTCTTTTCTTTTCTTTTCTTTTCTTTTCTTTTCTTTTCTTTTCTTTTCTTTTCTTTTCGGACAGACAGAGTTAGACAGTGAGAGAGAGAGACAGAGAGAAAGGTCTTCTTTCCGTTGGTTCACCCCTAAATGGCCGCTAAGGCCAGCGCTGCACCGATCCCATCAGAAGCCAGGAGCCAGGTGCTTCCTCCTGGTCTCCCATGTGGGTGCAGGGCCCAAGCACTTGGGCCATCCTCCACTGCACTCCCTGGACACAGCAGAGAGCTGGACTGGAAGAGGAGCAACTGGGACGGAATCTGGCGCCCCGACTGGGACTAGAACCCCGTGTGCAGGCGCCGCAGGCAGAGGATTAGCCAAGTGAGCCGTGGCGCCGGCCTATTTATTTTCTTAAAATAAATTTGGTTTGGCTGTAGTTTGTATCCTGTCTCCTCTCTGATCTGCCCCCCCCCCCTTTTCCTTACAGTAGGACCTAAGAAAAGGGACCTTCCATGGCTGCTTATATCTCAGTTGCTCATTTCTGCTCTAAGATATTTTAAATAGCACAGTTTTATATTTTGGCCAATGGTATATTCATTGTAAAAAGTGTGTAGATGGAGAGTTCCACTTTCTGCAATAGTGGACTAAGTAATTTGTACAAACCATTCACATTTAACTTGAATAATTCACATTTGGGTCATAGTTTACTGTTTCATTGTTTTGTGAGGAGACAGACAGATTAATAGGCAGTCAGGTTGGTCCCAGTGGAAACTGTGGATGCAAAATGCTTGCTTCCCCCAAAAGTTATCTTTAGCAAGGTCAAGTGCCTGCCCTATTCCTTGGGAGCTTCCAGTTTTACCATAAGAATAGCTAGGGAGTGGCAACTCCATCCTTCTGAGCTCACAGTTCACTGTAAGAACAAGTTACCTATCCCATCCCTTGGCAAGTAAGATTACAGATCAGGTCTTTTGATGAATTTTGTTCTTGCTATATAATTGAATGTCAGGTCAACCGTCAAGTTTTTTTTTTTTTTTTTTTTTTGTTCTTCCCCAAAATAGTGCTTAACAGCCCTAGTGCCACCAGTCTCTTCAGGTTTTGCCTATCTTGGAGCCCCAAGCCTGGGCACTCCACCAAGAGGTCTCTGACTTAGATGAATCTTGCTTTAAATACATTTTGCTTTTCTCCCTACTTTGTCTGTTGGAAGTTCTTCTTCCATGTGAGACAAAGATCTGAGGTAATCGCTTTGCCACTGCCATTTCAGTCATGAGTTTTGCGGCAACTTTTATACTTGTCTGTTTTACACGTTTCTCAACCAAAATAAAACAAACATCCAACAACACATTAAAGATTTATAATTTCATTGTTTCATATACATTACAAAAATATTTTTCATGGTTTGCCAAATATTTGGATACAAATATCTTCAGTTTGTAAGATCTAAAATACAGTTGAAAACCAATCAAATAATTTTTTCTCTGAAACTAGATATTTTTGCATGAGAAATAACAGTGATCAGCCAGCGCCGCGGCTCACTAGGCTAATCCTCCGTCTGCAGTGCCGGCACACGGGGTTCTAGTTCTGGCCAGGGCGCCGGATTCTGTCCCGGTTGCCCCCCTTCCAGACCAGCTCTCTGCTGTGGCCTGGGAGTGCAGAGGAGGATGGCCCAAGTGCTTGGGCCCTGCACCCGCTTGGGAGACCAGAAGCACCTGGCTTTGGATCATCGCGGTGTGCCGGCCACAGCGCGCTGGCCACAGCGGCCATTGAGGGGTGAACCAATGGCAAAAGGAAGACCTTTCTCTCTCTCTCTCTCTCTCTCTCACTGTCCACTCTGCCTGTCAAAAAAAAAAAAAAAAAAAAAAAAAAAAAAAAAGAAGAAAGAAATAATGGTGATCTTAGATCACATTCTGCTTTCCCAGTTTGTTTGTTTATTGACTTTAGTGTTGCAACTAGAATTTACCATCTTCTGAGAACACACTACTATTGAGGCAGAATTTAGGGATAGGTTTCCCCAGACCATTTGTAACTGTTCACCTTTATCTTTCTTCATTGTTCTGCCTGGGAATCTAAATTATTTGACCTGCCCTTCTCTATGACAGCTAAGGGTGGCCATATGGCATAGTTTTGGCCAAAGACATATAGCTAGCAATCCTAAGCTTTTCTTCCCAAACAAAAGACAGTCATGCAAGGATAATGGCTTTGGCACTTTGCTTCCCTGTTTTTGCCTGCAATATAGATATTATATGAAAAAGAAAAATGTCTGGTGACTTTAATGGTTTGGTAGCAACAAACTCAGAAATACAAACAGCTTACTGTAAACAACAAGAAGCATTTTCTATGAAATATCCAAAGTCAGGTCCTCATGATTGATAGTAAAAAGGCGCAGTCTTATCTATGGTGCAATCTATACCCTGACACCATTCTAGACTCTAGCCCTTGCTGCCTTGGCTGGAAACCAGGTGACCCCATGGCCTAACCACCAGTGTCAGCTCCACCCCCACCCTAATGGGATTTAGTGCTCCTACTTTTCTGCCCATTGAACAGGTTTAACAGGACCTGTTCCTGAACACCTGGCTCACTCTCTCTGTCTCAATCTCTCTCTCTTGAACTCTCTCTTATGCTCTCCTCCCTCTTTTCCTTCTTCGCCCCTCCCCTCCTGTCTGTCGAGTTTCCCCCAGTAAACCCTTTCCCTTACTCCAGTGTTTGATGTATTTTGTGGCGGCCTTACAATGACGATCTGTCATCATTAAGGAGTAAATTGAAACCTTGACATCTGACAATTTTGGAAATTGTTATAACCCTAATATCAAGGAATGAGCTATTCTGTCTTTCTATTTTAAAGCAAGGTTATTTTTAGCTTTAGAATGATTTTCTTGTAATTTCAACCCTTTCTAATTGTCAGCCTGAGGTTAGTAATTCTTTGTGATTCTACCAAACATGGCTTAAAATGCCAATTCCACTCTAGACAAGGGTGAAATGGGTGGGTAATGGAAATGTTGGTGTCTCAAACTGTAATGAGCAAGGAGAGGTTATCAGCTAACTCAAGGGCAGTGAGACTACTGATTGGCCATTAATCCATGACAGCATAGGCAAGAAATGACAATTTTACCTCTTAGAAATTTAACTAAAATTATAAAATAGTCTGTAATGAGAACGGAAGCTGAGAGCAAATGATGAGTTAGAAAGTTAGTACAATGTGGATTATAACATATCAAAGTTCCTGGAAAGCTGAAATTTTGTTTCAGCAGACTCTGTTAGGCAGGGAAAAGTACTTAGCAGAGGAAAAGGAACATTGCCATAGGGTGACACAGAAAAGAGCTAGAAAACTTAGCTGAGCCTCATTAATGATTGAACACAGAATGAAGATTTTAGAGTATTTCCATATATTCTGCATTTATGCAGGTTGTTGGTTTTTGTTAGTATATGTTATTTAGCTTTGATTGTTCAGTGTTTTGTGAACTTGCATGTCATATGGGCATGTTAAGATTATTTTGGTTACAAATGACTTGTGAAAAATGTGTATTTATTTTGTTATACTTGGGCCATATCACAGAGTTGGTCTTCAACTGTATTGAAGAGTTGGGCCACCAGGCATGGGAAAAACAAGGTTACATAAAAATTTCCTTAATACGCCATCATTAATGTAACTCAGCTCCCTGGAACTCAATCTCTCTATCATTTAGTTTGGAATTACTAATTCATGGGGGAGACTATTTAATTAGTTCAGCTTTTTTTTTTTTTCAGCTTTCATATTGATGCTGCCTAGGGAAGCAGAGTTATACAACAGAACAATGATTGTAGGAATGACTCCAAGGTAAAAGGCAAATATTTTATGGAAAAGATGTATTGAAAAGACAACCCAACATATATGAACCATAATGTTTATCCTCAAAACTTGTAGTCATTTGAGGTAGTGATGCAATTCTGTTCCTTGCAAACAAACTAGTAAAACTATGCTAGGCATTAAATTTGAGCTATTCACATGTGGTGGTAAAAATACGTCTGCCTATTTTCCAAAGAATTATGAAACTCAGAGTGTCTCCAGTCTATAGTCTTAACTGCTTAACCCATTGTTCACACATTTTGTATTTGCAGATCCCAAAATTCCAGAGAATATAATTAGTATCTGAAGATCTATCTAGTTCCAAGTAAGGTGACTGGATACTAGGTTAAAATGTCCAGCTAACTTAAACATTAGTTAGTTTTGATTAATTACATTTGTTATAAACAATACACAATAACTGTGCAGAAATCATAGCTTTTTCTTGAAATGACAGAATGAGAGAATGCTGATTTCCTTATAAACTCTGATCATCTTTTATTTCATAATTTTTAGTTCCCTGAACAAATTCTTACAAAATCCCCATTTTAATTAGGTAGCATCTACCCTGTATTCTTTGCTCTTGAATATTTAATGAATTATCTGCTCAAACAACGTATACCCTAAGAAGTCAGGATCATTTCTGAAGAATAGAGAAAGCATTTTTTGTGATCTTAAAATAAAATATAATACATAATAGATTGATTAAAGGAGTTTTCTGTATGTGTTTGGAGAACACAAAATTAAGTAAAGTGCATTTCTTCGTATTAGTGCTGGTAACATTTCATATTTTATCATATTAAAATGTCTCATCAATGCTTCGAACTAGTAACACTTTATTGGGAGGAATACAGGCAGAGTATGATTTTATAAACTCTGTATACATACATATATTTGAGAATTCATTATGCTATTAATATGTATTGCGTTTTAGAGTGTGAAGTGTTGATTTTGTTAGTCATAAAGTGCCAGGAAAACTGTCCCAGAGGTAAGAAATCTAAGAAGGATGAATAACAGGGATATTCCAACAAGGAAATTTAAGATAGAGGTTGGTTTAAACTGGGTAAATACTTTTGAGATATTTTTATTGAAAAGGGATTCAGCTGGCTATTGCTAAGATAATAAAATGGAGAATGTCACATGAAAATTGATCCGATAGTGTTTGGGTTAAGGATGCACTCTTTAACCTAAATGTAATATAAATAGAGAAAAATAAAGTGCAGTAAATGTTCTGTTAAGAGGAATTTGATCTTTGGAAGATGAATGAAATAGCACAACAATGATTAGAGTGACTAGGGGCAACTGACCAAATAGTTCAAATACAATCTCTTCATTTGTTATTTTGTTATATTTGGGCCATATCACAGAGTTGGTCTTCAACTGTATTGAAGAGTTGGGCCATTTTGGTAGTTTATATGCATTGAATAAGCGTCTTTTTAGAAACACAATCAACTCTTCTTAATAACATGAGATAATGACAGTAATTCACTTTACATACATATATATTCTAACATGTACACATGACATAATATATACATATATATTTTAACATGTATATATGACATAAATATATGTACCCATATATATTTATGCACATATGTAGAGTGTATATAGAGATTATATTGTGCACATTTTAAACCTAATTTTCAAAAAATAGTAATATAGGGGCCAATATTGCAGCAAGTTAAGCTGTTGCTTGCAACATAGAGGTCCATTTCAGTCCTGGCTACTCTGTATCCATTCCAGCTTCCTGATAATGCATGTGGGAAGGCAGCAGAAGATGGCAAGTACTTTAGTTCCTGCCATTTATAGTGAAGATCTGAATGGAGTTCCTGGCTGCTGACTTAAGTCTGGCTTATCCCTGGCTGTTGCCACCATTTAGGGCAAATCAGAAGATGGAAGAGATAACTCTTCTCTCTCTGTCTGTATGTATCTCTCTGCCTTTCAAATAAGTAAATAAATCTTTAAAAATTATTAATATATTATTAATATAATAGTAATGCCATGAAATGTTTCTAATCTTGCTAGGCTTCTATAAAATAATTTTAGAAGGATAATTAGTATTAAAATAACAACATGCATATCATTAAAATAATGATATTTACATAAGTCCAAATCTACATTAAAGAATGTTCTAAAAACACCTTAGTTGTGGTATAGATTTATTTAAGAAAATAAGTATCTGGAAGATTATTTTGAATCTTGATATATTTTCTTAGGCTATACAAATATTTTAATACTAAAATATTTGAAAAAAATCTTTAAACCAGAGAATTGATAACTCTAATTAGAAATATGTTAAAGTTGGAGCCAGTGTGGTGGCTCAGTGGATTAAGCTAATGCATGTGACGCTGGTGTCCCCTATTAGAGTTCCTGTTCAAGGCCTGGCTTCTATGCTTTCAATCAGCTCTCTTCTAATGTGCCTGGGAAAGCAGTGGAAGACAACCCAAGTGCCTGAGCCCCTGACACATGGAAGAACCAGTTGGAGTTCTGGGCTGCTGTATTCTACCTAGACCAGCCCTGGCTGTTGTAACTATCTGGGGAGTGGCCCAGTGGATGGAAGATCTCTATCTGTCTTGGCCATTTCGCCTTTTAAATAAATGGATGAATGAATAAATAAGAGGATTCTTTAAAAAAGAAATACATTAAAATAATTTTTCTGCCAATATTTTGTTGAGGCTGTTGCTAAGTCATGAGGTAGTGAATACACGGATTAGTAAATGAATGAATGAAGGCAGTCTTCCCTACCTCTCTAAGTTGTGTGTTTTCAGAGGATCAGTCTGTTTTTACACCTCAGTTTTGTTACAAGTTTACATCAACACTCGCTCCATCATTTATATTAGCTTTGTCACTAATACTGAGTTTCTTTCCCACTAGTGGTTGTCTGTCTCACATGTATATGGATTCTGTTATCCTATTGTTTGAACTCTTACTTTGGAACTCACAGCTGATCCTAAAAAATACCTATGATAGACAATGAATGAGAATGAATTTTCAGACAACTGAGAATGAATATAATTGGCAAAGAAATACCTTCTTAAATGTTAAATTTTTACCAATTTTCTCAACATTTTTCACATACCCAAAAACTTTATAGAAAACAAAATTTCACATCACAGGCAAATTATTTTATATGTAGCAAGATACATTATTTTAGAAAATGTTAGTAATATACTTTCATTTTTAAAATGTGGCAAGATAATAGTTGTGCATTAAATGTGAAGATTTTCTTTCAAGATCACAGGAAAGAAATAATTTTACCCATATTCTCCTCTTTTTCCTGTTTTCACAACTGTCAGTGCATTTTGGTGCTTGTGTCTGCACAGAATAGACTTCCTCTTTTCCTTCTGCTCCCATTTATTATACCCCATAAAAAAGTGTGAGGTGATTCTAAAATTGAAGACTGATAATTTCTCCCACCTTCTAAAACCAAACCAAATGTAACCAAACAGAAACAGGCAATAACTTTTCAGACTCAGGCTGAATTTAAAGCATTCAGGGATCTGGCCTTCTCTGAACTTATTTCTCATTATTCTTCTCTGCGAATGCTGCATTCAAGTCAATCTGAACACTGTGATGATGCCTTACCACATTAGGCATGGTCCTGCCTTGCGCCTCTCCTAACTTTGTTTATTTTGCTTTTTTGTGTTTTTTGATTTCTACTTTAAAATGCTACCTCATTCATAGAGACTTCCATGAGCCAAACTATCAGTATTACACTTAATTACTTTCTTGAGTCTCCAAGAAAATTTGGAGCAAATTTTGTTTTTAACAAACAAGATAATGATGATTATACAAAATATTTTCTTGCTGTCTCTACTCAGGGAACTTGGAATTTATATTTACTTTGTTTTGCTCCCTGCTCCAGCCTTACCTACTCCTCCAATAACTACCCTATCATTGAGCACAAGAGTACATTTAGAGTATTTGTCAAATTGAATGGAGCCACTAGAACTATTTACATAGTTATTCCTTGGAATTAAAACTAACATTTTCATTTTGCATTATATTATTCTTATAAAGTTCAAGATATGTTGTGAATTTGAAAGTTTTGTAGGTGACATGTCTCTTAATAGAGCACAGTGGCCTTGGGTTCACATTGACATTTGGAGTTGACTAAGCCTAAAGATGCCAGACTGTACCTTTCCACCTGCTGTTCCAGCTGAGGTTTGATGTTGGATTTTTAAGCTGAGCCAAACAGTTAGAGGAAATGATTGCTAACCATCTGATGCTGTAGCGATATAGGCCAGATGGAAACTTTCTTTAAAAGTTAAACCATTTTCAGTCACATCAATGTGAGTTATCAGGAATGTCTACTTTGGACACACTACATTATTACTATTATTATTATCAAAGACAAATCATAGAAACACTGTACTATATTTTCAAATATACATGGGAAATGAATACATGAATGTGATGGTCAAAATATTGATTCTAGAGTTAAAATTTTGGAAGGTAATAATTATAGCTTTCCTTCCATGCAGCTGAAATTCTTAAAACATCAAAGTGGCTATGGAGAATGATATTATCATAGCTCTAAATGGCAATTTTGCTATAAAAGCAATAAAATTTTTTCAATGTAAGTTGAATGATCCAGTAATCACTTCTTCTAAGATATTTCCTTGATTTTTTACTTTTTGAAAGTGTTGAGAATTTCTGTACAATTTAAAGGGAAATGTGAGAATCCACATAGTTTGATTATTAGAACCACTTTAAGACAAAAAAGTACAAGAGGAAGAATGATTTGTGGTAGGAAAATACTAGGATGCCCTTAAAAGGTCAGCCAATAAAAGCTATGAGAACCACAGATAGCACATACCCAGCTTTTCAACATAGTCCATTAAAAAGTGATTACTGAGTCATAGTCAAGGACACACTTCGATTAAATGGGAGCTTTATAGTTTTCTAAATGATTATCTTCCAACTTATTGCAACAACCTACTCAAATGTGAGAAAAGTAATATTTTCCTTATCACAAAAACTCCTGGGAAAACACCTGCTCTGTTTCAGGAATCTGCAGTTTTAATGGTACCATAATGCAATACTACCGTGTCCCAAAACTACTCCTTCCTTATAGAGTTACACAGATGTTGCAATAAATGATCAAAATTGACAATATTGGTCTAATGTCCAAGAGTAATGGAAATAAGAACAGTCATTCTCTAATGATAAATTATAAGCTAAATGTTTAAGATTTTTCTGATCAACACCCTAGGCAAACATTCAATTTATGAGTTGCACATTTTGATTCAGGGTTTTAAAGAAATCCAATACAAGAAGAAAACAAATCTGAATTTTCTCTTTTTCACTTTCTCCTGCATCTTCTTCATTTTTGTGTAATTATCTCCTGTTTTGGTTTATTCAGTAATAAATTAACATGAATATTTCCATCTTCAATTCTTGTTAATAAAATAGTGTGCTTGTTCAGAGAAAGAGTATGTTTGCTCATTATCTAAGTAGGATATATTTAATAGGCAATCAATTCCCTTTGTTATTGATAATGATTTCTCAGAGATCTGATTACTTTAATGAGCTCAATAAGTAAGAGGGGAGTGTTGCTTTCTCTCAGGAAGTTAAATTCTTTCACTTATCTTCTCATTGTTAATCACTTATTTAAGATCTTCTATGCCAGGCATTGTCCAAGATTCCAGAGAAATAAGGAAGATTAATTCTGAATCGCTATCTGCCAGGAGCTTACCTTCTCAAAAGATGGCAATTTGTCAATAAAAAGTTCAGTAGCAGGGAGAACAATGCTAAGGGAGAAAGTTTAAGAGTTTTCAGAGTATTTAGGGGAAACAAATAAAGACAGCCAGCTTTCATTTTTATGCTGCTTTTTTCCCATTTTCTAAAATGTCACATTCATTTCACAACCTCCCGACTTGAGAAAAATCTGCTCTGATTTTATGGCAGCGTTTACAAGAAAATGAAGGGACACTAGGGTGGCACTTCACATATGGGGATACACAAAGAAAGAGAAATAGGCTTGGTGAGCTACATCTTCAATTTGTCAGATTTGAGTATATTTTTGAAGATCTTACTCAATTTTATTTTATTTTATTTTAAGATTTATTTATTTATTTGAAAAGAGGAGTTACAGAGAGGCACAGGCAGAGAAATAGAGAGGTCTTCCATCCACTGATTCACTCCCCAAATGGCTATAAGGGCTCGAGCTGCGCTGACCGAAGCCAGGAGCATCCTCTGGCTCTCCCACGCGGGTGCAGGGGCCCAGGACTCGGGCCATCTACTACTGCTTTCCTAGGCCATAGCAGAGAGCTGGATCGGAAGTGGAGCAGCTGGGAATCGAACTGGTGCCCATACGGGACGCTGGCACTGCAGGCAGCAGCCTTACATGCTATGCCACAACGCCAGACCCTCAATTTTATTTTTGATTCTAGGATAGGGCAACACTTCATTTTTGTGAAATAGAAAAGTGTTCTGACATTGAATACTGAGAAAACAGAGTTATTAACATGAGAATACTCAAACTATATAAATCAATGCACCGATTAATTAACCCTGAGAACATTTTTGTAACCACATAATACTAGGTGTGATTCTTTTTTTTTTAACTTTTATTTAATGAATATAAATTTACAAAGTACGATTTATGGATTACAATGGCTTCCCCCACATACCGTCCCTCCCACCCACTACCCTCCCCTTTCCCACTCCCTCTCCCCTTCCATTCACATCAAGATTCATTTTCGATTATCTTAATATACAGAAGATCAGCTTAGTATACATTAAGTAAGGATTTCAACAGAATGCTCCCACACAGAAACATAAAGTAAAAAATAATAGATGATTTTTTTTTAAATGATGATGAAATCAGATCAGACCTATTGTCATGTTTAATCCCAGTGAGAGTCAAGTTGGGAGTTGAGAATTTCTTTTTTTTTTTTTTTAACAGAGGATCAGTTCAGTATACATTAAGTAAAGATTTCAACAGTTTGCACCCCCATAGAACACAAAGTGAAATATATTGTTTGAGTACTCGTTATAGCATTAAGTCTCAATGTACAGCACATTAAGGACAGAGATCCTACATGAGGAGTAAGTGCACAGTGACTCCTGTTGTTGACTTTACCAATTGACACTCCTGTCTATGGCATCAGTAGTCTCCCTATGCTCCAGTCATGAGTTTCCAAGGCTATGGAAGCCCTCTGAGTTCTCCGATTCTTATCTTGTTTAGACAAGGTCATAGTCAAAGTGGAGGTTCTCTCCTCCCTTCAGAGAAAGGTACCTCCTTCTTTGAAGACCTGTTCTTTCCACTGGGATCTCACTCACAGAGATCTTTTGCCAGAGTGTCTTGGCTTTCCATGCCTGAAATACTCTCATGGGCTTTTCAGCCAGATCCGAATGCCTTTAGGGCTGATTCTGAGGCCAGAGTGCTATTTAGGACATCTGCCATTCTATGGTTCTGCTGAGTATCTCACTTCCCATGTTGGATCACTCTCCCCTTTATATTCCATCGGTTAGTGTTAGCAGGTACTAGACTTGTTTATGTGCTCCCTTTGACTCTTAGTCCTTTCACTATGATCAATTGTGAACTGAAATTGATCACTTGGAATAGTGAGATGGCATTGGTACATGCCACCCTGATGGGATTGAATTGGAATCCCCTGGTATGTTTTTAACTCTACCATTTGGGGCAAGTCAGCTTGAGCATGTCCCAAATTATACATCTCTTCCCTCTCTTATTCCCACTCTTATGTTTAACAGGGATCACATTTCAGTTAATTTTCAACACTTAAGAATAACTGTGTATTAATTACAGAATTAAACCAGTCATATTAAGTAGAACAGACAAAAAAACTACTAAGAGGGATAATGTATTAAGTTGTTCATTAACAGTCAGGGCTATGCTGATCAAGTCACCGTTTCCCATAGTGTCCATTTCACTTCAGGAGGTTTCCTTTTTGGTGTTCAGTCAGTTGTCACCGATCAGGGAGAACATATGGTATTTGTCCCTTTGGGACTGGCTTACTTCACTCAGCATGATGTGTTCCAGATTCCTCCATTTTGTTGCAAATGACTGGATTTCGTTGTTTCTTACTGCGGTATAGTATTCTAAAGAGTACATATCCCATAATTTCTTTATCCAGTCTCCCGTTGATGGGCATTTAGGTTGGTTCCAGGTCTTAGCTATTGTGAATTGAGCTGCAATAAACATTAGGCTGCAGACCACTTTTTTGTTTGCCAATTTAAATTCCTTTGGGTAAATTCCAAGGAGTGGGATGGCTGGGTCGAAAGGTAGGGTTATCTTCAGGTTTCTGAGGGATCTCCAGACTGACTTCCATAGTGGCTTGACCAGTTTGCATTCCCACCAACAGTGGGTTAGTGTCCCTTTTTCCCCACATCCTGGCAAGCATCTATTGTTGGTAGATTTCTGAATGTGAGCCATTCTAACCGGGGTGAGGTGAAACCTCATTGTGGTTTTGATTTGCATTTCCCTGATTGCTAGTGACCTTGAACATTTTTTCATGTGCCTGTTGGCCATTTGGATTTCCTCTTTTGAAAAATGTCTATTGAGGTCCTTGGCCCATCTCTTAAGTGGGTTGTTGGTTTTGTTTTTGTGGAGTTTCTTGATTTCTTTGTAGATTCTGGTTATCAACCCTTTATCTGTTGCATAGTTTGCAAATATTTTTTCCCATTCTGTCGGTTGTCTCTTCACTCTCCTGACTGTTTCTTTTGCAGTACAGAAACTTCTCAATTTGATGCAATCCCAATAGTTGATTTTGGCTTTGACTGTCTGTGCCTCCCGGGTCTTTTCCAGAAACTCTTTGCCTGTGCCAATATCTTGAAGGGTTTCTCCAATGTTCTCTAGTAACTTGATGGTGTCAGGTCATAGATTTAGGTCTTTAATCCACGTTGAGTGGATTTTTGTGTAAGGTGTAAGGTAGGGGTCTTGCTTCATGATTCTGCACGTGGAAATCCAATTTTCCCAGCACCATTTGTTGAATAGACTGTACTTGCTCCAGGAATTAGTTTTAGATCCGTGATCAAATATAAGTTGGCTGTAAATGTTTGGGTTGATTTCTGCTGTTTCAATTCTGTTCCATTGGTCTATCCATCTGTTTCTGTACCAGTACCATGCTGTTTTGATTACAACTGCCCTGTAGTATGTCCTGAAATCTGGTATTGTGATGCTTCCGGCTTTGTTTTTGTTGTACAAGATTGCTTTAGCTATTCGAGGTCTCTTGTGCCTCCATATAAATTTCAGCACCAATTTTTCCAGATCTGAGAAGAAGGTCTTCGGTATCTTGATTGGTATTGCATTGAATCTATAAATTGCTTTTGGGAGAATGGACATTTTGATGATATTGATTCTTCCAATCCATGATCATGGAAGATTTTTCCATTTCTTGGTATCCTCTTCTATTTCTTTCTTTAAGGTTTTGTAATTTTCATCGTAGAGATCTTTAACATCCTTGGTTAAGTTTATTCCAAGGTATTTGATTGTTTTTGTAGCTATTGTGAATGGGATTGATCTTTGAAGTTCTTCCTCAGCCATGGCATTGTCTGTGTATACAAAGGCTGTTGATTTTTGTGCATTGATTTTATATCCTGCCACTTTGCCAAACTCCTCTATGAGTTCCAATAGTCTCTTAGTAGAGTTCTTTGGGTCCCCCAAATAAAGAATCATGTCATCTGCAAAGAGGGATAGTTTGAGTTCTTCCTTCCCAATTTGTATCCCTTTAATTTCTTTTTCTTGCCTAATAGCTCTGGCTAGAACCTCCAGAACTATATTGAATAGCAGTGGTGAGAGTGGACATCCCTGTCTGGTACCAGATCTCAGTGGAAATGCTTCCAACTTTTCCCCATTCAATAGGATGTTGGCTGTGGGTTTTTCATAGATTGCTTTGATTGTATTGAGGAATGTTCCTTCCAAACCCAGTTTGCTTAGAGTTTTCATCATGAACGGGTGTTGTATTTTATCAAATGCTTTCTCGGCATCTATTGAGATAATCATATGGTTTTTCTTCTGCAGTCTGTTAATGTGGTGTATCACATTGATTGTCTTGCGCACATTAAACCATCCCTGCATACCAGGGATAAATCCCACTTGGTCTGGGTGGATGATCTTTCTGATGTGTTGTTGCATTCTATTGGTGAGAATTTTATTGAGGATTTTTGCATCTATGTTCATCAGGGATATTGGTCTGTAATTCTCCTTCAGTGCTGCATCTTTTTCCGGCTTAGGAATTAAGGTGATGCTGGCTTCATAGAAAGAATTTGGTAGGATTCCCTCTTCTTCGATTGTTCTGAATAGTTTGAGAAGAATTAGAGTTAGTTCTTCTTTAAATGTCTGGTAGAATTCAGCAGTGAATCCATCTGGTTCTGGGCTTTTCTTTGTTGGGATGGCCTGTATTACTGTTTCAATTTCTATCTCAGTTATGGGTCTGTTTAGGTTTTCGATGTCTTCCTGGTTCAATTTAGGTAGGTTGCATGTGTCCAGGAATCTATCCATTTCTGATAGGTTTCCCTGTTTGCTGGCATACAAGTCCTTGTAGTAATTTCTGATGATTCTTTTTATTTCTGTGGTGTCTGTTGTTACGTTTCCTTTTTCATCTCTGATTTTATTGATTTGGGTCTTTTCTCTTCTTTTTTTAGTTAGTTGGGCCAATGGGGTGTCAATTTTGTTTATTTTTTCAAAAAACCAGCTCCTCGCTTGGCTGATTTTTTGTAATGATTTTCTTGATTCAATCCTGTTGATTTCTTCTCTGATTTTAATTATTTCTCTTCTCCTACTAGATTTGGGTCTGGTTTGCTGTAGGTTTTCTAGATCCTTGAGGTGAATTGAAAGCTCATCTATTTGGTGCCTTTCCAATTTCTTGATGTAGGCACCTATTGATATATACTTCCCTCTTAACACTGCTTTTGCTGCATCCCATAAGTTTTGGTATGTTGTGCTGTTATCCTCATTTACTTCCAGAAAGTTTTTGATTTCTCTTTTGATTTCTTCTATGACCCATTGTTCATTCAGGAGCATGTTGTTCAATCTCCATGTGTTTGCGTATGCTCTAGGGATTCCTGAGTTGCTAATTTCCAACTTCATTCCTTTATGGTCTGAGAAGCTGCATGGTATGATTCTAATTCTTTTGAATTTGCTGAGACTTGCTTTATGGCCTAGTATGTGGTCAATCCTAGAGAAGGTTCCATGTACTGCTGAGAAGAATGTAAAATCTCTAGCTGTAGGATTGAAAGTTCTGTATATATCTGTTAGATCCATTTGGGCTATAGTGTCATTTAAATCTACTGTATCCTTGTTTATCTTCTGTCCTATTGATCTGTCTATTTCTGAGAGTGGAGTATTGAAGTCCCCCAGTACTATTGTATTGGGGTCTAAGTCTCCCTTTAAGTCCGTTAACAAATCTTTTAGATAAACCGGTGCCCTGTAGTTAGGTGCATATACATTGATAATTGTTATATCTTCCTGTTGAATTGATCCCTTAATCATTATGTAGTGTCCCTCTTTGTCTCTCTTAACTGTTTTTGTGGTAAAGTTTATGGTGTCTGATATTAAGATGGCTACGCCCGCTCTTTTTTCATTTCTGTTGGCATGGTATATCTTTTTCCAGCCTTTCACTTTCAGTCTGTATGGATCTTTGTTGGAAAGATGTGTTTCTTGTAAGCAGCAAATAGATGGGTTTTGTTCCTTAACCCAATCAGCCAATCGGTGTCTTTTAACTGGACAGTTCAGGCCATTCACGTTCAATGTGACTAATGATAAAGTGGTAACTTTGCCCTGCCATTTGCCAAAGATAAGTTCTAATATATGCTTTGAATTCCCTGTGATCTTTTGCTGTGAGCTTTCCTTCCTTGGTTTCCTTCCTTTACCTTCTTTCATATTGATGACCGTGTTTCTTTGTTTCTGTGTGCAACACATCTTTAAGCATCTTTTGCAGGGCTGGACGAGTGGCAACAAATTCTTTCAATTTCTGTTTGTTATGAAAAGTCTTTATTTCACCTTCATTCACAAATGAGAGCTTTTCAGGATATAATATTCTGGGCTGGCAGTTGTTCTCTCTTAGTACCTGAGCTATATCTCGCCATTCCCTCCTAGCTTGTAGAGTTTCTGATGAGAAGTCAGCTGTGAGTCTGATTGGAGATCCTCTGAGAGTAATCTGACATTTCTCTCTTGCACATTTTAGGATCTTTTCTTTATGTTTCACTGTGGAGCGTTTAATTACAACGTGTTGTGGTGAGGATCTCTTTTGGTCGTGTTTATTAGGGGTTCTGTGAGATTCCTGTACTAGTATTTCTCTGTCCTTCTCCAAACCTGGGAAATTTTCTGCTAATATCTCACTAAAAAGGCCTTCTAATCCTTTCTCCCTCTCCATGCCTTCAGGAACTCCTAGAACCTGAATGTTGGTTTTTTTAATAGTATCCTGAAGATTCCCGACAATATGTTTTAGATTTCTAATTTCCTCTTCTTTTCTTTGGTTTGACTGTATCCTTTCCTGTTCTCTATCTTCTAAGTCCGATATTCTCTCTTCTGCTTCACCCATTCTGTTTGTAAGGCTCTCTATTGTGTTTTTCATTTGATCTATTGAATTCTTCACTTCAGTCACTATCCCAGTTTCCTGTTGTACTAGTTGTTTCGTTTCATTTTGATTCCTCCTTAATATTTCATTTTCACGAGAGAGATTTTCTATCTTGTCCATTAAGGATTTCTGTAGTTCAAGAATTTGTTTTTGAGAGCTTATTAATGTTCTTATCAATTTTTTGAGATCTGCTTCTTGCATTTCTTCTATGTCATCATCTTCATAATCTTGAATTGGGGTGTCTTTTTCATTTGAGGGCTTCATGGTGACTTCCTTGTTTTTATTACCTTGGTTTTTGCATTTGTTATTTGGCATATTGGAGATATTTGGTTTCTTCACTGTGGTGCTTTTTCTTGTTATACTATGACTCTAGATTAAGTGGACTATCTGTTTTTGATGGAGCCTTAGGGCTTGAGATGGGTGTGGCCTGAGAGCTCTGTTTGGTGTGCCAAAGGTGACACTCCCAGGTTAGGCGTGGTAAATCTCTCTCTCTCTCTCTCTTTCTTTTTTTTTGATTCAAAAGGGAAGTTATTCTTCACAGCTGAACAAAGTTGGAGGTAGTTAACAGGCAAATGATATACCCACAGGAGCCAGAGATCGGAAGCTCTTTCCCAAGGATCATACAGGGAATCTGTTCGGCCCTCAGAGTGGGCTCAAATTCTCCTTCAGCCTCCCACTGGGTTGCCAAAGTTACGGAATTGTAGCGTCTCTGGAGAGTGCTCACGTGAATTCCGTGAGTTCTCTCCCCCACCGTCTCTTTTTTTCACAGTCTCAGTTCAGTAGCACCACAAATTTACTAGGTCCTAATCTCCTGTTAATTTGCCCCGCCCAGAGTCAGGTTTTTCTGCTAGGCTCAGGGCCGGTGCAGACCTGAGGTCGCTCTGCTTATGACGTATGTCCAAGATGGCGCCTGCTCTTTGTCTTGCTCGCCCTTGAGAGGTGAGTGGAGAGAGAGAAACCCGTGTCCGTACCAGTCACCTTTTTTTTTTTTCCTCTCTCTCTCTTCCAGTTAGCCTGGTGAAGTTCCCCCCCCCCCCGGGGGGTCGTTCCCTCTAGTCTCCTCTCTCCACTTGCCTGCCGGTGTCTCGGGCTATTGAGGTTCGGCTCACCTCGCGTTCCAGCGCTGGTGTGTTGAGTCTGCCGCTGGTGTCCCAAACTGTGGGCTCCCACGCTCTCCACGCAGATCCACTCCCCTTCCAGCGCCGATGTGTGGACTCAGAGCCCTGGACGTCCCAAGTCTCCCAGCTGTTGTCTGTGTGGCACGCACTCCCCTTCGAGCACTGGTGCACAGACCCTGCAGCTTGCGCAGCTCGGTCCCGCGGCTCGGCTTCTGCGTGGTGGGCGACCTTGTTCTCCCAGTAGGTCCTCCGATTGACGGCCACTGGATCCAGAAGAGTTTCCTCTGCAATATTTTCCTGGTTCTTTTTTCTGAGGCTACCGTAACTCCCCTTTTATTAAACTAAATTTTCCCGGACTATTGGTGCGTGCCCTCACTATTCCTCCATCATGGCTCCGCCCCCCTAGGTGTGATTCTGCATGCACAATAGATCAAGTCATTGATCTCCCAATAACAGAGCACTGGGAAGGCCAAACTGGCCTTGATGTGAATGAGCATAGTGAATATGGAAATGGCCAAGAGAAGTGACCAGTCATAGGCTATGTTTCATCCAGATCACAAGTAAGTTTCATTTATTGTTTCTGTCTCAGAACAGAAAATTTTCCTTTAATACTGGAAGTCTCATGTCATAAAGATTTATGTTTCTTATGCATATAGGTTTAATATGGGTTTAAAAAATGAGATTCTCCAGTCCATGGCTCCATTTTTCAAATTTAACACTGGATACTTACCTCTTGGATTGTATGCATTCAAAGATGATAGGATGTATATTAATAGATTAAAGAAATCCATGTGGGAAAGAATGAGGTCAAAGAGTTTTGAAAGAGCTTCATTGAAACAGATAAATAACACCATTCTTATAAAGTGCCTTATGTTAACATATTTTTACCTCCTGACACTTTGTAGTATAACTAATTACACAGTCCATCCATTTTTAGAATTGACTGAGTGACAGCATCATTTTTTGTTATAATTAGGTTAAATCTGGTGATAAGTGAAACTGCCTTAGTCATTCTAATGGAAGCGCTTTCTTCAACTATTTTCTCTTTCTCTTTAGGGTGGATCATTTGCATAAGTATCTCATTATATTTGGTAGCTATTTCTCTTGACTTCACTCTTCAGTTTGTCAAAGTTGTAGGAATGTCTGACTTTCTACACATGGAACTTAATGACAGTCGTATATTATTCTGACACTACTCTCATTTCATTTAGGCTTACTCTATGTACATGGTGTATATGTCTACCATAGGGGAAGTGGCTTGATTTGGGAAAACATCTTGTGTGTTTTCTTGCTATGTTTTTGCATAATTTAAATTGCTGAGTAAATTTAAAATAGGCATTGGAATAAGCACTACTTAAGTGGCATGGAATGTAACAAACTGAGTTGCTTTATAGTATTTACACAATTTTTCTGTATTAGTTTAAAAAGATGTTTATAAAGGCAAAATGAATGCAAGACAGATTCTTACCCCTAAAATACCTTAGGATTTTGAGGAAGTCCCTACTGTCCTCCAGATTTCAGGATTTTTGTACATAAAAGAACTTAGATTGTCTGTATGCTATTTTTAAATAGAAAAATATATTCTAAATTCTATCACAAAGTACATCTTGATGCTCGTGGAGCAAATAATTATCCTCATGAATAGAGGTGTGTGGGTTTTTATTCTTGCTGCTCATCAGAATCACCTAAATAACTAAATAAAAATGGGTGTTCAAGACCCTGATATGGATATTCTACTTCTCCATGTTTAGGAAGAATATTAAAGAATATGTCTGATTGATTATTCTAGTAAGAGAACAAATAAAAAGCTTGAAAATATTAAGATTCAGAATGCAACTCTATAAGTGAAGTAATTAAGTTAAATTAGGTAAGTTTTTTTCTTAAGCCCTTGATTCCTTTTTTTTTTTTTAAAGATTTATTTATTTGTCTGAAAGAGTTACACAGAGAGAGAAGGAGAGGCAGAGAGAGAGAGAAAGAGAGGGGTCTTCCATCCACTGGTTCAGTCCCTAATTGGCCGCAACAGCCAGAGCTGCTCCGATCTGAAACCAGGAGACAGGAAATTCCTCCAGATCTCCTATGCGGGTGCAGGGGCCCAAGGACTTGGGCCATCTTCAACTGCTTTCTCAGGCCACAGCAGGAAACTGGATCAGAAGTGGAGCAGCTGGGTCTCGAACCAGTGCCCATATTGGATGCCGGCACTGCAGGCAGTGGCTTTACTGGCTACGCCATAGCACCGGCCCCTAGATTCCTTTTTATTAAGAACTAAGAAAGTATATTTCTAAGAAAAGTACTTCTGCTGGAACAGTATCTTGTTTGAAGTTAGTCTTAAAATCGGATAAATCAATTGAGGGGGAAGTGTTTCCATAACCTCTGAGGGAGACAGACCAATGGGAAGTAATACCCCCTGTGGTCAGAAACTAGAGGAGGTACTCTACATGCACCTTAGTACTAGAGAAAACTGTTAAGGTGAATTACCTCCATGATTGGTACCCAATTCAATTTCTTGCCTTTCTTCCTGAAAAAGTTGCTGGCATTGGGAAACCATAACAGAATAATAATTTCCCACTTTGAATTATATAAGGGTACTCCATTTTTGCCAGTACCATTCCTTTCAAATAAACTTTTCCTCAAGTTCCTGGATATGAAAACTTAGTAGAGTTGGGTACCATTGGCTGAATTAAGGACCTCTCCAGCTATCTCACAAGTCATTTAGAGCAATACTATTGCCTTAAAATATCCTACAGTAGGAAAAGTTTTTAAAATATTTATTCTCTGCAAAGATTATGAAAATCCAAGTGGGTAGGGGGAATGTGTAAGGAAGAACAAAACCAATTAACATCTTGATTAGTACCCATTGATGAACCTTTTTCGAAGCCTAAACAATCCATCAGTGAAGCGTATTTGCTGTCTGCTGAGTCTGAAATATGTGAAGAGACATTGCATATACAAAAATGCTATTTACAAAAAATCTTAATGAAGATCTCTTAATAACAGGAGATTCTTGGGAATGTATGAGGATACTTGAAAAAGTTTGTAGAAAATGAAATTAATGGATGCATTCATTTTGGTATGGAAATACACTGAATTTAGGGGCCAGCACTGTAGCACAGTGGATTAAGCTGCCTCCTGCCATGTTGGCATCCCATATGGGCACCTGCTTGAGTCCTGGTTGCTCTACTTCTGATCCGGCTCCCTGCTAATGTGTCTGGAAAGACAGTGGAAGATGGTCCAATTCCTTGGGACTCTCCTCCACTTGGGAGACCTGGAAGAAGTTCCTGGCTCCTGATGTTGGAGTCATTTGGGGACTGAACCAGTGGATGGAAGATCTCTCTCTCTGTCTCTCCTTCTCTCTCTCTCTCTCTCTCTAACTCTGCCTTTCAATTAAAAAAAATAAATCTTTAAAAAAAAGAAATGCATCAAAATTCATACTCTGTTCACTAGTGTTATTAATTCTACTGTTGCTACCCATGTTGTCCATTCATTAGCATGTACATAATATTATTACCCTCTTCTACAGATCAGAAACTGATGCTCATTTAAAAACAAACAAACAAAACTTGTCAAAGTTTATATAGCTTGGAGTGATTCAGCTAGGACTGGGAAGCTGAAGACTTTACCACTCTGTCTTATTGCCAGATCCTCTAGATTTATCTCATAGGCCATTTCTGTTGGTTTTCTCCAGGTAAATCTTGTCATAAAGGACTTTACCTTCTAAATTATTTTATTTAAGTAACATTTTCCCCATTTCCTATTAAGCTAGCAAACAAAGAACCAATGAGGGGTCCTGATAAATATAAATGGAAGAGTACTGAGATGATAGCATATGTCACAATCCAAAAAACTTGATATTTTAATCATTTTGTGCAGCCTGTTTCAGAATGAGTAGTCATTTCCTTGGGCTTTTTAAAATAATGGAGTTTGAACGTTTTCATTACTTTAATGGTTCTCTTTATGTGTGGAAACCGCAGATCCACAATACCCAAAGTAGGACAAGTGCTATCATTGATAATACTTTCTGTGCTATAAATTTAGCACCTAAGAGCAGACACCTCCCATCTAGCTGCTCCAACTTTGTTCAACCTTCAAATTATGCATCCAGTCAGTAAATATTTCTGCACTTGCATGTACCAGACCCTGGGTCAAATATTGTAAAAGTAGTAATAACCACATCAAATCCCTCTTATGTAGCTACTGAAGCATTAATGTGGGCAGCGGAGTTGAACATAATGGGACAAATATAGGATTATATACCATCATGTACTAAGAAAGAAAGATCTCAAACAATAAACAGCAGGGATACCTACCTTAGTCTGTCAGGTCAGGGAACTCTTCCTTAAAGAGAGTGTACCAAGGTAAGTTATCTGCATGATGTATAATCTAGGGGAGGGAATGTTAGGGTCAGGTTCTGAAGCTGGAAGACTGCACACTGATATCTGAGGTATACATGAAGGACAACATAGCTAAAATCTAGAAGGCAAAGGGAAAAGTGGCATAAAATGAGCCATGAGAGGTATGAGGGTCTTGAAAATTAGTTTAATAAATATTGATTCAATTATTTATTTGACAGGCAGAGTGACAGAGAAGGAAAAATCTGCTTCTTACCTCTGCTGGTTCACTCCCCAAATGCCCACAAGTAGGGCCATGCCAAAGCCAGGAGCCTGGAAACCATCTGAATCTCTCAGGAGGGTAGTCAGGACCCAACTACTTGGGCTGTCACTGTTGTCTGCTGCCTCTCAGGGTACACTTCAGCAGGAATCTCAATTGGAAGAAGAGCTGGGATTTAATCAGGGTTGCTCCAAGACAGGATTCAGGCTTCCCAATTAGGGGCTTAATCTATTGTGCCTCAATCGTTGATTATAATGCAAATTAAAAATATGCTATCTCAAGAAATAAAATTATACATATATATATATATATATATATATAAATTGTTGTAAATAACTGTCAGGAGCCAGCATTATGGCATGGCAGGTAAAGACACCACATGTGAAACCAGCATCCCGTATAGGCAATGGTTCTAGTCCTGGCTGCTACACTACCCATCCAGCTCCTGCTAATGGCCTGGGAAAAGCAGTGGAAGATCGTTCAAGTGCTTAGGGCCCTACTATCTACTTGGGAGATCTAAATGAAGCTCATGGCTCCTGACATTTTTTTTAAAGATTTATTTTAATTTATTTGAAAGAGTTACAGACAGAGGTAGAGACAGAGAGAGAGAAATCTTCCATCCGCTGGTTCACTCCCCAAATGGATGCATGGCTGGAACTGAGCTGATCTGAAGTCAGGAGCCAAGAGCTTCTTCTGGGTCTCCCACATGGGTGCAGGGACCCAAGGACTTGGACCATCTTCTATTGCCTTCCCAGGCCACGGCAGAGAGCTGCATTGGAAGAGGAGCAGCCAGGACTCGGACCGGAGCCCATATGGGATGCCAGCACTGCAGGCTGGGGCTTTAACCCACTACACTACAGTGCTGTCTCTGGTTCCTGACTTTGGCCTGGCTCAGTCCTGGCAATTGTGGCCACTTGAGGAGTAGACCAGTGGATGAAAGATAGTGCTCTCCCTCTCTCCCTCTCCCCTTCTCTCTCTTTGTAATTCTGACTTTCAAATAAATCTTTAAAAATCAAATATTGTCAAAAGAGACTAGTTTAAGATGGTTGGAATTTAGAATAAGAGCAATGCAAAGCCACAGAATGATTTTAGGTAGAAGAATAACCTGACCCTATTGGCATTTTCAGAAGACTACCATGTTTTTGTCCTTGAAAATGTGTTTTTCTGCCAAGCAGATTAAGAAAGAATTTTGACCAAAAACACTTGATTCAAACAGAGTCACAAAAAATGAGGCAAGAGAGTATTGGATAATAACTACAATGCATCTCTGTCATCACTGGGTTCAAAAAGAATTTTAATTTTTAACATTCCAGAAGTATGTGAACAAATCTGCCCTTGAAAATTTGCATAATTACATGTACATTTCAAATATCATGAGAGATTTCTAATTTAAGTACAATGCCTTCTATGTTTGGTACTGAATTTCTGAGTAGGATCCTTTTGCACATTTCCTGTATTGAATTTCAGAGCCTTTGTCAAGATGTTGTTGTACTGTTTTCTAGTCCTGTGATGACATCATTGAAAGTTTTAATTCATCAGGAAAATACGCTGTATATTTGAAGGAATACGGAGGCAAGTATAGGCATGAATAAATCATGGTGTAATCATTAATTTTTCTCTTTAAAATTGTATTAATATTTTGCATTCTATAAGGATTTTATCATTTTTGGTTAACATGTAATAACTTGTAATAATAGACATGTATATATTTATGGGGTATATAGAGTGTGATACTCCAAGACATTTATATAGTGCATACTGATCAAATTGTGATAATTAACATTTCTGTCTCTTTATCTTTCTTTATAATTTAAGCCTTCAATCTTTTCTAATTATCTACATATTATTTAATAGGTTACTGTGAACTATAACCACCCCAGGATGGGTAACTTTTCTTTCTGGAATGTAACCCTTGTTTAATATTGAAAATATTGAAATGAGAAAAGAATAGCTCTTCCTCTTCCTCTTCCTCCTCATAGTTGCCTCCTTCTTTATTCAGAAGGAAAAGGATAAATATAGTTCCCTCGAAAAATGGGGAATTTAAAAAAAAAACACTTTATATCAGCTAAATTTGTGAAAACTCTTAACAGTGGGAGGGAATGCTTAAATGGTAAGATTATGTCAGGCTGATGAATTAATTCACTGTGAAGTCTAAGGATATATTAATCTTCTGCAGAAAAAGGAGGCTTAATTTGTATGTAACCCAAAATAAGAAAGGTTTTAGGGCCAGTCAGCGCTTGGCATTTGAATACCTCCTGAAAAACTGTGCCCCAACAGCAGCTCCAGTGTCAAGAGCCTCCAGGAGGTGACAGTCACAGGTGTCAGTAGTGCTCAGCCCAGATGCACATTGCAGTCATCCAGGGAAGTTTATGACACGCCAAGAGTGATCCTTCACTGGCTGGTGAATTAGCTTCTCTGGGTTTGGCCTTGAGCAGCACTATAAATGCAATGAAATTTGCTGCCAGGGCTGTGAAGCAGTGGCTTAAACGCTGGGCATCCCATAAGGGCACTTTCTTGAGTTCTGGCTGCTCCACTTCCAATCCAGCTGCCTATTAATGTGCTGAGGAGAGCAGCACAAGATGGCTCTGGTGCTGGGGCCCCTGCCACCCACCCACATAGGAGACCTGGATGGAGTTCCTGGCTCCTGGCTTCAGCCTGGCCCAGTCCTGGCCTTTACATCCATTTGGGTAATGAACCAGCAGATGGAAGATTTTTTTTTTCTCTTTCTCTCTCTCTTCCTCCCTCCCTCTCCTAACTCTGCCTTTCAAATAAATAAATAAATAAATCTTTGAAAAACCAGTTATTTGAGAACCATGGGTCAAACAGAGGACATTTATTCTAGTTCAGTTTTCTTCTTTCTTCATCTCTTAACTCTTTCAATTGTTGTATTTTTTGTAGTCACAATATTCTCTTCAAAACTAAAACATACAGAATTTTTGGATGAGGAGACAAAGTAGATAAAACTATTAAATGTTTAGCAAATTCTGTTATTTACATTTCTTTTTAAAAGGTTTATTGATATATAATTAACACACCAAATTGCCCATATTTAATGTGAGCATTTGGGTCCACCCTTCCCTTTTAGATCTGCTGTCAGGAGTCTTGGTTACTATCTTGGGTTACTGAAACCGTTTTTTGATCTCCTTGTTTCTGGCATTATCAGTATTACATATTATGAATCAACTATGTTAAAATAGACATTTAATTCTGCCACTGTACTAATCAAGAACCAGTGCTGGTTTCCATTTTGCCTACTGTCATGGTTTCCCTACTTTCAAAACTTGATTATATATTGTTTATACCTCCATGATTTCCTCAATGTCATTTTCTCAGTTCCTGTGAGCCACTTTTATCATTTTTATTGAGGTTGATTTTTCTTTTGAGTTTTTGAGTTCCTTCTCTATTGCCCACATGTATCTATCATCTCCATTTTATTTTTTCTTTCTAAAACCCTTCTCAAATCCCATATCCATCATAAAGCTGCCACTAGCGCAACTCACAAAGAATGTTCCCTTTTCTGAATCACTGTTTTTATATACTGCATTCTGAGGATTAGAGCTTTATTATTTTCTAACAGCTTTGTAAACATTATGTCCTTCATAATTTATTCCGTATTTGACAATGTAAACCAAGTTGAATACTTTTGTCACGTCTTCATTAGAATATTTGAGCTCCAAAATGCATATGAATATTCTCAAACTCCATAAGTACTTAATGTTAATAAATATGCCTTGCCCATTTGTACTCTTCTTCCTTATTCATGTAACTTCAGGGATAGAGGCATAAAATCTTCTTTAGTGATGCTTCTGTGTTTTTGTTGTTCTCTGCATAATTCTAAAAGTGCTTTTACTACACCAACTTGTAATGATTTATTTGTACCCACTAGATTTTGTGGGTCTTATGTGTGGAAGTGAAATCTTATTTGTTCCCTACAGCTTGAAAGTTGCTCTTCTAGGGGCTGGCACCATGGCTTAGAAGATTAAGCCTCCGTCTGCAGAGCTAGCATCACTTATGGGCTCCAGCTCAAGTCCCAGATCCTCCACTTCTGATCCAGTCTCTGCTAATGCACCTGGAAAAATAGTGGAAGATGGCCAAAGTACTTGGGCCCCTGCACCAGTGTGGGAGACCCAGATGAAGCTCCTGGCTCCTTGCTTCTGCCTGGCCCATACCTAGTCATTGTGGCTATTTGGGGGAATGAACCATCTCTCTCTCTCTCTCTCTCTCTCTCTCTCTCTCTCTGTCATTCTCTTTCTGTATCTCTGCCTTTCAAATAAATAAATAAATAGATCTTCTCTTCTTATATCCATATAATGATTCATGTACGTCTTGATGCATACACCTTCCTCATCTTGTGCATACATCACAACATATTATAAATACCAGTTTAACATCTGTGTCATCCAACACAGTGTAGCCCAATCATGGATTATTTTGTGCCCTGGAGGACATTTGGCAAAGCCTGGAGACATACTCCATTGTTATAAATGAGGTACTAGTAGAATCTATTGGATAGAAACCAGGGAATGCTGCTAAACACTCTTTAATTCATGGAGCAGGGACTCTTCACTACATGGAATTATCCAGTCCAAAATGTCAGCACTGACAATTTGAGAACCCCTGGTATAATCTCAGAGTACAAACATCATATTCAGGGATGTATGGATGGTTCTCTGCAATAATTATGCTATATAATAGACATTCAAGAATATTGGTGCAAATAAACAGTGAAACCTAAGCAAGTCATTTAATGGTTTTGATAGATAGCAGAACATGCTTATTTCATTCCTCCATCCATCCATTCATTCATTGATTAATAAATATTTGTTGATCCCTTTTTTTGTGCATATAAGTCATACATGGGATTAGGCAATGGGTAAACTTTAGAGAGTAGAACATGTCCTGAGTGTAGGAAGTACAAATACATCTTCTACATTCTCCATCTACCTTCATATATGTATCGTCTACTCTCTGGGCTCATCAATATAGTAATGAATAGAGATAAACAAGCAATTTCATAACATTATGTGTTCCTGATAATGGAAGTGCTAAGTTTTAGAAGAGCCAGCACAAAAGGAGGTCACGTATTCCAACCCGAGGGTCAGGAAAGATCAAGTTTTCCTAGTCAAGATTTGCAAAATAAAGAATAGTTATCAGTAAGGGGAGGCAAGAAAAGGATGCACAGAAAGGACCAGAGGCTAAAGACAACATTTCATATCCCCAGAATTGTATGCAATTTGATCTAGCTCAGGTACAGAGTATAGCAGCATCCTAGAAAGTGATGGATCTAGAATTATAAGAAGTTTGACTCTATTACAATGGCATTGTAAGATTTTAAGTAGCTATAAAATTATGAGATGTTATTATTTTTGTTATTATTATGAATGTTGTTACTATTCCATGAAAAATGTTTAAGGAATGACAATAAATAAATAATAATAAATAAATAAATGAAATAAAAACCCTTAATTACTTATTGAAAAACAAAAAGTTTAAGAATTCTTAAATAATGCTAATGTCTTTTTAGTTTAGTTCTATTTCTCTGATAATTCTGCATTTTATACATCTATCTGTAAGGTAAATAGAAGCTGACAAATCAGACTTGAATATAAAAATTCTCCAGTTACCGTATCCATGAGATGATCTACAACGGGAAAATGGAGGATAAGATCATCTAACTAAATGTGATTTAATTCATCAATGAGGGGAGAAAAAGGTTTTAAAAATAAATGTGAAACTATAAGGTTTCACCTCACCCCTGTAGCAATGGCTCTCATCTAGAAATAACAAACAACAAATGCTGATGAGGATGTGGGGAAAAAGGTACTCTAATCCACTGTTGGTGGAAATGTAAACCGGTAAAGCCACTATGGAAGACAGTATGGAGACACCTCAGAAACCTGAATATATACCTACCATATTAACCAGCCACCCCACTCCTGGGAATTTAGCCAGGGGAAATAAAATCAACACATGAAAGTTATCCCTACCCCATGTTTACTTCAGCTCAATTCACAATAGCTAAGCTATGGAATCAACCCAAATGTCTGTCACATGAAGACTGGATAAAAAAATTATGGGATATGTTCACCATAGGATACTACACAGCAGAAAAAAAAAAAAAAAGAAACCCTTTCATTTGCACCAAAATGCAAAATCTGGAAAACATCATTCTTAGTGAAATAAGCCAGTCCCCAAGGGACAAATACCATATATTCTCCCTGACATGTGATAACTAATAGAGCACGTGAAAGGTAATTTATAGAAGTGAAATTGACACTTTGAGAAGCAATGACTTCAAACAGCCCTTGTCTTTACTTTTGAGGAACAGTTTTTTTTTTCCACACTATAAGTTGAACTGTTTACTTAATATAGAGTTAATCATATGCATATAAAGCTAATTGAAAACAGATCTTAGTAAAAAATGAGAATGAGAATAGGAGAGGGAGGAGGAAGAGGGATGGGCATGTGGTGGGAGGCAGGGGGGGGCAGTGGGAAGAATCACCATGTTCTTAAAGCTGTAATTATGAAATGTATGAAGTTTGTATTCCTTAAGTAAAAGGTTTCTAGGGAAAAAAATCAGAAAAATAAATGTGAGGGCAGGCGTTGAGATGCAGTGGGGTAAGCTGCTGCTTGGGACACTGGCACCTCATATTTGAATGCTGGCTACTCTGCACTTCCAAACCAGTTTCCTGCTAGTATACCTGGGAAGCAGTGCATGATAGCTCAAATATTTGGGTTTCTGCCATCCCAGGGGAGACTCAGATAGAGTTCCTGCATCCTGCTTCAGCCTAGCATAGCTCTAGCTGTTGTGGTGCTTTGGGAGTGGGCCAGTGGACAGAAAGTCATGCATGCTTTCTCTCTTTTCTTTCTCTCTCTGCCCTTCAAACAAAATAACCAAATCTTAAAATAAATGAGTAAAAGTGGGTGCTGTAGAATTCAGCAATTCAAAAGTTGACAAAAACCTTCTTGATCATTTCTGTGTTGCTCTAGGAATGAAACACAGTTGGACTTTCTTGCAAAGTCCACTAGTGGAAGCTGGAAGATGGAAAAGTTGTCCGGATGAGCTGTTTGAAGACTTTGATTTCTTCTCATCTCTCGTCTTATGAAAGATGACCTAAAAATATCCCTAGCAGATTATCATTATGTTGATTTTCTATCATATTTTCATAAAGATGAGATGCGATTACACACTACCTTTGGAATACTACTTCAGGTCTACCAAATGCTTTAATCAACATCTCAAAATGTTGGAGATTTGATTTGATTTCCCAAACTTCATTTACTCACCATGTTATCTTCCTTGGTATAGAATTTCACATGGTGAATAAGATAAAAACAAAAATTTTAGCACAATTCAGAAAATCAGCAACTCATGAAGAATTCTTTATTATTAATTTTAAAAAATTATATTTGATGGGGCTAGTGCTATGTATAGTGGGTAAAGCCAGTGCCTAAAGTGCTGGCTTCCCGTATGGGTGCTGGTTAGATTGATGGCTGCTCCACTTCCGGTCCAGCTCTTTGCCATGGCCTGGGAAAGCAGCAGCAGATGGTCCTTGTGATATAGGAATTGACCCCCTAAAATACGTATCAAAATGTGGCCCCTCAATGTTCCCCAGAAGTCCCATCTGGGGTGCCACATATGTTATCAGAATTTGGGGTGCCATATGATATCACCATATGCTTATTAATAAATCCCCAATATTAATAAGCCCAAGTGGGTTCTTGCCTAATAGAGAAGAATTCTAAATACCAGCTTAAATGAATGAGATAACATGGTACATTTTAAGCTTTTATTTAGTGTGAAAAATGCATAGGAGAGTGAGAGCTTTATCTGAGAGAGAGAGGGGTAAATCTGGGTTCATACCGAGTACCAGGAACCAGCCATGTGGAAGAGCATACCAGGAAGGTCACACATCCTGGGGGCGCAGGGTTACAGCCAGCCCCCTCCTGGCAAGAGGCCAGGGCAAGGGAGGGAGAAAAAAAGGGCCTGACATACCCTGTTCCAGGCTTTTAATCCACTCTCAAAGGGGAGTGGTTAATTAACCTGATTGGCTGGTGGGCGGCTGGGTGTGGCCAGGTAGGGGCATAAGGTCGCACAGGGGCGTGGTGAAGGTGTGGTAAAGGTGTGGTTTTCCAGCTCACAAATCTAATCAATTTTATCCTGTTTGCCTGCTTACTTCACTTGGGCCTCTGCACCCAAGTGAGAGAACCAGAAGAAGATTGCGGCTTCTGACTTTGGATCAGCCCAGCTCTGGCCATTGTGGTCATCTGGGTAGTGAACCAGCAGATGGGAAGACCTCTCTCTCTGTCTCTCTCTCTCTCTCTTTTTTTTTTTTTTTTTTTTTTTTTTTTGCCAGGCAGAGTTAGACAGTGAGAGAGAGACACACAGAGAAAGTTATAGAGAGTGAGAGAGAGAGACAGAGAGAAAGGCCTTCCTTCCATTGGTTCACTCCCCTAATGGCTGCTAAGGCTGGCGCTGTGCCGATCCAGAGCCAGGAGCCAGGTACTTCTTCCCAGTCTCCCATGTGGGTGCAAAGACCCAAGCTCTTGGATCATCCTCCACTGCCTTCCTGGGCCATAGCAGAGAGCTGGACTGGAAGAAGAGCAACCGGGATTAGTACCCAGTGCCCCAACTGTGACTAGAACCCTGGGATGCCGGCGCCGCAGGCGGAGGATTAGACAAGTGAGCCATGGCGCCGGCCATCTGTCTCCCTTTCAAATAATAAGTTTTTAAAAAAATTATATTTGAGGAGCCAGCGTGGTGGCGCACTAGGTTAATCCTTTGCCTGCGGCACCGGCATTCCATATGGGCACTGGGTTCTAGTCCTGGTTGCTCCTCTTCCAGTACAGCTCTCTGCTGTGGCCCGGGAGGGCAGTGGAGGATGGCCAAAGTGCTTGGGCGCCTGCACCTGTGTGGGAGACCAGGAAAGAAGCTCCTGGCTCCTCTCTCCTGGCTTTGGATTGGCATAGCTCTGGCCATAGCGGCCATGTGGGGAGTGAACCAGTGGAAGGAAGACCTTTCTCTGTCTCTCTCTCTCACTTTCTGTAACTCTACCTGTCAAATAAATAAAAATATTCAAATAAATATATTTGATGTGTACACATGCATATAAAAAAGACAGAGTAATATTTAACCACAGGCAACTTTTTGTATCATATTTTGGCCTTTATGATGGCCATCATTTTAAACTTAATAACTCAAGCAAGTGCATATTTTTTTACCTGCTCAGGAAAAATAGAATTCCTTGTTCATATGTTATCTGTTAAGAAAATATATTGGTAGATGAGACTCGTACTATTGTTTTTTAACAGCAAGCAATACGTTATTTAGTTTTTAGGTAAAATTTTATGCAAGTAATTAAAGTAGGTGAATAAATTGTATGGTGGCATTTTCATGGTGAGTTGGAAGTATTTCTCTGATTAATTACTTGAAAACTGTAATAGGGAAGCATATTGTTTTGAAAAATAGTGGCAGGGGTAAAAGCAAAACAAATAGGATCTTCATTACAAGGCAAGAGAAACCAGCAGCAGAGGAAAGCTGTAAAGAAATACATTGTGGTTGGGAATAATCTATTTAGGATGCAGAAGTTGCTGATACATCTCTTCGAAAGTCTGCATATTTAATAGATTTGGAAGATGAGAGAATTTGTAGTAAAAAGAGTAAGCGTTAAGTGTATTCAAATCTCGCAAAACTGCCCATATTCTGTGTTTATAATTGCAACATCTTTCCAAAATACATATTTTTGTTCCAAAGTTCTGAGAATAAACTTTTTTACTCTGAGTGTAATTTCTTTTATGTCATTTTCAAATAAACTGTTTTCAAACAGTTTTTGATTTATAGAAAAGTTGTGATGTTAGTACAAAGAGTTTTATATTCTGTACCATCTCTCCACTTGTTAGTATGTAAAATTTATTACCATTAACAAATTGTGTTGACACATTCCTTTTTTTGTTTTGTCTTTTCTTTTTTAATTTTTAATGTTTATTAATATAAAGAGAACAGATTTCATGTATTTCCGAAGTACAATTCTAAGAAGATAACCATTTCTTAAAAGATGTATTTCACTATTTGAAAGGCAGAATCAGAGAGAGAGAGAGAGAGAGAGAGAGAGAGAGATGAATCCCCCTTCTGCTGTTTCACTTATCAAACATCAGCAATGCCTGGGACTGTGCTAGGCTGAAGCCAGGAGCCTGGAACTTCATCTGGGTCTCCCGTATGGGTGGCAGGGGCCCAGGCCATCTTTTAATGCTTTCCCAGTTACTTTGGCAGGGAGCTAGACTGGAAGCAGAGCAGCTGGGATTTGAAACTTGCTGTCATATGAGATGCCAGTATCATAGGCGGTGGCCTAACTACTGTGTCATGAGGCTGGCCTCTGTTGATACAGTTTTATTAACTAAAGTCCACACTTTATTCAAATATCCCTCATTTTTAACCTATTATCATTTTTTTCCAGAATCATTTCTAGGGCACAACATTACATTTTATTGTCACGTCTCCTTAGGTGCTGCTTTGGCTGTGACAATCCCTTATATCCAGCTGTCTATCTAGATTATCACTGGAGAGTACAATCATATCAGATTTTTATATTCAATATTGTATTAGTTTTTTTAAAAAAGTTTAAATTTATTTTCATTTAATTGAAAGGCAGAGTTAGCAAGCAAATGAGAGAGAGAGAGAGAGAGAGAGAGAGGATCTTCCATCCGGGGTTCATTCCACAAATGCTCACAACATCCCACACAGGGCCAGGCCAAAACCAGGAACCCAGAACTCCATCTGTGTCTCCAAAATGGGTGGGCAGCAGCCCAATCACTTGAGCCATCATCTGCTGCCTCCAGGGATGCGTTGGCAGGAAGCTGTACCAGAAGTGGAGTAGGCAGGACACCATCTTGCATCCTGAGATGGGATGTCGGTGTTCATTCGGTGGCTTAACCTGCAGCTTTACAATGTCTGCCCCCAATTTTGGATTCTTGATATCGTCTGCTACTGCCACCCTACCTTATTTGCTCAGGCTGGAAGTGCTATTGTCTTCTGTTAGTTGTCCCTCTCCTTGAACTTGTATGTGAAATCTCCTGTACATCCTTTTACTTTATACATCTACTCTCTTACTCTTCACTTCCACTACCCAATCCAAGCCACTGTTATCTCTTTTGGACCATGGCACTATGTTTTCTGGTTTTCTTATTTCTATTTCCACTGTCTGTGTCTGTCATTTTCATCTGTAACTTTGCTTTATACATTTCAATGTTTTATTATTGTGTTTCACATACAATTCAAATCCTTAACAATAGCTATAAGGTCTTTCCCTTAACGTCTTATGCCATGCCACTTCTCCCTTTTAGTTACACAATAGACTCCTTTCTAGCTTGTCACTTGGTCTCCGGTTCTTTTTTTCTTTGATGATTTCACATGTATAGATCTGTTTATCTCAGATATCCTTCTTTCCATAGTTTGCTTTGTAAGATTGTAATGATTCTTCAGATCACACAGCTTATTGCAATATTTTGGAAGCAGACTTCTTTGACACACCAATATAAAAGATCTTTTTTGTAAGTCCTTCCATACTATTGTGACATTATATATTTATTTATTTATTTGACAGGTAGAGTTATAGACAGTGAGAGAGAGAGAGAGAGAGAGAGAGAGAGACAAAGAGAAAGGTCTTCCTTCTGTTGGTTCACTCCCTAAATGGCCGCTATGGCCAGTGCTACACCAATCCGAAGGCAGGAGCCAGGTGCTTCTTTCTGTTCTCCCACATGGGTGCAGGGGCCCAAGCACTTGGGCCATCTTCCACTGCCTTCCTGGGCCACAGCAGAGAGCTGGACTGGAAGAGGAGCAACCAGGACTAAAACCCGGCGCCCATCCATATGGGATGCCCGTGCTGCAGGCGGAGGATTAACCAAGTGAGCCATGGAGCTGGCCCCAACGTTATATATTTTCTTCTATACATTTCTAAATGTCAACTGTCTTGTCTATGCACAAAATGCAAATAAAAAGCTACCCATTTTTCATTTAAAGATTCATCCTAAACTTTGAACATGGTGCCCAATCTAGCTACCTGCTTATGTATTTTAACTAAGAATAAGGGCTTCTTAGTATTACAGAATGCAATTTTTGTGAAATCTTTGTTAAAATTTGGATCACCAAGAACAGTAGATCCTTCTGGGAGTAGTATCTAAGGCTGACTTTGTGAAACAAAACTCAAAGTAAAATATTCAACCAGGAAGCTTTTGTCAGGTTTTATACATGACATTCAATGCTTTAAAAATAAGATATTGGTGCTGGTGTTGTGACACAGTGGGTTAAACTGCTGCCTGCAGGGCTTGCATCCCATGTGGGCTCTAGTTTGAGTCCTGGCTACTCCACTTCCAATCCAGCTTTCTGTTATTGTGCTTGGGAAAGGAGCAGAAGATGGCCAAGTGCTTGGGCCCCTGCATCCACTTGGCAGACCTGGATGAAGCTCCTGGCTCCTGGCTTCAACTTGACCATTTGGAGAGTGCATCAGTGAATGGAAAATCTCTCTGTGTAACTCTGCCTTTCAAATTGATAAATAAATTGTCAAAAACAAAAACAAAAACAAAACAAAAAAAACAACCAAGGTATTGGTACACTACAGAGTTTTATCATGTAAAATAAAGGGAAGTACTTATCTTTCTTCAGGCTTCAGATTGAACCAACAGGTTTTAGGAATGTCTAATGAGTCTTATTTTTCTGATGCATCTCACTTTTCTGTGAGATTTTTATCTTCCCACTTGTTCACTCTGAGAAGTAAGAATATGTTCATAAAAAGGCAACAGGATCAGTTGTATGTTGAAACTTGAGTGAGTGGAACTCATCACCTCCACAAAATTCATGTCTGTTTACTTAATGATAATTTTACTCTACCTCCAACACCTCTGGCTCACCATTGTTAGCTTTTTTATTATTTTTATGTTTTTGGCGTTATGTGCGCAGTTTTTAATGGCATCTTGTGTTTCAAATTTGATTTGCTGAACTGCTGACAACTTTAGTTACACATGAAAATAGATTCCTCTAATCATATTTTCTGATTTTTTTCTAACTTGAATAACATTCCACTAGCTGAATGAAAAGGTGTCATTTCACTGCCAACTCAAGTTGGATATTAAAGTGATTTTCAGCCCATTTCTCTTTTGATTGACATACATGTTTGGTCATAAACTCTTGCTGCTTTTTACTATAGCTCCTCCCATCTTCCCCTCCTGTGTCACCCTCAGCACTTGTCCTAGAAGTCATTTCTTCTAGACTGACTTCTGTAACTGTCACTTTAAAAGATGTTCTTTTTTTTTTAAAAAAAAGATTTATTTGACATGATTTTACATTTTTGGACAATCTCCGAAAGTGAATCTTGCTTCAGTGTGAATGGTTTCTTTGACAAGTTAGCATTAGATGGTGGTACATGTGCTGAAATAATCTTGTATTTTGTTCTTCAAAACATTTAAAAAATAGCATGTACTTTGAGAATATCATTTGGCTTCAAATATTTGTCTTCACTTTGGTGTTTGATTGACTAGAAACACAAAATAGAACTTCTGTGTTATATATATTAACTTAATTACCTGTTTGGAAAGTGCAATCTGCTAGATTTTATTGACAGAAAATATCACACTTTTAATGGGACACATTTTGCACGAAGCCACACTTCAAAAAAGAAAGGAAATAATTAAACCAGTTTTACTCCATTTGAACACATTGGACTGGTTCAATGCTTTTGTTCAATTTCATGAAAAAAGAGGAAATCTTACATAGTATTAGTTATTTATATTGTGTTTTTAAATTTAAGTATGAATTTATTTGGCTATAGAAAAGGAACAATTAACCTTGGACTTAAAAGCTAAATAAGTTAATCTTTGAGTCATGTGGAAACTGAGTGCATGGATGTGTGTACTGAATTTTCCCTGAGATTATTGAAACTTCAGATACTTGACTGAAGCTATTATATTTGTTATCTGTATATTAGTGTTCGTTAGATTCTGAAAGAGACCCTGACCAAAAATCTCAGCTTTGTTTGCCTAATTTATATTGGTTTTTTATTTAAATGATAAATTTTAACAAAATGATGTGTTATCTAGCTATTGAAAAATAATAACTTGTATTCATATATACATGTATAATATAGCATATCCATAACATCACCATATCTGTTTGTCTTATTTAAATTTATTTAGAGAAAAATAAAGAAAAGTGGAATTACATCTTAATACATGTGTAAACAGGATATATACATACATAGAAATATCTTGCTGGACACACAAATTTGAGTAAGTTCTCAAATTATGTACAATGGGATTAATGTTAATTATGAAGCTTATAAGGTGTGAGCTTTAATAAATACTTAAAAGGTGAATAAAATGGAGAAGATCGAGGAAATATTCTTCAAATAGTCAAACACTATTGCCCAGTTAAATAGTTTTTTATATCATAGACCAACAACTGAAGCTCTGTTATACATCTTTGTTGATTCATTTACGAAAACATCAGCTGGTGTTCATGTTAAAGTATACCCACAAAGCTGATTGGTAAACAACTAGCAGCACACTGCTGCCTGTTTATGACAGTTGAGTTCAGCAGACCCTGGACTGCAGAGAAGCTCACCCATTCCACCTCTATATCTGCCAATCTCTGTGGTTTACAGGGTGACCTTGGAGGTCTTCACGTCAGTTGCTGACTGACATGTTTTTGCGTGGTCACATAAGGAATATTAACCCGAATTCTTCATCATTACTGGAAAAGATTTATAGAGTAATTTATTACTCCAAATCATTGTTCTAGAAGTAAATTGTTTCCTCTTAAGCTTTTTGTATATAAAAATTTTTAAACACATGACCTAATTGATTGCAATATTTATTGTAATATATGCTTGTATATTTAAAGATAATTCACATGTTTAAAGGGCCATCTTTTTCCCAGGTATGATGCCAATTATTAAGGGTTATATGTTTTTATTTATATAATTATTGATGTCTTCCTTACTGAACTACTGTGACTGTGTTCCCTACTGAAACAAACATAAAAAAGACAGAAAGTAACAAATGCTGGCAAGTGGAACATTCATACACTGTGGGTGGGAATATAAATTAGTACTGTCACTGTGGAGAACAGTATGCAGATTTCTTTTAAAAGTAGAAATAGGGCTCAATCCAAGATGGTTGAATAGTGAGAAGCTGCAATGACTTCAGCCACAGAAAGATATCAGAAAAATAAAAGAACAATACTTCTAAGAGACTGAAGGACAGAAATTTTCAGTGTAGGGGCCGATACTGTGTCATGGTGCATTAAGCTACCATCTGTGGTGCTGGCACCACTGATGGGCACCTGGCTGCTCCATTTCAGATCCAGATCCCTGCTAATGTGCCTAGGAAGGCAGCAGAGGATAGTCCAAGTGCTTGGGCCATTGCACCCACATAGAAGACCTGGAAGAAACTCCAGGCTCCTGGCTTTGGTCTGGCCCAGCTCTGCTTTTGTGGCCATTTGGGGAGTGAACCATAGATGAAAAATATCTCTCTCATCTTGGCTCTCTTTCTTTCTCTCTTTCTTTCTCTCTGTCTCTCTCCTCTGTCTCTCCCTCTCTCTCTGTAATTCTGACTTATACATCAATACTTTTTTTAAAAAAACAAGAAATTTTCAGTGAAGAAGTGACAGAAGAGAGCAGAGACTCTATGGGATGGCAAGGAGAGAGGACAGGCACACTGCCATGGTTGGCCACCCCTACATTTATGTAGCCAGCAGCTAGCTGTGAAAATGCTGTCCTCCTAAGACAAGGTAGGAAGAATCACTGTAGTGCCCCAGCAGCAGTGCCCTGCCACTGGTAGCTGCAGCTTGGGGAGAATTCCACAGTCCCCCATGAACTTCACCTCCAGCCTGCAGAGCTGACTGGGTTCTGAAAAGAGAAGCAACATTGCTTCCCTCCTCCCTGCCCTCTTCACCAAAGTATTAGACTCTATTAGCAAGGTAGAATCGTGTCTGAAATCGATTCTGACTCAGCAGACAGCAAGCAGTCCTGCTATTGCCAGAAGTGACCAGAACCAGAGTCAAGGCAATTTACTGGATGGAGAGCAGACTCCTTGCATTCTACACCTGTGGAAGTTCTGGGTGTAAGCCCTAGAGCTATACTCCCTCACTCTGCATGACCCAGGTGGGTTTCCTCAGCTTCTTGGGGAAGGAACCCATAAAAATCTGGCCCAGTCTGTGGAATTTCCCCTGCACCTCCAAGCTCATGGTGCTGGGAGCCCCAGACACAAACCCCTTTCACCCTTGCATGATATGTGAGAATTTGGTGCAGTTCCCTCTGTGCCCTGCAGAGCCAGTGCTGTTGATGTTGGTCTCAAAATCTTTGGAGTAACTTGTGCTCACTGGCAGTACCTGGAGTGCTCTATCTGCATCATTATGCTTCAGGCAGGTGGTTGTCACCAACTCCAACACCTGGCTCTGGCCCTGGACCTCAGCAATGACCACATTGTATCCTGCAATACCAATCTGTAACAATCACTACTAATTTCCTCAGACTAGCTAGAGTCTACCCAGTGGGACCTAGGGAAGAATCTGCCAGCATTCCACTTCTCTGGATCCTTTCCTGCCAATGCAAAAATTTCCTGTTTACCTTGTAGTAACATCATCCTTTAGGACTGGAGCAGAGTTAAGTTCATATCTGCCAGTCCTGTGACTAGCCATTTTGGTTCTATAAACTCCAATGTCCAATCCACATCACACAGTCCTTGAACCACAGCTATTGGTGCTACTAATTACAGCATCACTCAAGTTTGATAGTAGGAGAAGGAGATAATCCCCCATCAATTCCAAGACCAAGGGCTAGACTATCAGAATTCCTAGTGCAACTGACATCCAACTCTCTGGGTACTGAAAGTATGCACCCTAGGAAATCTACATTTACCACAAACACACATTTCTTCCTAAGAACTGCTGCAGAATAGATCACTGTGTCATTTAAAAACATAGCTGACTTTGATTAAATCAGAAGAAATCACTCAGATGTTACACTTCTAGGCTCAGCTAGAACCAAAGCCAAAGAAACAAGTCAAGTGATACCCAGCATTCCATATAAGCAATACGCTTTTTTCCATTAAAACCAAATTAATAAAGGAGACATAATTGGGTGACTACAGTTCATGAAAAGATATTGTGTACTTTATGAGCAAGGGGAGGAGGGTAACTCCTGGGCTTTAATCATAGAGTAATGTTAAGGAATGGCAAATATTGGTTACTCTAAATTGATAAATATATATCATATACTTGAACTGAATTTTCTCACTGTGGTTCATAAACATGTACACTTATTGTTAGTAAAAAACTTAAAGAAAACATAATTCATATTGTTGTGCCTGAGCTACTGCTGACAGAGGAGCACTACACTGATAAAATTTTACAGTGCTTTATTGCTGATGGTCAAAAGTGGGCTCATGCCCTAAAGAACTCTCAGCCCTAAAGCTCAAAGCAACAGGGTTTACAAAGGCAAAAAACAAAACAAAACAAAACACAAGGAGGGGCTGGGGAATACACTGTTACTAGGGTAAAGCTGACCTAAAGCATATATGAAACTAATACTAATCATAACATTTTTTAAAAGTTTTTTATTTTTTAATTTTTTAAAACAATTTAATTTAGGGTATGTAAACTTTATGCATTTCATAAATACAAATTTAGGAACATAGTATAGTGATTCTTCCCACCTTACCCTCCCTTCACCCCACACTCCCATCCTTCTTCCTTCTCCCTCTCCTATTCCCATTCTTATTTCTTACTAAGATCTATTTTCATATAACTTTATACACATAAAATTAACTCTTTACTAAGTAAAGAGTTCAGCAAATAGTATGAAACTGTTCCTCAACATTTGAGACAATGGCTGTTCAAAATCATCACATCTCAAAGCATCAATTTCACTTCTATAGATTACCTTTTAGGTGATCTATTGGTATCACAGATCAGGGAGAACATATGGTGTTTGTCTTTTTGGGACTGTTTTCCAGCTTCATCCATTTTGTTGCAAGTGACAGGATTTCAATTTTATTTTCTAAACCACAGTGTAGTATTCCATGGTGTACATATCCCATAATTTCTTTATCCAGTTTTCAGTTGATGGACATTTGGGTTGATTCCATATCTTAGCTATTGTGAATTGAGCTGCTATAAACATAGAGGTACAGATAACTCTTTCATATGTTGGTTTCACTTCCTTTGAGTAAATTCCAAACGTGGGATGCCTGGGACATATGTTAGGACTGTATTCAGGTTTCTGAGGTATCTCCATAATATCTTCCACAGTGGCTGTACCAGTTCACATTCCCACCAACAGTGGGTTAAGTCACCCTCACCAGCATTTCTTGGTTGTTGGTTTCTATATGAGAGCCATTCTAACAGGGGTGAGGTGAAACCTCATTGTGGTTTTGATGCATTTCCCTGAGAGTTAGTGATCCTGAGCATTTTTTCAAATGTCTGTCATATGGATTTCCTCTTTTGAAAAATGGCTATTCAAGTCCTTTGTACGTTTTTAAATTGGATTGTTTGTTTTGTTGTTGTTGAGTTTCTTCAGCTCTTTATATATTCTGGATATTAATACTTTATTAGTTGCATAGTTTGCAAATAATTTCTCCCATTCTGTCAGTTGCCTCTTCATTTTGCTGAGTGTCTCTTTTTCAGTGCAAAAGCTTCTCAGTTGTATGTAATCCCATTTGTCAATTTTGGCTTTGATTGCTTGTGCTTCTGGGGTCTTTTCCAAGAAGTCTTTGCCTATGCCAAGGTTTCGCAAGATTTCACCAAGACAGTATGAATTACAGTCTTGACATTATTCCAGTTTCTGACCTAAATCATATGTGGGACATAGACTAATTATAGTCTTAACATTAATCCAAGTGCAGCCTATCTGTTTTAAGCTTGAGAAATCATGCTAGGTGATTTCTCTGTTTTGATGAGCAGGATGTAATATACTATTATTGCCTTAGTTTTAAATCATAGTTAGTTTCAGACCATAGTCTCATGGTAGAGGATGCCTTCTCAAGATGGAGTCTTGGGTGCCCTAAAATGGAGTATCTCTTTTCAGTCAGGGTATAAGTTCAGAATTAAATGTTATTGTTCCTCCCAGCCACTCCTTTACCACAGTTTAAACAAAATTTGGCTCACTGACATGCAGATGCTTTAACCTCAAAGTCATAGATTGATGGATTAAGCATGGAGACTTGATTCAATTACCATGTCTGAAGTTGAGGGCTTTGAGATGTGATTGAATTGGATTAGATTATTAGGATGTTGCTGCCACAATCAAATCACAGTTGCTTTATAAGAGACCATACAGACATAGTTGAATGAAGGACCATGTGGTCCTTCCTTTGCATGCATGCTGTAATTTACTGACCTTGTCCCAGACCCAGGGCTATTTGATCTTGGACTGTGAACTTCCATAACTGGAAACTAAAATAAGCCTTTATTCATCAATAGCTTGTTTTGGGTAGTTGTTATAGTGATTAAAAGCAGCCAATATACCTCTGAATTATCTTTATGTTCTCTAGCTAGCTGTGTATCATGATAGTTGGGGAATTCTTTTAAAAGGTGGAATTCTTTTTAATACAAATTACAGAGGATAACACAAACATGTATATTCACCTAAGAATATTTTTAATTGCAATATTTACTTAAAAACTCATAATATTCTGGGAACAGTTAGTATTTTATTTGCTGTATTAAAATTGTTCCAATAAGTGAAATAATATCTTTGAAATGCAGACATCTATGGTGAATATGTTTCTAGTGAGGGTAATTTGGAACAGGTCCCATGGAAATTTTATATGATGGCAGTGGCAAAGTGCAGAGTCTGGTGTTGGAGCAATGAGTGTCCAGCTATGTGTTGGTAATATTCAAATACCGTCAGTGCTGGTGGTGGTAGCATTGAACATCTACTATGAGAGTGGCCAAGTACTGATCTCTCTGCAGGATGCCTCCTGCCATAACCTTGAATACCAGCCTTGCAGTTGATTCACTTAATTTCCTTATAGAATTCATGATTTTCTATTTAGATTATCTGTAGTCAGAGCTTGTTTTATTTTTACTTGGTTTCCATTGGTTTGATGCATTGTTACAGCATTTTAATGTATAAATTGTAATTGATATGTGTCAGATGGGAATTTTATCTTATCTTAACTATTACTGTTCTGTTTTTCAGGATTCTTATTCATTCTCCTTTCTGTGATATAAGAATTCATTTTGGAGGCCAGCACTGTGGTGCAGTGGGTTAAAGCCCCAGCGTGCAGTGCCGGCATCCCATATGGGTGCAGGTTTGTATCCCGCCTGCTCCTCTTCCGATACAGCTCTCTGCTATGGCCTGGGAAAGCAATAGAAGATGGCCCAACTCCTTGGGCCCCTGCATCCACATGGGAGACCTGGAGGAAGCTCCTGGCTTTGGATCAGCTCAGCTCTGGCTTTTACAGTCATCTGGGGAGTGAACCAGGGAATGGAAGACCTCTCTCTCTCTGGCTCTACCTCTCTCTATAACTATGTCTTTCAAATAAATAAAAAAAAAAATAAAAAAAGAATTCATTTTCATCAACCAATGAGGTCTCAAGTTTAATATGGTGATAAATTGAGCTTCTATATATGTTATTTGTGAGAGATAAAAGCATAAAATGTCCCCAGACAACTCAACATATTCACCATATAAGCTAATCCCAAGAAGAAGGAAATGTATTTTTTCAAGTTGTATCAAAAATATATGTATGTTGGCCGGCGCCGCTGCTCAATAGGCTAATCGTCCGCCTGTGGCGCCAGCACCCCAGGTTCTAGTCCCGTCGGGGCGCTGGATTCTGTTGCTCCTCTTCCTGTCCAGCTCTCTGCTGTGGCCTGGGAGTGCAGTGGAGGATGGCCCACGTGCTTGGGCCCTGCACCCGCGTGGGAGACCAGGAGAAGCACCTGGCTCCTGGCTTCGGATCAGTGTGGTGTGCCAGCTGCAGCACACCTGCTTCAGCGGCCATGTGGGGGGTGAATCAATGGAAGGAAGACCTTTCTGTCTCTCTCTCTCTCTCACTGTCCACTCTGCCTGTTAAAAAAATATATGTATGCCGTAAAAGATGGAGTGCTCAGGATCCATATGTTGATCACTACTAGCATCAAAAAGATCAGTTTTGGACTGAAGGAGCATGTTTATATACTTTAGTGTAACTTGCATTTTAAAAAAAATGTAGATGTTCTAGCAATTTTATTTATACCTTTCCTAAGATTAATAGCATTGAAAACTATGATTTTGTTATAAACAAATATATCCTGAGATAAGAGATTTGAATACTATTTTATATACAGTAATGAGCATTTACAAATCATTAACAATATTAGAATTAATTCTCTCCCTTTGTGTACAAGTTCAGGGAATCAATTACTTTAATCAGCAAATTTGCCATTTTATTCCAATTATTTATCTAGTTCAAGAAACTTCTAATCTTGAATAAATAATTGTTCATAAAGGAACTTGATGAACTGGAATATCAGAATTTGCCAGTATTAGTTGTAGATATTAATTTTGACTTTGTCTAAGAAATAAAGGATTTTATTTACATTCTTAAAAGAACTCAAGGACTAGATGAATGATTGAATTTCTCCTTTCAGATAAGCAGTTTGCAATGTGGGAAAAAGAAGTATTACAAGAACCACTTATATTCTTTGCTATTAGACATATCATCTAAAGAATAGACCATATGTGATGAAGAGTCATAATTCAAAGCTTGGAATATATCTAAGATAAAGTTAAATTAAATACATATTTGATGCATTTTACTCAGGTGAGTTGAGCAAATAGGAACATGGGTAAACCAGAAAACCTGGATCTTGCAGTATAATGTGGGGAGGACAGTCCCAGAAGAAAAGGAATAATAGTAGTGCTTTAGTTGTGCAGGGGACAGTGGTTAGTGGGGTCTGGAGATCAATTTGAATTAGTGGTTTCATTTTACATGGACCTTGATAGAGTTAGATAAAACAATGATTAGATTAATATTTAATAGTGCTTATTGTAGGCCAGGTATTATTTTATGTGAGATATATGTATCATATATTTTTCATTTAATGCCCACAACAACTCTGAGTTTGGTCCTGTTGGTATTCCCAGAATACAAATGGAAAAATCAAGGTAGCAAGAGATTGGGAACACACAGGTAGTAACGGCTAGCCATGTAGACTGTCTCTAGCACTAGGAGCTTTCCTTCTACCACCCATTCTCAGATCAATTGCTCTGTCAATAGCTCTGCCAAAGTGGCGGGCCTTTTAGGCAATTTTTTATAACCATTAAACTTATTTTCCTTCCACATTCTGAGAAAGAGAAGTAAAGGGATGAACTAAGGATAGCAATTAAGGTTTTGTGTAAATATTTGACCTGCATCAATGAGACTCTTTTATGTATTTGAATTAAGAAATGGACAGAGATGATAGCTCAGTGAGTGGTAGAGGTTGAAGATCAACTACAGTGATGTAGATATGAATGTGTATATCTATTTCTGTAGTGATACAGGGAATTTTATATAAATATATATGTGTGTGTATATATATATATATTTATACCATGATAGCTATTGGAAAACAATAAAAATAGAGTCAGGAATCTGGTTGCAGAGAAAGAGTTTACAGAACACAGTAGATCAGTGGGAAGCCACAGAAGTCAAGAGAGTTAGAGAGAGAGCTTATCCCATTCACAGGTGACATGATTCCTTATAATATAGGATAGTAGTTGAGAGTATTCTGTTTAAGTTTGGATTTTACTATGGATCACAGTTTTAACAATCGCTGAGAGTTTTCATACAGAAGGATGAAATTATCTGGCAGATGAAAACAGTATAATAGCACAGGCAGTAGAGGTTATAGATTGGAATAAGAGACTTTGAATGGAATGATTATTATACAATGCTAATGGCCATAGTTGAGGCAAATGAGTGATGTCACTAACAATGATTCAGAAAATTATTATGAAGACATATATGATGAGAGAAGTTGAGCAGCTTTTCATTTGATTGTTATTTATAGTCCTTGCTTATTTTCCTGCTGGACTATGGTCTTTTCATTTGTTATTTTTCGAACACTATTAGGTGAAAACATTATGCCTTTGACTATGACGTACACTAAAAATAGAAGATCTACGTCATAGCCAAAAGCATAATGTTTTCACCTAATAGTGTTCTACAGTGCGGTGCGCCGGCTGCAGTGCGCCGGCCGCGGCGGCCATTGGAGGGTGAACCAACGGCAAAGGAAGACCTTTCTCTCTGTCTCTCTCTCTCACTCTCCACTCTACCTGTCAAAAAAAAAAAAAAAAAAAAAAAAAAAAAGAAGATCTAAAAAAAAGTAAAAAAAGAAAAGACATATACAGATATGTATAAGTTTTTTCCGTGCCAATTTATCCATTCACTCATTTGGTTGCTTTGCATATATTTTTCTGTCAACACACCACTAAATGGTTTCTGAGAACACCAAGGTGAACACTGAAGTCTTTACCATTAATGAATACATCATCTTGTGAAGATATCAATACAAAATAAATTGGATTAATCATAAAGAGGCAAATTGGGAAACTTTCTAAAGCATAGGACATTGAATTAGAAGAAGGAGGGAGAAAGAAGTACTGTTCTTCAGTTTTACTCCTTCTGCTTTAGCAGAGAACAAACATTCTGAAATTTATTGAATGTAAGGATTGATAGGTTCATAACAAAATCATAGAATAGGGGAAAGTTCATCAAGAACTACTTCTTTGGACTCTACATAAAAATTTGCTGATACAGGAGAGCTAGGTTATACTCTGTTTGCACTAATAGCCTAACCTTTAAATTGACAAATAAAAATTCTACCTACTTGTATTTATCATGGATAACATGATGTTTTGAAATGTTTATAAATTGTAGAATGACTCAGTCAAGTTAATTAATTTGTGCATTACCTCATGTACTTATTTTTTATGGTGAATGCAATTCAAATCTACCTTGTAGTACACTGTTCAAAATATAAGTACAATGCTCTTACCTTATACCCTTAACTCTCCTATTGTTTAATGACATACCTGAAAAAAATTGTCTATGGATTTGGAGTCCTGTTAAATAAACGTTGCTATTAGGCTGAGAAACAACCCTTTCCAGACAGGATGAGATGAAGTAGTTTTTTTGTTTGTTTGTTTGTTTTGACAGGCAGAGTGCACAGTGTGAGAGAGAGACAGAGAGAAAGGTCTTCCTTTGCCGTTGGTTCACCCTCCAATGGCCGCCGCGGCCAGCGCGCTACGGCTGGCACACTGCGCTGATCCGATGGCAGGAGCCAGGTGCTTCTCCTGGTCTCCCATGGGGTGCAGGGCCCAAGCACCTGGGCCATCCTCCACTGCACTCCCGGACCATAGCAGAGAGCTGGCCTGGAAGAGGGGCAACCGGGACAGAATCCGGCGCCCCAACCGGGACTAAAACCCGGTGTGCTGGCGCCGCAAAGCGGAGGATTAGCCTAGTGAGCCGCGGCGCTGGCCGAGATGAAGTAGTTTTTGGCCTCACTAAAGTTAGGCCTAAGTTCAAGCAAGTAAATGATTGTATCAGTCTCAAACTCACTGAGATTATCTATTGATGGGAGAAACCAGTTTCATGATGGAAACCAAGCAAAGGAAGAACATGAGGATGAGTTTAAGAAGCCAGACAATTTGTTCAACATGATGTACTTCCCATGACAGTTATTCTCAGTCTAGGGTACCTCCTAGCCAGGGTCACAACCCTGGCTCTCTCATCTCACCATTTACGTGGAAGAGATAGCTCAAAGGGCGTAAAAGAATAGAACACAGTATGTTGTGCTTTTTTAGCTCATGAGGCAAGACTGGGACTGTTATTAAATAAACAGGAATGAAAGAGACTGTTAGAGACCAGACCTTATCTTAGCAAAAAGCAACATTGCCCAACTATTTCATGTTAATTATGTCTCAAATGCACTTCTCTTTTCTGGCATCAAAGAAGGATGTAGGTCTCACAAGCAATAATTTCTAAATGATTTTGGAAAATATTACGTGCCTTTTCAAGACCCCTGTGCATACTAACATGGGAAAGCATCAAATATCCCATACTAAAAATACTATTACTTGTTTTCTTTAAACTTCCTCGACAATACACCTCATTTATACGTAACATGTTAGTGTACTACAGAAAACTTTGGGAAATATTGCCATAAAGGAAGAGGTCATGTCATAGTTTTTCTTTTCTTATAAAATGTAATATATTATTCAAAAGTATGCATTTCTAAAGATAATGTTTCTCTCAAGTATATATTTAGTGCTCAATAAATTTAAGATTAATACAAATAATCTTCTGTGTGATGGATATTTCACTGAGATTCATGATAGATGGAGTGGGTAATCTTGTGTTATGACTAAATATATACTCCATAAGTGACCACTCTTTATAGCTGGAAATAAACTTCTGACTCTTTGAAAAGGGATCCAGCATTGTCAGTGGCAACATGATCTGTGTGACACGGAAACTTAATTGCTTCACTTTTAACTTTAGTTGGAACAAGAATTATTTGCTTATTCACTACATTTTAAGTATATATTAATTATTTTAAATCTAGGAACTCTCTCTGATTGTTTCCTTCTATAATTGATCCCTTCCTCAATCCCCATTATATCAGGAAATCCTGGACATTCTACCCAAACATATTTGAAATCCATTGACTAATTTTCCTCTTGTCAATAGTTCCCAATCCCAGTTATGATTATCTCTCCTAGACTCTGGTATTAGCCTTTATACTGGTCCTGGTTTCTATCACAAACTCATCACCAAATAGCCAGAGTATCACTTAATGAACAAAATTACCTATGTGTGGTGTGGATTTGGTGCAGCAGTTCAGACATGGCTTGGGGTGCACATATCCCATGTCAGTTTGTATGAATTTGAGTCCCAGATCTGCTTCCAATTCTAGCTTCCTGCTAATGCACATGCTACGAGGCAGCATGTGGGTCCTTGGCAACCATGTGGGAGACATGGGTTGAGTTTTGAGCCCCTGGCATTGACCTGGCCCAACCCTGGCTGTTGTATTTGGGAAGTGAAAGAGAAGATGGTAAGTTCTCTCTCTCTCTCTCTCTCTCTCTCTCTCTCTCTTTCTCTCTCTCTCTGATTATCTGATACTTTCAGTCTTTAAAAAGTATGTAAAATGAAAAATAGATTATGTTGCTTCAAGTTCTGAACATACTTTCCCCTTCTCAGTGTAAACTCTAAATCATTTTGGCTTACAAGTTGCAATATGACTTAATCATGCTTTTCTAAGACCTAATGAAGCTGATTCTCCAGAGATGGAGGCTTAGAATTTATTTTTATTATTTTGATTATTTACCAAGGCCAAGTGGGATTCAGCCCAGGCAAGCAAGGATGACCATCTCTACAGTGAAGACTATCAAGCGCTGATGAAGGAAATGAAAGAGAACACAAAAAAGTGAAAGACATCCTGTGTTCATGGATTGGAAGAATCAACATTTTTTTTCTTCTTAAGATTTATTTACTTTGAAAGTCAGAGCTAAAGATAGAGAGGGAGAGAGAGAGAGAGAGAGACCTTCTATCCTATGGTTCACTCCCCAGGTGGCCACAAGGGCTAGTGCTGGGTCAGCTGATTCCAGGAGAAAGAAGCATCCTCCAGTTCTCTCACAAGGGTGGCAGGGGACCTGGGGCTTGGGTCATCTTCCACTGCTTTCCCAGAACACATTATCGGGGAGCTTGATTGGAAGTGCAGCGGCTGGGACTCAAACTAGCATCCATATGGGATGCCAGTGCTGCAGGCCGCAGCTTAGCCTCCTGTGCCACAGTGCTGGCACCAGAATCAATATTTTGAATAATTTACTTTAAGTTAATAATTAACTTTAAGAATAATTTTTTAAAATTTATTTTCACTTTGTTTGAAGGAGAGAGAGAGAGAGAAGAGAGAGAGAGAGAGGAGAGATCTTACCTCTGCTAGCTTACTCTATAAATGCCTACAATAGCCAGAACTGGGCCAGGCTGAAGCTGAGTCCTCCACCTGGGTCTCCCATATGGGTGGAAGAGACATAAGTAGTTGGGCTATCACCTGCTGTCTCCCAGGTGTGCAGGAAGCTGGATTGCAGGTGGAGTGGCTGGGATTGGAACCAGGCACTCCAACATGGGATGCAGACATCCCAAGCAGTGTCTGAACTGCTGTGCCAAATGCCTGTCCCTTTTGCCGTTGGTTCAACCTCCAATGGCTGCCGCGGCCGGCGCACCGCACTGATCTGAAGCCAGGAGCCAGGTACTTATCCTGGTCTCCCATGGGGTGCAGGGCCCAAGCACTTGGGCCATCCTCCACTGCACTCCCTGGCCACAGCAGAGAGCTGGCCTGGAAGAGGGGCAACCGGGACAGAATCCGGTGCCCCGACCAGGACTAGAACCCGGTGTGCCGGCGCCGCTAGGCGGAGGATTAGCCTAGTGAGCTGCGGCGCTGGCCTCCCTTGAATAAGATTGTGATGGTCATTCCTCACTGACATCTTCTCCCTTCTTTAGTGTTGGTGTTTTTCCAGTTCCTTCACTTCTTTCTCTGTAGTAGATTAAAAAAAAATTTTAAAAAATTTATTTGACAGGTAGAGTTATAGACTGTGAGAGAGACAGACAGATAGAAAGGTCTTCCTTACATTGGGTCACCACCCCTCCCCCCGAAATGGCCACTACGGCCAGCATGCAGCGCCGATCCAAAGCCAGGAGCCAGGTGCTTCTCTTGGTCTCCATGCGGGTGCAGGGCCCAAGCACTTGGGCCATCCTCCACTGCCTTCCCGGGCCACAGCAGAGAGCTGGACTGGAAGAGGAGCAACCAGAACTAGAGCCCAGCACCCATGTGGGATGCCAGTGCTGCAGGCGGAGGATTAACCAAGTGAGCCATGGCGCCGGCCCCTGCAGTAGATTTAGTGGTTTAAGATTTTGTCTCCTGCCAGCAGAGAGGTAGCAGCTTGGCCACTGGGAAAAACAGTATAATTTGAGTTGCATCTTTTCACCTCAAACACTGAGCCTCCTCTGGTTCTTCCTGTTATGTCTGTTGTTGCTGCTTTGCTTCTATCAGAGCTGTCATTGCCATTTGTCTGTGTTGTTAATGTACCTGCCACAGCAGCTCTACATTTGCATTGTCACTTGTTTGTAGAACTGGGAGATGTGTTTTGACCTTGGTATGAGGAGATTTTAGTCCAGTACACATTTGGGAACTAAGTATCAAAGACAACTAACACAAGCCTTCCAACTTCATGCCATTATTTATATTCGTGGAGTTTGATGGTGTTAATGGTCTTAGCCCTGCAGTATTCCCTTTCACAGAGTTGTCTAACTTACCCCTCTTCCTAACACATGTATACCTACTGGCACTCATCACTATGTATCTGTAGTTTATTTAAACATACTCTAAATACAAGACAGGATTAGAGGTAGTTTTATTTTGAAGTATAAGGAATGAATAACATTTTCAGTAATGAACTTAGAGAGTAGATGTTGGAAGTGCTTGGTAGTGGAGTACATTCACTTTGGAGGTTATATGGGAAACTGTGAAGTAGAGTGGCAGTGTATTTACCATAGCTGTGATTTTAGCCTAGCTTTGCAAAATAAAAATAAATAGGCTCCCCAGAATAGAACCATATTTGCATGGGCATTGTGAAAAACAAAACAAGGTGTCATGGGTGATGGGTTTCAGTAAGAAAACAGGCCAAAGTCCTAGAGCTGGCAAAAGAGTTGTTGCTTTTACTTTGTTTACAACACGCACAAGTATAGTCAAGAAAATGATATAGTGGTGCCTCACATCATAAAAGATGACAAATAGGAATGGAAAATAGATTTCATTCTATCTAGATATTTTAAAAATTGAAAACAAATAGTTTTAGGATCATGATTATCTGAAATAAAAATTTTGAAGAAAATGAAAATGTCAGAAGTTTAAGAAAATGTAACATTTATTGCATGAGTTTTCCACCTTGATAGAAAAAATTATGTTGGGGGAGGGGTGTGTATTGTGTTGCAGTGGGGTAAGCCCTTTCTTGAGATACCCACATCACATATGAGAGCACCAGTTCAAACCCCCGCTCCTCTGCTTCTAATCTATCTTCTTGCTAATGCATATTCTGGGAGGCAGCCAATGATGGCCCAAGTATTCAAGTCCCTTCCACCTATGTGAGAGACCCAGATGAAATTCTGGGCTCCTGGCTTTGTCTTGGTCTGATCCCAATTGTTGTAGGCATTTGGGGAGTGACCCAATAGATGAAAGATCTCTCTCTCTCCCTCTGAGAGTGTTTCTCCCACTCTCTCTGTGTTTGTCTCTCCCACTCCACTCTGCTTTTCAAACAAATAAATAAACAAATAAATCTTTAAAAATTCATGTCTAGTATCAATAATTTTGTTTCACAAGTACTAATATGACTAAATTTAATATTTGATTTATATCTTATAAAATTAATGTGGACAGTTTTTTTTAAATTCATCATTTGAATTTTTAAATGTCTAAAATTTTCAGTTTTGATTTAGTATTCCTCCTACATTTTCCTCCAAATCATACCTGTGGAGCCATTGTATTTCCCTTACAGATTCATTCATCATTTGTACATTTACACTCATGACCCCAATTTGACTAATGATCATTTCTTTTTATTTCTACAGTGTAATGGCAGAACAGAAAGTTGACAAAGTGCCTAAGGTTGGAATGAGACATCCTAATTACATGTCTATAATGTCAATGGCACATTTCTTAGTCATAGAACCTTGTGGTATTTTTAATGTCTAGTATTTTTAAATGCTTAATTCTTCAAATTATTTCAACTATAATGATGATGATCAAAGAGTGATAATTACTGCTGTTATTTTTATTAATTCAGATTCTGACACTGAATCTGTTTGTGCCCACCCTCCTACAGGAAGTGTAACCTGAGTATTTATTATCAAGGAAGCGTGGTCATTATTTGAAAAGCCAAATAATATGTAGTTAGAATATTATTTTTCTCATTGCTAGATTTAATTTTTTCCAGAAAGCAAACTCAGTTTGGATAGTTTTCAGCAATAGTCCTGATTTTAAAATAGTATTGAAAACTTTAAATTTGAATAGCATTTTCAATAGTTCATTAGCTGTCCTACACAGAAACTTTTTGAGGTCAATATAATTATCTGTCATTTTATGGCAAGCCTATAAGAAATTTTTCTTCATTTACCTACCAAAATAGCATTGTTATTCTAATATTCCCTTTGATATTAATAGCAGAGGCTGTGTTCAATATTGTGCCCTCAGGCACACAATACTCAACATGTTATTCCCTGTGGCATTTAAAATTTAATTTCCATAACAATGCAAATGTAAAACTCTAAAGGCAGAGAGATAGATATATGAGCTTCAAGACTAACTATGAGTAGATGCAAGAAACAGGAAATAGAGATTGTGAAGATATGGTCAAAATTATTCACATGTAGTTAAATTATTGAACTTACTTTGTGTGTCCTGGAAACATGTGGAAACTAATCATTAAAATCTGTATTATGTGAAGCAATATAAACTAATAATAATAATATTTATCACATGAAAACTTTTCCTGTGATAACTTTTCAAATGCCTGTTGCTTATCATTCTTACACAGTTGCTAATATGGAAAGGATGAATAAGTTTAGCTTCTTTTTTGTGGTACCATCTTTTTTTTTTAAATTTTTTTGCTTTTTAGAAATTTAACAAGCAAAAAAGTTGTTCACACTTACAGGTTAATATGGGATATTTTATTACATGTATACATTGTGTGATATCCAAAAACGGTAAACATATTTATGCTTTCAAGCACTTAAAATTTCTTTATAGTGAAAACATCCAAAATCCTTTCTCCTAGATTTTTTAAAATAAGCATTAACATTATCTATAGTCACCTGGTTGTGCAATAGATGATAGAACTTCTTACTCTTATCTAACTTCATTTTTTTGTTTAAATGTCACTCTGAAAAATCTATGGCCCATATATCTCATATATACACACACACACACACACACACACACACACACGACTTTATCATGGGCCGGCGCCGCAGCTCACTAGGCTAATCCTCCACCTGCGGTGCTGGCACCTTGGGTTCTAGTCCCGGTCGGGGCACAGGATTCTGTCCCGGTTGCCCCTCTTCCAGTCCAGCTCTCTGCTGTGGCCCGGGAGTGCAGTGGAGGATGGCCCAAGTACTCGGGCTCTGCACCCCATGGGAGACGAGGAGAAACACCTGGCTCCTGGCTTCAGATCAGCACGATGCACCAGCCACAGTGCGCAGGCCACGGTGGCCATTGGAGGGTGAACCAACGGCAAAAGGAAGACCTTTCTCTCTGTCTCTCTCTCTCTCTCACTGTCTAACTCTACCTGTAAAAAAAAAAAAAAAAAAAAAAAAAAAAAAAAAAAAAAAAAAAAAAGACTTTATCATGGATTTCAGAAGTGTACCCATTTTTACTTCAAAAAGGAAATATTTTTTTAACACATTACCTGAATGCTATTTTCTATCATTGCTTTAGCTGGGAAGACAGATAAGCATGAGGGCAAGGCCCTCGATTTTCAAACTGTGGGGAGGACCATGTTTAGGCTTTGTGTCTTTCATATTGCTGTTTTAGAAAGGCCAATTCAGTGAGTTAAAATATGCTTAAGGGTTCTGAACAAATGATGAAATGTGTAAAGAATTATTTTAATAATTTTGGAAACCAGTAACAGTGCCTGTACACTAAAATTAATCAAGACAATTGCTTCCAAGTATGTATTGGGAAAAAGACATAGTTAACAATAATATAGTATATACATTTTATGAAAAATCCTAAATGTGATAAAAGTCCCATTGTTAATAAATAGTATACTTGCAACATCAAAAAGTGAATAAAATATACCTTTCTTTTAAAGTATATTTTATTGGGGATCATAGTTGGGAGTAATTTAGAAAAAGTTATATATATAATTTTGGAAACCAGAAAACAAATATGTTGTTATAAATATGTTGTTATAAAATAAAATGTTGTTATAAGGGCAAACTAGCCATTTTATTTAAGTACCAAGTGCTCTTTTTTTCCTATTTCCTCCAATCATTGCTACGTCTTTTCAAATGCAGTAAGTTTTTGGGAACCAAGTATCTATGGTAAGTTAACATAAGGTAAATACTTCATTTTCAAAATTGTAAGATATTATTTTTGCTTTCTTATAAACACATGAACATAGCCATCATAAAATTTCATTTAACATCACCTTGATAATACTGATACAGTTAATTAATTAACAATTGTTTGTTCATTTCTTTTTGGGTTATTTTCATCATCAACACATTTCTAACCCTTTTAGTTCATGCTAAATAGCTGTATAAAAAACTAGGAGACATAATTCCTTTCCTCAGTATCAGGTTTAGATTTTAAGTATATTTGGATTAGGAAAAACCAATTCAGGATGATGGCACAAGATATTCTTGATTTATTTTTATTTAGTAAACATATATTTCCAAAGTACAGTTTATGGATTACAATGGCTTCCCCCAACCCCATAATTTCCATCCCACTCGCACCCCTCCCATCTCCCACTCCCTCTCCCATTCCATTCACATCAAGATTCATTTTCAATTATCTTTATATACAAAAGATCGATTTAGTATATATTAAGTAAAGATTTCATCAGTTTGCACCCACACAGAAACACAAAGTGTAAAATACTGTTTCAGTACTAGTTATAGCATTACTTCACATTGGACAACACATTAAGGACAGATCCCACATGAGAAGTAAGTACACAGTGACTCCTGTTGTTAACTTAAAAATTTGACACTCTTGTTTATGGCGTCAGTAATCTCCCTAGGCTCTAGTCATGAGTTGCCAAGGCTATGGAAGCCTTTTGAGTTCGCCGAAGTGGAAGTTCTCTCCTCCCTTCAGAGAAAGGTACCTCCTTCTTTGATGGCCCCATTCTTTCCACTGGGATCTCACTTGCAGAGATTTTTCATTAGGTCTTCTATTTTTTTTTTTTCCAGAGTGTCTTGTCTTTCCATGCCTAAAATACTCTCATGAGCTCTTCAGCCATATCCGAATGCCTTATGGGCTGATTCTGAGGCCAGAGTGCTATTTAGGACATCTGCCATTCTATGAGTCTGCTGTGTATCCCCCTTCCCATGATGGCTTGTTCTCTCCCTTTTTGATTCTATCAGTTAGTATTCTCAGACACTAGTCTTGTTTGTGTGATCTCTTTGACTCTTAGAACTATCAGTGTGATCAATTGTGAACTGAAATTTATCACTTGGACTAGTGAGATGGCATTGGTACATGCCACCTTGATGGGATTGTATTGGGATCCCCTGGCACATTTCTAACTCCACCATTTGGGGCAAGTCTGATTGAGCACGTGCCAAACTGTACATCTCCTCCCTCTCTTATTCCCACTGCTATATTTAACAGGGATCACTTTTCAGTTAAAATTTAAACACCTAAGAATAATTGTGTATTAATTACAGAGTTCAACCAATAGTACTAGAACAAAACAAAGAAAAAATACTAAAATGGATAAAGTATTACATTGTACATCAACAGTCAGCACAAGAGCTGATCAAGTCACTGTTTCTCATAGTGTCCATTTCACTTCAACAGGTTTCCTTTTTGGTGCTCAGTTAGTTGTCGCCGATCAGGTAGAACATATGATATTTGTCCCTTTGGGACTGGCTTAAATCACTCAGCATAATGTTTTCCAGATTCCTCCATTTTGTTGCAAATGACTGGGTTTTGTCTTTTTTTTGACTGCTGTATAGTATTCTATAGAGTACATGTCCCATAATTTCTTTATCCAGTCTACTGTTGATGGGCATTTGGGTTGGTTCCAGGTCTTAGCTATTGTGAATTGAGCTGCAATAAACATTAATGTGCAGACAGCTTTTTTGTTTGCCAATTTAATTTCCTTTGGGTAAATTCCAAGGAGTGGGATGGCTGGTTGTATGGTAGGGTTATATTCAGGTTTCTGAGGAATCTCCAGACTGACTTCCATAGTGGCTTAACCAGTTTGCATTCCCACCTACAAAGTAGCAGGATATAAATTTTTTCCCCACATCCTCACCAGCATCTGTTGTTGGTAGATTTCTGAATGTGAGCCATTCTAACCGGGGTGAGGTGAAACCTCATTGTGGTTTTGATTTGCATTTCCCTGATTGCTAGTGATCTTGAACATTTTTTCATGTGTCTGTTGGCCATTTGGATTTCCTCTTTTGAAAAATGTCTATTGAGGTCCTTGGCCCATCTCTTCAGTGGGTTGTTTGTTTTGTTGTTGTGGGGTTTCTTGATTTCTTTGTAGAGTCTGGTTATTAACCCTTTATCTGTTGTGTAGTTTGCAAATATTTTTTTCCCATTCTGTTGGTTGTCTCTTCACTCTCCTGACTGTTTCTTTTGCAGTACAGAAACTTCTCAATTTGATGCAATCCCAATAGTAGATTTTGGCTTTGACTGCCTGTGCCTCCCAGGTCTTTTCTAGGAAGTCTTGGCCGGTAGCTGTATCTTGCAGGGTTTCTCCAATGTTCTCTAATAATTTGATGATGTCAGGTCATAGATTTAAGTCTTTACTCCATGTTGAGTGAATTTTTGTGTAAGGTGAAAGGTAGGGGTCTTGCTTCATGCTTCTGCACGTGGAAATCCAGTTTTCCCAGCACCATTTATTGAACAGACTGTCCTTATTCCAGGGATTGGTTTTGGATCCTTGATCAAATATAAGTTGGCTGTAGATGTTTGGGTTGATTTCTGGTGTTTCTATTCTGTTCCATTGGTCTATCCATCTGTTTCTGTACCAGTATCATGCTGTTTTGATTACAACTGCCCTGTAGTATGTCCTGAAATCTGGTATTGTGCTGCCTCCAGCTTTGTTTTTGTTGTACAAGATTGCTTTAGCTATTCGAGGTCTCCTGTGTCTCCATATGAATTTCAGCATCACTTTTTCCAGATCTGAGAAGAATGTCTTTGTATTTTGATTGGTATTGCATTGAATCTATAAATTGCTTTTGGGAGAATGGACATTTTGATGATATTGATTCTTCCAATCCATGAGCATGAAGCTTTTTCCATTTTTTGGTATCCTCTTCTATTTCTTTCTTTAAAGTTTTGTAATTTTCATCTTAGAGATCTTTAACATCCTTGGTTAAGTTTATTCCAAGGTATTTGATTGTTTTTGTAGCTATTGTGAATGGGATTGATCTTTGAAGTTCTTCCTCAGCTGTGGTATTGCCTGTGTATACAAAGGCTGTTTATTTTTGTGCATTGATTTTATACCCTGCTACTTTGCCAAAATGTTCTATGAGTTCCAATAGTCTCTTAGTAGAGTTCTTTGGTCCCCTAAGTAAAGAATCATATCATCTGCAAAGAGGGATAGTTTGACTTCTTCCTTCCCAATTTGTATCCCTTTAATTTCTTTTTCTTGTCTAATAGCTCTGGCGAAAACTTCCAGAGCTATATTGAATAGCAGTGGTGAGAGTGGGCATCCCTGTCTGGTACCAGATCTCAGTGGAAATGCTTCCAACTTTCCCCATTCAATAGGATGTTGGCTGTGGGTTTTTCATAAATTGCTTTGATTGTATTGAGGAATGTTCCTTCCATACCCAGTTCGCTTAGAGTTTTCATCATGAAAGGGTATTGTATTTTATCCAATGCTTTCTCGGCGTCTAATGAGATTATCATATGGTTTCTCTTCTGCAATCTGTTAATGTCATGTATCACATTGATTGTTTTGTGAATATTGAACCATCCCTGCAATGAAACAGTAATAAAGGCCCTCCCAACAAAGAAAAGCCCAGGACCAGATGGATTCACCGCTGAATTCTACCAGTCATTTTAATAAGAACTAACTCCAATTCTTCTCAAACTATTCAGAACAATCGAAAAAGAGGGAATCCTCCCAAATTCTTTTTATGAAGCCAGCATCACCTTAATTCCTAAGCCGGAAAAAGATGCAGCATTGAAAGAGAATTACAGACCAATATCCCTGATGAACATAGATGTAAAAATCCTCAATAAAATTCTGGCCAACAGAATCCAACAACACATCAGAAAGATCATCCACCCAGATAGTCTTGATTTGATGCTTATTCTCTGTTGCAGATCAAAAAACGAGGATATATAAATAAATCATTAACACACCCAAAAGATGTCTTTATTCCAGGTACAAAATAAGGTAGATGACTCTGTGAGTCAGTAATAGAATCAGAAATGCTAAAGCCACTGAGCTGAAATACCCATGATTTGTGATCCATTGAGATAAGAGGTGTCAAGATTTTAACAAGGGCGTTTCTGGTGATCAGAGTTGGACTCATCACTTACCGTGTACTGTGGTTCACTGCCTGGTCAATTCTGCTCAGGCACCAGCTGCCTAGACAGGCAGGGTTAGGGTGGAGTCTGAAAGGCAGGATTTATCTTTTATGCCATAAAATGTGCCAAGTGCCACCCTAAAGACTGAATCTGCACTAGCCTCAATATCCTCCTGAGATGGGGACCTAGAGAACATAATCTTTAGCTCTGGTTGTGAACTCAAGGGCCCTGAGGATGAGAGTCCACTGGGGAAGCACCCAATACACAGAAAGAAAGAAAGAAAGAAAGAAAGAAAGAAAGAATAGGAGTGGGAAGAAAAAAAATTACAAATCCCAAATCTCACACTAAACTCAGTCTGAAGTTCCTGAAGATATGTATCTTATGCAATAATATGACAGCAAATTTAATACAAGTATTTTCAGAATGCTTTATTTTTTTTTTTTAATTTTTTTTTTTTTGACAGGCAGAGTGGACAGTGAGAGAGAGAGAGACAGAGAGAAAGGTCTTCCTTTGCCGTTGGTTCACCCTCCAATGGCTGCCGCGGCCGGCGCGCTGCGGCCGGTGCACCGCGCTGATACGATGGCAGGAGCCAGGAGCCAGGTGCTTTTCCTGGTCTCCCATGGGGTGCAGGGCCCAAGCACTTGGGCCATCCTCCACTGCACTCCCGGGCCACAGCAGAGGGCTGGCCTGGAAGAGGGGCAACCGGGACAGAATCCGGCGCCCCAACCGGGACTAGAACCCGGTGTGCCGGTGCCGCAAGGCGGAGGATTAGCCTAGTGAGCCGCGGCGCCGGCGTTCAGAATGCTTTAAAAGTCCAACAGTCTGAGGCTGGTGCTGTGAGGTAGCAGTTAGACGACTACCCGTGGCATGGCATCCCATATGGGTGCTGATTCGAGTTCAGGCTGCTCTTCTGATCCAGATTTTGAATATGAAGCATAGATGGGACTTGATCTCTGGCACTCTGGTATGAATGTGGGTGTCCCAGTGGTGTCTTAACCATCTGCATCAAAATTCCTTCCCCAAGATTTTACTTCTTCAGTGCTTTTCTTAGAAATAGTGTATTCCTAATGTTCTCGGAAATATATTTTTGAAATATTTCACAACACATAATATTTTTTAAACTGAATTTTATTTGATTAATAGAAAATAAGTGTTTAAAAATGTTGGAGACTAGTATGAACACATACTATTTTTTGAAGTTTATGCCGATAATCTGTGGATCTTTTCTGATAAGCTATAAACAAATAAGAAACAACATAATTCCACCTATAAGTGGGCTCTCCTTAGGAATTAATACAGTCTGAACAGCTGCTGCTTATACATATGAATCAGTGGACAATTTACAAACATAATTCAAACAAAATGATACTTTAAATCATATTAATTATGCAATATGATAAATTCTAAGCTTAAAAGATTTCTGAAGTTAGGGCATTTTTCACATTATGACAATACCTGGGAAAGCATAAAATAACATAAATTCTAATTATTGCTGCGATGTGTATATAATAAATTTTTTCCTACCTTCTCACACTAGCCTGGAGACAAAACTATTTTCTTTTGGCCATAATTTAATTTTGTCATTATGGTCCTGTGACTTGTAAATGATTTAAATCTGAACTAGGAGCTTTCCTCTGACAAAAGAGATAGCTTTAAGGGGGCTGTGGTTGATTTTATTAAACAAGCAACCTCTGTGGTGAACAGTCAGACATGCTGTTGTCATTGAGGCCCTGTTGGATGACAGGCCAATAGAGGTAGTGGCTGACAGTATCCATGGGGACCCAGGAGCAGAATAATAGGAAGGGTTTGGGGAAAAATTGAACATCATTTTGTTATTTAAAATGAAGACAATTAGTTAAAATGACATAAATGACAAGGAAGCAAGGAGAGTATGTATTTCAAACACATGCACTTGAGGACCACAGAACTGCAGGTGACTCCTAGGGATGGGGAAGGTGATCTGGCCCCGTGTGGCATTGAAACGGCAGCTTTACCTGGTGCGTCACAGTGCCGGTCCCTAATCTAAAATGGTCTGTATATTATTTTAATATTTTAAAAACAGGAGTGTGGACAATTTATGCATTATGTCTTATAGTAAAGAAATTTCACCTGCTAGGAAATTCCCCTGGATCTATGTCTCAGAGGAACATAATGGGAGAAGCTTTGCTGGTGCATTAATAGCATATGATCTATCCCAAGATCACACATGCTGGGACACAGTCAGAATCTATTTGTGGAATTAAAGCAAGATCAATGAGCACAGTGAAAAGCTTATTCTATTATTAGCCATTTTCCTGATAACATGAGGCAGAGATCAGATAGAGTGGTGGCATAATTGTGTCTAAAATGTGCTTGCTTCTCATGAAAGATATAAAGTTGAGTAATTTATACTTATAATCTATTGAGAAAGAAGCTTAACTATAAGTATTAAGGTGATGTTCATAATCTGGTTGGTGGGGGAGGTAAGGATTTATTTTCATGAAAATTGTCTGTATTTTGAGACTATCTTAAAAGTGGATGAAATAGTTTTAGGATGACAGGAATTCATCTTTCAGATACAAAATTACAATGGCATGAGTTTTCTGACTTAGCTTTTTCATTTAAAGAGGATTTGCACTTTAGAGTAGATAGAATTATGGGAACCCAAAGATATAAAATATTCATATATTTCAGAAATTGTCAATCTTAGTGAAATACTTCATCTAATCAACAGTACACTAGTTTTCATTGTAACCTAAGAGTGTCCAAATGGAACATCGGTTCTGGAGATTAAATTAGAATTTTTTCTGTTTGTTTGTTTTTGACAGGCAGAGTGGACAGTGAGAGAGAGAGACAGAAAGGTCTTCCTTTTCTGTTGGTTCACCCCACAATGGTTGCTGCGGCTGGCGCATCGCGCTGATCCAAAGCTAGGAGCCAGGTGCTTCTCCCGGTCTCCTATGCGGGTGCAGGGCCCAGGCACTTGGGCCATCCTCCACTGCCATCCCGGGCCACAACAGAGAGCTGGATTGGAAGAGGAGCAACTGGGACAGAATCCTGTGCCCCGACCGGGACTAGAACCTGGGGGGCCAGCGCCGCAGGCAGAGGATTAGCCTACTGAGCCGTGGCGCTGGCCTAGAATTTGTTTTAATTATTTTAACCCATCAATTATTTTTAAATTGCCTTATGCAGCTATATACTTTTTCTTTTTTTCCTTTTCATCCTTTAAGAGGGATGAAGTATTACAGAACTTATGAAACATGGGTGCGTTTGGAAATTAATTTTATCATATTGAAAAACTCAACTGAACACTAAACTAGGTAAATTTGAGTATTCTGTTCATTTCTCCCCAAATTTTAACTCTTCCAGAATAAAAGAGGAATCAGTACTCAGGTAAAATAAACCTCTGAGCTGGGTATGTAATAGTCTGTAGTGTGACTCTGGCTTGCTTTTTGAGTCAACTACTGAAAGCTTAAAACTAATACACTTCCAAATAATTGCTCTGAGATTACGTATCAGTTCACTTCCTGGGTCTTACCCTCTTGAGGGAGTGATAGGAGTAATTATGAGCAGTTTGGTTTCCAAGATCTACATGATCGTATAGAAGCACATTGAAGTTAATCTAGGGACTCCATGGGAAGCACTATTTTGCTTTCAAAAATACAGTGTGCTTGAGATTTTCAACCAGAGCACCTATACTGTTCAGGCTCAATGTTTTAGCAATAGATTGAAGTTTGCTAAATGTACTAATAACACATTTTACACCCCCCCTCCCCGGAGAACTTTTAATCCTCTGCTTAACCCTTCAGCTAGCTCCACTTCTGATGTTAGTCAGGGCTATAACTGAGTCAGATTTCTACAGTGATAGAAGAAAATAACTGAAGAACACACTTGTCCCCTTTTACAATTGCTCCCAATCTGATAGCTATTCTTCCATGTGCTGTGACTCCTGCACTACAGAATTCATCCTCAGTATGGGAGGAACACAGGACCTCCTCCCTTCACTTCGTCCTTTGCATTGGACTTCATGGGTGAAGGTGAAAAAACAGTAATTAGGGCTATAACTAAATCTCTTTTCATAAGATATTAGAGGAACACTGACTTCAATTTCTTTCCTCTGCTTTTTTCACCACAAAAGTTATTATAACTTTTTGTCTATCCTGATAAAGCTGCAGTTATGTTACTTTGACTCAAAACTGTTCCTTAATGAAATAACTGACTAGTGTCATAAGAAAGCACTTCAAATTTATTGTTATATTCTTTGATGTATCTATTTATAGCTGTGACATTGATTGAAGTTTATAAAAATCCCTAAGTTTCACCCGGCAACTTTGGTTATTATCTTAGAATGCATAATCAAAGAAGTGTGGGTGAATTATGTAGGAAGAAAAAAATTCTTGTCTTTTATAGGAAAAATTGGTGTTAATAATGGCAATTATAAATGGAAGGGAACCATTTGAGAAAACAGAATTTCTCATCTGATGCTTTAAAGCCAGAGGTTTGTCTTGGTTATTTTATTTCATTTTGCTTGCTAGCTTGCCAATTGGTTCCATGGATGTGTTTTAGTATCCATGTTGTTGTTAGCACAGTAGTGGTCAGAATTTGAATGACTTTGATTATCATTCCTCATGGCAATAGCTGTGAGACTGTAGTTTGGTATTACAGATGTACTCATTTTATATTTTTAGAAGTTCTGTGATAAATCATGGAGATGTCAACTAAACATAGATCATTTTACAAATTGATAGCCACCTAGATGATAATCTAATAGAGTGTTCTTTTAAAGACACTAGTGATCATACACCTTCTAGATGTTAAGAACACAGCTATCAGATAAACATATTAAGGGAATTCTGACAGCTACAAAAATATAGTAACATTATCCCTGGCCAAATAAATTTAATTCTGCTCTCCATTAGGTCATTTGTTTTCTTGTTCAGTCATTCCAGAATTTTAAGCCAAGTAGCTGAATAATGTTGTAACACAGACATTCAATTATAGTCAGCAATAGCATTTATAAAACAATTCAAAAAATTTGTTTGTGGTAAATTACAGCAAAGGATAATTATATTGGATTTTATAACAAAAAAAGAAAAAAAGTTTAAAGGTTTCTACTTCCCTTCAAATTGGTGTCATAGCAAAAAAAATATTGCACCAATTCTCTGAGATGGGGCAAGTCAAAAGTTCTGGCTTGTAATTGGTATCTCTTTTCCACTTATGCCAGGATCTGGGATCCTCTGATTGCAAACTCTCTCCATTCTAACCTCTCCTTTAAAAATGGTAGAGCAACTTAGAGAACTCCTGTGAAGAACTGGGCAAAACTGCGAACTTGGTGCTGTACCTACAGCTGATGTTCTCAGGTTACCACTAAGATAGAATATTTTGATTTTCCATGAGAAAAACACTTTGCTCCTTTCCAATAACTATTACTCAGTAATTATTGCTTCCAAACCCATCTCCTCTTCCCTTATTTCAATGACTCCTATTAGCTCTAGAAACAAGAAGCAGCTATATCTCAAATTGCACTTTGGGGACTTTCCTAGATAGGTAAGATCCACACAATAAATTTCTTTTTTTTTGTCTTTTGTTATTTAGTAAATATAAATTTCCAAAGTACAGTTTATGGATTACAATGGCTTCCCCCCATAATTTCCCTTCCCCTCGCATCCCTCCCATCTCCCACTCCCTCTCCCATTCCATTCACATCAAGATTCATTTTCAATTATCTTTATATACAAAAGATCGATTTAGTATATATTAAGTAAAGATTTCATCAGTTTGCACCCACACAGAAACACAAAGTGTAAAATACTGTTTCAGTACTAGTTATAGCATTACTTCACATTGGACAACACATTAAGGACAGATCCCACATGAGAAGTAAGTACACAGTGACTCCTGTTGTTGACTTAACAATTTGACACTCTTGTTTATGGCGCCAGTAATCTCCCTAGGCTCTAGTCATGAGTTGCCAAGGCTATAGAAGCCTTTTGAGTTTGCCGACTTCGATCTTATTCCGACAGGGTCATAGTCAAAGTGGAAGTTCTCTCCTCCCTTCAGAGAAAGGTACCTCCTTCTTTGATGGCCCCGTTCTATCCACTGGGATCTCACTCGCAGAGATCTTTCATTTAGGTCTTCTTTTTTTTTTCTTCCAGAGTGTCTTGGCTTCACATGCCTAAAATACTCTCATGGGCTCTTCAGCCATATCACTGCTGAATTCTACCAGACATTTAAAGAAGAACTAAATCCAGTTCTCAAACTATTCAGAACAATCTAAAAAGAGGGAATCCTCCAAACTCTTTCTATGAAGCCAGCATCACCTTAATTCCTAAGCCGGAAAAAGATGCAGCATTGAAAGAGAATTACAGACCAATATCCCTGATGAACATAGACGCAAAAATCCTCAATAAAATTCTGGCCAATAGAATGCAACAACACATCAGAAAGATCATCCATCCAGACCAAGTGGGATTTATCCCTGGCATGCAGGGATGGTTCAATGTTTGCAAAACAATCAATGTGATACACCACATTAGCAGACTGCAGAAGAAAAACCATATGATTATCTCAATAGATGCAGAGAAAGCATTCGATAAGATTCAACACACTTTCATGATGAAAACTCTAAGCAAATTGGGTATAGAAGGAACATTCCTCAATATAATCAAAGCAATTTATGAAAAGCCCACAGCCAGCATCCTATTGAATGGGGAAAAGTTGGAAGCATTTCCACTGAGATCTGGCACCAGACAGGGATGTCCACTCTCACCACTGCTATTTAACATAGTTCTGGAAGTTTTAGCCAGAGCCATCAGACAAGAAAAAGAAATTAAAGGAATACAAATTGAGAAGGAAGAAGTCAAACTATCCCTCTTTGCAGACGATATGATTCTTTACTTAGGGGATCCAAAGAACTCTACTAAGAGACTATTGGAACTCATAGAGGAGTTTGGCAAAGTGGCAGGATATAAAATCAATGCACAAAAATCAACAGCCTTTGTATACACAAGCAATGCCATGGCTGAGAAAGAACTGCTAAGATCAATCCCATTCACAATAGCTACAAAAACAATCAAATACCTTGGAATAAACTTAACCAAGGACATTTAAAATCTCTACGATGAAAATTACAAAATCTTTAAGAAAGAAATAGAAGAGGATACCAAAAAATGGAAAAAGCTTCATGCTCATGGATTGGAAGAATGAACATCATCAAAATGTCCATTCTCCCAAAAGCAATTTATAGATTCCATGCAATCCCAATCAAGATACCAAAGACATTCTTCTCAGATCTGGAAAAAATGATGCTGAAATTCATATGGAGACACAGGAGACCTCGAATAACTAAAGCAATCTTGTACAACAAAAACAAAGCCGGAGGCATCACAATACCAGATTTCAGGACATACTACAGGGCAGTTGTAATCAAAACAGCATGATACTGGTACAGAAACAGATGGATAGACCAATGGAACAGAATTGAAACACCAGAAATCAACCCAAACATCTACAGCCAACTTATATTTGATCAAGAATCTAAAACCAATTCCTGGAGCAAGGACAGTCTATTCAATAAATGGTGCTGGGAAAACTGGATTTCCACGTGCAGAAGCGTGAAGCAAGACCCCTACCTTTCACCTTACACAAAAATCCACTCAACATGGATTAAAGACCTAAATCTACGACCTGACACCATCAAATTATTAGAGAACATTGGAGAAACCCTTCAAGATATTGGCACAGGCAAAGACTTCCTAGAAAAGACCTGGGAGGCACAGGCAGTCAAAGCCAAAATCAACTATTGGGATTGCATCAAATTGAGAAGTTTCTGTACTGCAAAAGAAACAGTCAGGAGAGTGAAGAGACAACCGACAGAATGGGAAAAAATATTTGCAAACTACGCAACAGATAAAGGGTTAATAACCAGAATCTTCAAAGAGATCAAGAAACTCCACAAAAACAAAACCAACAACCCACTTAAGAGATGGGCCAAGGACCTCAATAAACATTTTTCAAAAGAGGAAATCCAAATGGCCAACAGGCACATGAAAAAATGTTCAAGGTCACTAGCAATCAGGGAAATGCAAATCAAAACCACAATGAGGTTTCACCTCACCCCGGTTAGAATGGCTCACATACAGAAATCTACCAACAACAGATGCTGGCGAGGATGTTGGGAAAAAGGGACACTAACCCACTGTTGGTGGGAATGCAAACTGGTTAAGCCACTATGGAAGTCAGTCTGGAGATTCCTCAGAAACCTGAAGATAACGCTACCGTTCAACCCAGCCATCCCACTCCTTGGGATTTACCCAAAGGAATTTAAATTGGGAAACAAAAAAGCGGTCTGCACCCTAATGTTTATTGCAGCACAATTCACAATAGCCAAGACCTGGAACCAACCTAAATGCCCATCAACGGTAGACTGGATAAAGAAATTATGGGACATGTACTCTTTAGAATACTATACCGCAGTAAGAAACAATGAAATCCAGTCATTTGCAACAAAATGGAGGAATCTGGAACACATCATGCTGAGTGAAATAAGCCAGTCCCAAAGGGACAAATACCATATGTTCTCCCTGATCGGTGACAACTGACTGAACACCAAAAAGGAAACCTGTTGAAGTGAAATGGACACTATGAGAAACGGTGACTTGATCAGCATAGCCCTGACTGTTAATGATCAACTTAATACATTATCCCTCTTAGTAGTTTTTTTTTTTGTCTGCTCTACTTAATATGACTGGTTTAATTCTGTAATTAATACACAGTTATTCTTAAGTGTTGAAATTTAACTGAAATGTGATCTCTGTTAAACATAAGAGTGGGAATAAGAGAGGGAAGAGATGTACAATTTGGGACATGTTCAGGCTGACTTGCCCCAAATGGTAGAGTTAGAAACATACCAGGGAACTCCAATTCAATCCCATCGAGGTGGCATGTACCAATGCCATCTCACTATTCCAAGTGATCAATTTCAGTTCACAATTGATCATAATGAAAGGACTAAGAGTCAAAGGGAGCACATAAACAAGTCTAGTGCCTGCTAATACTAACGGATAGAATAAATAAAGGGGAGAGTGATCCAACATGGGAAGCAAGATACTCAGCAGACTCATAGAATGGCGGATGTCCTAAACAGCACTCTGGCCTCAGAATCAGCCCTAAAGGCATTCGGATCTGGCTGAAAAGCCCATGAGAGTATTTCAGGCATGGAAAGCCAAGACACTCTGGCAAAAAAAAAAAAAAAAAAAAAAAAAAAAAACAAAAACAAACAAACAAACAAACAAAAAACCAAAAAACCTAAATGAAAGATCTCTGTGAGTGAGATCCCAGTGGAAATAACAGGTCTTCAAAGAAGGAGGTACCTTTCTCTGAAGGGAGGAGAGAACCTCCACTTTGACTATGACCTTGTCCAAACAAGAGTCAGAGAACTCAAGGGGCTTCCATAGCCTTGGAAACTCATGACTGGAGCATGGGGAGATTACTGAGGCTATAAACAAGAGTGTCAATTTGTAAAGTCAACAACAGGAGTCACTGTGCACTTACTCCTCATGTAGGATCTCTGTCCTTAATGTGCTGTACATTGAGACTTAATGCTATAACGAGTACTCAAACAGTATATTTCACTTTGTGTTTCTATGGGTGTGCAAACTGTTGAAAGCTTTACTTAATGTATACTAAACTGATCTTCTGTAAAAAAAAAAAAAAAAAAAAAAGAAGAAGAAATTATCAATTCCCAACTTGACTCTCACTGGGATTAAACATGACAATAGGTCTTATCTGATTTCATCATCATTTAAAAAAATCATCTATTATTTTTCACTTTATGTTTCTGTGTGGGAGCAAACTGTTGAAATCTTTACTTAATGTATGCTAAACTGATCTTCTGGATATAAAGAGAATCGAAAATGAATCTTGATGTGAATGGAAAGGGAGAGGGAATGGGAGAGGGGAGGGTTGCGGGTGGGAGGGACGTTATGAGGGGGGGAAGCCATTGTAATCCATAAGCCGTACTTTGGAAATTTATATTCATTAAATAAAAGTTAAAAAAAAAAGAAAGAAAATAGGAAATTTGTGGAGACATGGAGAAAAGACAGAACAGTATAGTGTAGAGTGAATTTTGCAGGCATTTGTTTAAGGCACTAAAATTCCTATTCTTTGCTTCTTTAGTCTTCTTTAATTCCTGTAAAATATCAATGGTGTATGTTCCTAGATTCCATAGGACATCTCATTTTGCTTGCTGCACCGGAGTTCAAATCCTGGCTTGGTCACTTGCCAGTTAGGTAACCCTTGTCAAGAATTTTAAATTGTTCTCTATAGAAAATTAAGTTATTGTGTTTCCTTCTCTGTGCAATGGATTGAATGATAATGTGTTCAATTAGAGTAATTGTACATTTAGGTAATTATTCATCAGGTAATATATTTAGTATAGTGCCTGACTCTCCTTAAGTCCTAATAAGTGGAAGCTATCATTAATATTTATTATTGTTATTAATAGTCCTGAATTTGAGAGAAAATGATAAACAATATCATAAAACATTTTCAAATGTATTATTTCACAAAAATAATGCTTTTGTTACTCTCTAACAATGAAAGTGGGGACCCTTAAGAACATTCATTGATTCATTTTCAAAATGCCTATTGAGTATCTACTAAGAAATTTATTGTACAAAATGCGGAGGGACATTCAGACAAGAAAATTATTCCTTGCAACTTAAGAAGAAACCATTACTATTTTAAACAAATGCTATTTGTGTAAGGTGTTCCATGAAATGAATACAGAAAATCTTGCTTTTTGGATACCATATTACAAAAATAAGTTCCATGGCTAAGAGGGTATATTCTTGAGAATGTACATATTTTCCCAATTTATTTTGTTCTCAAGTATTATTTAATCCTCAAGATTTTTTAAAAATTTTATTTATTTGAAAGGCAGAGTTAGAGAGAGGCAGAGAAGGAGAGAGAGAGAGAGAGAGAGAGAGAGAGAGGTCTTGCATCCACTGGTTCACTCCCCAGATGGCCGCAATGGCCAGAGGTGTGCAGATCTGAAGGCAGGAGCCAGGAGTTTTCTCTGGTACTCCCACGTGGGTGCAGGGGCCCAAGGACTTGGGCCCTCTTCCACTGCTTTTCCAGGCCACACCAGAGAGCTGGATGGGAAGAGGAGCAGCTGGGACTCGAACTGGCACCTGTATGGGATGCCAGAACTGCAGGCTGTGGCTTTACCTGCTATGCCACAGCACTGGCCCCATGCTCAAGATTTATATTTCATTCATTTCTAGGGTTAAGTTAAAAATGACCCATTAATGATGACTAAAGGCTTGAACATGAGAAATTAGTCCTTTGGGAAAAAAAGGATTTAAATTTATTTAGTTGGAGGAACTGAAACTATAATATGGATTAAGAATAAACATTACAGAGATACTATCCAATCATTGTGACTTCCCTGAAGATTCAACAAGCAAGCAACAAGCATTTCCTTCCTTCCTTCCTTCCTTCCTTCCTTCCTTCCTTCCTTCCTTCCTCTCTCTCTCTCTCTCTCTCTTTCTCTTTTTTAAAGATTTTTATGTATCTATTTGAAAGACAGAGTTAGAGAGAGGCAGAGGTAGAGAGAGCGAGAGGTCTTCCATTGGCTGGCTCACTCCCCAGATGGCTGCAATGGCCAGAGATGTGACAATCTGAAGCCAGGATCCAGGAGCTTCTTTAGGGTCTCCCATGTGAGTGCAGGGGGCAAGAACTTGGGCCATCTTCTCTGCTTTCCCAAGCCATAGCAGAGAGCTCGATAAGAAGTGGAGCAGCCAGGACTCGAAGTGGCACCCATATGGGATGCCAGCACAGCAGGTGGAGGATTAACTCGCTACACCACAGTGCTGGCCCCGACAACAAGTTTTTTTTTTTTTTAAAGATTTATTTATTTACTCGAAAGAGAGAGTTACAGAGAGAGAGAGGGAGAGACAGAGAAAGAGAAAGAGAGAAAGAGAATGAGAGAGAGGGGAGAGAGAGAGAGATAGATCTTCATTTGCTGGTTCACTCCCCAAATGACCACAATGGCTGGGGCTGAGCCAGGCTGAAGTTAGGAGGCAGGAGCTTCTTCTGGGTATCCCATGTGGGTGGAGGGCCCAAGCGTTAGGATCATCTTCCTCTGCCTTGCCAGGCGCATCAGCAAGGAGGTGGATTTGAGGTGAAGCAACCGGGACTCCAACTGGTGCCTATATTGGGTTCAGAAGGCTGTGGTCAACAGCTTAAACCACTACCTCTTTTAAACATAAGGGTAGATTATTGCAGAAGATTGGAATTACTTTCAGTTCACTGTTGATGACTTCATCAACAATTAAAATGTTTCCTATCAGCAGTAATTAAAAATCTGATGAACTTGTCTAAATAATTCACTGACTCATGTAACTTAAGACATGGGAGGCTGACTGGTAGATCAATGAAATCTTTCAGGATCTAATCTCTCTCTCTGTGATTTAAAAGATGCTGGCCTCATTTTAATCATGTTTCCCTGATGAAGACCAGTAACTATTAATGAGAATTGTTCTATAAAATAAATTTAGAGAAGCTTTACTTGTTGAACACTATGATTAGTGGTGCATTAAGTAAGCCTGTGGTTGTAAAGTAAATCTAGAAAGTTATTGCAAAAATTCAAGAAAAATAAGACAGGAAGGTGAAGGGATGTAGGGAGGAAGGGAAGGGGAGAGTACAGATATCTTCTTCGAAATACAGGTATAAAATACGTGAAATCTGTTATCTTTATATTAATAAAATAAAAAAATATATAAAGAGAAGTTATATTTCAGATAACATGGTACCAGAAAAGCAACTTTCTTTACTAGAAGGGCATATTTTTGTTGGGTTGGTTTCCAAGGCTTTCAGGACTGTTTTCCTTCAAATGTACTCACGACAGAAGGTAGAATGAATTTGCCCATGATTCACAATAAATCCTTCAGCATCATTATGATTCGATTAAGCCAAGTCACATAATCTCAGTTGAAGACATCTCTGAAAACAGGAAAATAAGTGCTGATTGAACCAGCCCAGGTAAAATGCTCCAAAATGTAGCTAAGTTCCAATTTTCCCAGCACACCCTCTTTCCAAAGAAACCTGGAGCTGTTGAGGGAAAAATTAGAGTACTTGCCAGGAAAACACAGCTGTACTATCCACGTTCTCTTATTCAGAAATGCTTAATTTCTTTTTGGAAATTTTAGAAAATTTCTTCTAACTTTTAAAAAGAGAGCTCAGATAAATCCCCACTCTTTCCACAAAAGTATGTTCATATATTCCACAAGGGTACTCTAGACCTGTGAAAAGTTGAAGAGTGTCTTGGAGGGGCCCATGCTGTGGTGTAGTGGTTAACACCCTGGCCTAAAGTGCTGGCATCTCATATGAGCGCCAGTTCAGGACCCAGCTGCTCCATTTCCAATCCAGCTCTCTGCTATGGCCTGGGAAAGCAGTAGAAGATGGCCCAAGTCCTTGGGCCCCTTCACCCATGTGGGAGACCTGGAGGTAACTCCTGGCTCCTGGCTTCAGATTGGTACAGCTCCAGCCATTGGTGGCCAACTGGGGAGTGAACCATCAGATGGAACACTCTCTCTGCCTCTTTTCTCTCTGTGTAACTCTGAATTTCAAATAAATAAGTCTTTTTTTTTTTTTTTTTTTTTTTTTTTTTTTTTAAAGAGTGCACTGGAAAGAACACGAGAGAAATTGTCAGGAGATCTGGAATCTATCTCTGTCTCCACTGTTTGATAAGGGTTAAAATTTATTTTTTTCAAAGATTTATTTATTTATTATTAGAGAAGCAGAGTTACAGATAGAGAGAGGGTGAGACAGAGAGAGAGAGAGAGGACTTCATCTGCTGGTTCACTCCCCAAATAGCTGAACAGCTGGAGCTGTACTGATCTCAAGCCAGGAGCCTGAGCTTCTTCTGATCTTCCACGTGGGTGCAGGGGCCCAAGCACTTGAGCCATCTTCACCGCTTTCCCAAGCGCCTTGGCAGGAAACTGGATTGAAGAGGAGCAGCTGAGACACCAACAGGCGCCTATATGGGATGCAAGTACCTCAGCTTTAACATATTATGCCACAGTGCCGGCTCCTAAGGGTTAAAATTTAACAAGTCATTTAATTTTTGTAATTTTTGGCTTCTCTTTTGAAATCTGGCTGCTTGATTTTGCCTTCTGTCTGTAGCAAAGGTGTTTATCAAAAGAAGTAATATGGGAAATACCTTGTAAACTAGATAATGCTATGTAAGATAATGAAGTAATATTTTTCTAACTTAGAATTTTGCTGTTATTTGATATAAATGATGAATTGGATATTTTCAAGAGTTTGCTGCATCAATATTTAGAGGTTGGTAAAGTTTTTCCTGTATATTCTTGGAGACATTCATTTTCATAAATCAATCTCACATGTATATTACTAAATTATGTTGCTGTTAGTCTTACTTAATAAGCTTATAATTACTGAAAACCATAACGTATAGCTATTCTTTACAGGTGATTTTAATGATTATTCTTGCACTTTGATTTTTTTTTGTTCTTTCTGTTAGTTTTCAAATATAGCACAATGGGAAAGAATAGAGGTAGAATTCTTATTCAATAAAGGTTTAACTATTAGTCAAAGCCCAAGAAATGAATTGGTATTATTGTGTAACTGAAGGTCAATACCAGATAATTAACAAAAAGGTAATGAGCCATTTTAAGCTGCTGTTTGAATATAAATAATCTAGTGCTATAAAGCTGTATCATTTGTGTTGAAATCATCTAAGAGATATCTATTATTTCAAAAATTAGTTTTGGAAAAATACTGGTTTTTATCATTCTGGGCATTAAGATGTACAATGTATTAATTTAAAAGATTATTATTAGAACGATTACTGGCAGCTGTTAAAAAGATTTAAGCCTACATGTTTGTTTGTATCTGTTCATATGCTCCTCATTGCTGTAAAGTCTTATCCCTACCAATTCAAGTGAAGTTAAGAGTAAGTCTCTTAAATTTTCAACAATTATTTTAAAATATTAGAATTATCATGTTACCACCTGACATCTAGTGTTCTACACTAACTCATTTCAAAAAGGCACTTGCTACAACAAATTCATTATGTATTTAACCTCTATCATGTAGAAGACATTGTGCTAAATGAATATAAATACGAAATTTCATAAGAAATCATTCTTGCCTTTCTGGTTTTAAAATAAGCACAGTTATAACAGAATTAACTTCAAGATGTGTGATATGAGTAGTAAGGAAGAACAGAGGAAGTGTTCCACAAATAATGGGGACACAGACGTTATTTTTATTTCACCTTACAAAGAACTCATGCAGACAGTGGATATTTAGCTGGGCACAGTCACATGTGGTACTCTGGGTGGAAAGTGTGCTATCAGCTGTGAATGGTTATAAGCAAACCGGTAGAGGCAGGGAAATATGATGGGTGTTGCTGTGAACTCACTAACTGGTAACCAGTTTTTGTAATCATCCCTACAACATAATTTAATTATTTTCGAATTGTTGGCAACATTAAAAAGCTAGGAAAGTCTGGGTTTCCAGTTTGTTGTGAAAAAACAAAGATTTATCTACATTCCACATTCCAACATTCCAATAGCTCCACACAATAGTTATTTTCCTTGCTGAGCAGCATTCCTTTGGATAGATATACTACAATTTGTTTATTCATTAACCATTTGATGGACATTTGTATTGATTCTATTTCTTGGATGTTATATATAATGCTGCTATGAATATATGTGTACAGCTCTTCATATGGATTTATATCTTCATTTCTCTGGGGTAGACACTCGGAAATGAGAAGTCTATGTCATATGGTACATTATACTTGTCTTTTTAAGAAACTGCTGAACTGTTTTCCAAGTGTTTGCACCACTTCCATTTACAGGTATGACATGTGAATGGATTGAGAATTTATCACTTCCACACTTGCAAGAAAAAGACAAAATCAATGATTTCTCTTTGATACACCACAGAGCAGAGATGTCTAAGAGGAAAATTCCACACTGAAATCTAGAGATGAGTGAATGCGAGAGAGGAAATATCCAAGATTTGCTTACTGGAATAGAGATCTTCAAAACCATACATTGGTAGAATCACTTATTTAACTAGTAATATTGATGAGTTGCTGGAGGCTGAGTGCAGAGTTGCATAAGGGAAGAAAACTCCAGAAGACTTTGGCTGGATGGAGGTCCTCACACACTCACAGACTTGCCCTCCAAAATGCCCACAAGATTCCCCAAGAAACATCCTCCAAAATGATGAACAACAGATAAAAGAAGAAAAATATGAAAAGATCAGTACCCTGGAGAAGGGGAAAAAAAAAAAACACTTGGAAAGGCCTCATTCTGAAATTTGGGCCCATTGAAAGACTGACCTTTACAAAGAGTACAGAACAGCCACCTTTGTCACCACACCAATCCTTCCAGTGTAACAGTGGAAAGAACAGAGGATGGGGACTCCCTCTTTGTGAAGAGCAGTGTTAAGGTAAGCTCTAGGGCAGAGAGGAGACAAAACCATAATTTAGATATTTGAAGCCTCAAATATTACAGCTATAGGAGCACATTAAACACATTTGTCCTAACAAGGTCAATATGATGAATTACCCTAATACATTATTTATTTCTGTTCCCATCACTCAATGCATGTTCAGCTTTCAATGACAACAAAAACACTTACTATTCTATTCTCTTTAGTATTTTTTTCCACTTAATACCATTGGTTGAACTCTTAAATTAACACAGATTATTCTTAGGTGTTTAAACCCAAGTTAAAATTGATCCCTGTTAAAAATAAGAATGGGAATAAGAGAGTGAGGAGATACACAGTTTGGCACACGCTCCCTTAGACTTACCTCTAAGGGTAAAACTAAAAACTTGCCATAGGACTCCAAATCCCATTAAGTTGGCAGGTACCAATGCCACTTTACTAGTTAAAGTGATCAGTTTAAGTTCATAACTGATCATAAAGATAGGATTAAGTGTCAAAGGGATCACATAAATAAGACCAGTAGAATTAAAAAGGAGGGAATGATCCAACATGGGAAGCGGGATACACAGCAGACTCATAGAATGGCAAATGCCCTAAACACTTTGCCTAATTGTCCTAAGCAATCTGGCCTCAGAATCAGCTTTTTTTTTTAACTTTTATTTAATGAATATAAATTTCCAAAGTACGATTTATGGATTACAATGGCTTCCCCCACATACCGTCCCTCCCACCCACTACCCTCCCCTTTCCCACTCCCTCTCCCCTTCCATTCACATCAAGATTCATTTTCGATTATCTTAATATACAGAAGATCAGCTTAGTATACATTAAGTAAGGATTTCAACAGTTTGCTCCCACACAGAAACATAAAGTGAAAAATAATAGATGATTTTTTAAATGATGATGAAATCAGATCAGACCTATTGTCATGTTTAATCCCAGTGAGAGTCAAGTTGGGAGTTGATAATTTCTTTTTTTTCTTTTTTACAGAGGATCAGTTTAGTATACATTAAGTAAAGCTTTCAACAGTTTGCACCCCCATAGAAACACAAAGTGAAATATACTGTTTGAGTACTCGTTATAGCATTAAATCTCAATACACAGCACATTAAGGACAGAGATCCTACATGAGGAGTAAGTGCACAGTGACTCCTGTTGTTGACTTTACAAATTGACACTCCTGTCTATGGCATCAGTAATCTCCCTATGCTCCAGTCATGAGTTTCCAAGGCTATGGAAGCCCTCTGAGTTCTCCGATTCTTATCTTGTTTAGACAAGGTCATAGTCAAAGTGGAGGTTCTCTCCTCCCTTCAGAGAAAGGTACCTCCTTCTTTGAAGACCTGTTATTTCCACTGGGATCTCACTCGCAGAGATCTTTTGCCAGAGTGTCTTGGCTTTCCATGCCTGAAACACTCTCATGGGCTTTTCAGCCAGATCCGAATGCCTTTAGGGCTGATTCTGAGGCCAGAGTGTTATTTAGGACATCCGCCATTCTATGAGTCTGCTGAGTATCTCACTTCCCATGTTGGATCACTCTCCCCTTTATTTATTCCATCGGTTAGTGTTAGCAGGTACTAGACTTGTTTATGTGCTCCCTTTGACTCTTAGTCCTTTCATTATGATCAATTGTGAACTGAAATTGATCACTTGGAATAGTGAGATGGCATTGGTACATGCCACCTTGATGGGGTTGAATTGGAATCCCCTGGTATGTTTTTAACTCTACCATTTGGGGCAAGTCAGCTTGAGCATGTCCCAAATTATACATCTCTTCCCTCTCTTATTCCCACTCTTATGTTTAACAGGGATCACATTTCAGTTAATTTTTAACACTTAAGAATAACTGTGTATTAATTACAGAATTAAACCAGTCATATTAAGTAGAACAGACAAAAAAACTACTAAGAGGGATAATGTATTAAGTTGTTCATTAACAGTCAGGGCTATGCTGATCAAGTCACCGTTTCCCATAGTGTCCATTTCACTTCAGGAGGTTTCCTTTTTGGTGTTCAGTCAGTTGTCACCAATCAGGGAGAACATATGGTATTTGTCCCTTTGGGACTGGCTTATTTCACTCAGCATGATGTGTTCCAGATTCCTCCATTTTGATGCAAATCAAAACCACAATGAGGTTTCACCTCACCCCAGTTAGAATGGCTCACATACAGAAATCTACCAACAACAGATGCTGGTGAGGATGTGGGGAAAAAGGGACACTAACCCACTGTTGGTGGGAATGCAAACTGGTCAAGCCACTATGGAAGTCAGTCTGGAGATTCCTCAGAAACCTGAAGATGACCCTACCATTCGACTCAGCCATCCCACTCCTTGGAATTTACCCAAAGGAATTTAAATTGGCAAACAAAAAAGAGGTCTGCACCCTAATGTTTATTGCAGCTCAATTCACAATAGCCAAGACCTGGAACCAACCTAAATGCCCATCAACGGTAGACTGGATAAAGAAATTATGGGACATGTACCCTTTAGAATACTATACCGCAGTAAGAAACAACGAAATCCAGTCATTTGTAACAAAATGGAGGAATCTGGAACAGAATCAGCTTTTAAGGCATTCAGATCTGGCTAAAAAGCCCATGAAAGTTTCTCAGGCATGGAAGGCCAAGACACGCTGGCAAAAAGTGAGCTACATGAAAGATCTCTGTGAGTGAGATCCAAGTGGAAAGAATGGGCCATCAAAGAAGGAGGTACCTTTCTCTGAAGGGAGGAGAGAACTTTATGGCCTTGTCTAAATAAGATCGGAGTTGGTGAACTCAAGAGGCTTCCATAACCTTGGCTGCTCATGACAAGAGCCTTGGGTGATCACTGATGTCATAAATAAGAGTGTTAATATTTAAATCAATAACCAGAGTCACTGTGCCCTTGCTCCCCTTATAGGACCTCTGCCCTTATTGAGTTGTACTATGAGAATTAACAGTAAAACCTGTCTTCAAACAGTACTTTATTCCTTGTGTGACTGTGTGGGTACAAATCATTGAAATCTTTACTTAGTATAGAGTTGGTCCTCTGTATATAAAGTTAATTAAAAATGAATCTTCATGAAGAATGGGATGGGAGAGGGAGTAGGAGATGGGATGGTTTGTGGGTATGGGGGAAAGAACTATTATAATCCTAAAGCTGTACCTATGAAATTTATATTTATTAAATAAAAGCTTTCTTAAAAAATCCTGCTTTGTGTCTTTCCCTCTTTCTGTTGCTTTTTCAAATAAACAAATAAATAAATAATTTTTTTAAGAAAAAGAGTATGCAAAACTCTAGGAAAATTTCAAAAGATGAAACATATGCATACTTGAAATACCAAAAGACAGGAATAATAGAAGAGGTATTTAAGATAATAATGGCTGATACATTTTCATTATTAATGGCAGAAATGAAATCAGATCTAGGAAGCTTAGAAAAAAATCAATGCAGGACATGTACCCTAAACAAAGCAAAGCAAAATCTAAAGAGATATTATGTTATATTTGTGAATGTTAAAGCCTAAGTGAAAGTCTTAAGAAGAAAATATGTTTTCTTGGTGAGGAGTAAATGTAAGAATTACACTAGATTTCTTATTGGAACCCATCACCTCAAAAAACAAAAGAATTAAATATTCATTAAATGTTAAAAGAAAAAGAAACCCTGCCAACATAGTTTCACTATATTCAGTGAAATTACTGTTCAAAAGTGAAGGACTCCAGTGTGTCTTACAAGCAGAAACTTAGATAATGCATCATCAGCAGATATTCACTGAAAGAAATATCAAAGGAAACTCTTCAGGAAGCTAGAAAGTAATAAAGAAAGTAATAATCTTGGATCTACATTGAGAAAGGAAGAACATCATAAGGGAGATAAAGGTAAAATAAAATTGATTTTAAAATTATTTATTTATCTAAAAATAGCTGTCTGAAGCATTAACAATAGCAATGCACTGGTAATTCAGTGTATGTGTAAATGAAAGACAGGACAACAGATGGATTAGAGAGAGAGAAACCTGGTAATACTGTTATGAGGTTGCTGTACTACTTAAGAAGTGGTGTAATTGTATCTGCAAGTGAACTAAGATTATTTAAAACAAGCATTGTCAATCATAGATTAACTACTAAAACATTTCAAAATGGTTCAAAGTTATATATTATGAAAGTACATAAAATAGAATAATACAGAATATTCACTTTTAAAATTAGAGAAAGATGAAAAAGAAAAGAAGAAAAAAAGTGCAACATTTATCAATCCTATCATTTTGATATGAGAATTCCAGTTGTTACCTTGCCAGCACTACGATGATCCATATTTTAAAATTGAGATATTTTAATAGATGAGTTACCCATTGTACTTTTATTTTGCATTTCCCTAATGTCTAATGATTTTTATCATTTTTTCATGTGCTTACTTCCCATTGACATATATTCGTTTCCTCATTTTACTTTTTAAATTTATTTTTTAAAGAATTATTTTATTTTATTTGAAAGACAGAATTACAGAGTGAGCCAGAGAGAGAGAGACAGATCAGGTCTTCCATTCTGCTGTTCACGCCCAAATGACCACAACAGCCAGAGCTGAGCTGATTAGAAGCCAGGAGCCAGGAGCTTCTTCCAGGTTTCCCATGCGGACACAGGGGCCCAAGGACTTGGGCCATCTTCTTCTGCTTTCCCAGGCCATAGCAGAGAGTTAGATCAGAAGTGGAGCAGTTGGGACTTGAACCAGTGCCCATATAGGATGCTGGCACCGCAGGCTGGGGCTTGAATCTGCTGAGTCACAGCACCAGCCCCTAACTTTTCCCCATTTTAAAGTTTAGATTGTTGGTTACTTTATTGTTGAATTTGTGGCTTTGTTAGGTTGAGCATAGCAAATATGTTTTCTGAATCTGTGTCTTATATTTATAATGTGTTAATAATGGTTTTTGGGGCCGGCGCCGCGGCTCACTAGGCTAATCCTCCGCCTTGCGGCGCCGGCACACCAGGTTCTAGTCCCGGTCAGGGCGCCGGATTCTTTCCTGGTTGCCCCTCTTCCAGGCCAGCCCTCTGCTGTGGCCCGGGAGTGCAGTGGAGGATGGCCCAAGTGCTTGCGCCCTGCACCCCATGGGAGACCAGGAGAAGCACCTGGCTCCTGCCATCAGATCAGCGCGGTGGGCCGACCGCGGCCATGGCGGCCATTGGAGGGTGAACCAACGGCAAAAAGAAAGACCTTTCTCTCTGTCTCTCTCTCACTGTCTACTCTGCCTGTCAAAAAACAAACAAACAAACAAAAATGGTTTTTGGAAATATATATTTTAAATGTTACTGAATTTATCATTTCCTTTCTTTTCTGCATCAAGTTTTTGGTATTGTATCTAAGTGCCTTGTCAAATGTTGGTTCATTCTATCAATCCTTTTTGGACTCTCAATTGTTCCATTTGTTTGTTGGTGTATCTTGACACAAAAAAAACATATCTTGATTTCTATAGCTTTAGAATGCAGCTTTAAGTCAGGTAGTTTAAGTCTTCTTCTTCAAAGTTCTTTGAATCTTTTAGATTTTTCTTTGTTTTATTTCCACTTGAATTTTAGAATCAACTTCTCAATTTATATTTTCAAAATTTTTCTGGGATTTTTTTGTGATTAAAGTGAATATACAGATCAATTGGAGGAGATTCAACTTGTTAAAAGTATTGCGTGAACAGAAGTATAACATTACGTAGACATATGAAATTTATATGGAGTTCCACTCTGGCTAACTTGGATCTTATTCATGTATTTTTCTGGTCTTCTGGATTCTTTATATGGGATCCAAGGTCATGAGTTGAGTCTTTGGACTTGTTTTCCATGAAGACCCATGATAACTTCTAGTAGTTCATGCCAAATACTGAATATCTATGCACAATGTAAAATATCAGTACTACTTATTACTATTTGTTTGGGTACTAATCATATTGACTTTTAATTTTATATTGTTTGCCATCTCATATGGCCTGGTAAAATCAAACTGAGTGAATACTGTAAACCTAGAATTTTGTATCTTCTTTGTACTAATCTACATAGGACTAAGCTTTCTAATACAAAAGTATGGTTATAGTAATGTTCCTGTGAGGATGCTGAAAGCACTAAATTAGGTAAAACAGAATGCATCTTCAAATCTCTAGCATATGGGAAACACTCCACAGACACATCTCAGTGTATTTCTTTTTACATTGTTCTGTTTTTAAAATCACATTATTTTGTCTGGTAGTGGAAACCACAACTTTAAATACAATGATCATCCTCTTTCCACACCTCAAATATTTAATTGTTGCATGGAGAAACCATTCTTTAAAATTTTACAATTATTTGCAAATATTAAACAAAATGTATCCCACAATTAATCCTAGGAAAATTTATTCTAAGATTTTTTTTTTTTTTTTTTTTTTTTTTTTTTTTTTGACAGGCAGAGTGGACAGTGAGAGAGAGAGACAGAGAGAGAAAGGTCTTCCTTTTGCCGTTGGTTCACCCTCCAATGGCCGCCGCTGCAGCCGGCGCACCGCGCTGATCCTGGCAGGAGCCAGGAGCCAGGTGCTTTTTCCTGGTCTCCCATGGGGTGCAGGGCCCAAGCACCTGGGCCATCCTCCACTGCACTCCCTGGCCATAGCAGAGAGCTGGCCTGGAAGAGGGGCGACCGGGACAGAATCCGGCGCCCCAACCGGGACTAGAACCCGGTGTGCCGGCGCCGCAAGGTGGAGGATTAGCCTATTGAGCCACGGCGCCGGCTCGTATTCTAAGATTAATCATATATACTTCCTCTTCTATGATTATGAACTGTAAGACAATTATATTTAATCGGTATTGTTTCATAACTGAATAGGAGCCATGAGCACTCTCAAATATACCTGTATGACTTTCTTGGGTTGAAGAGACAATCACCTACACCTAACTGGCATGAACAGCCCCAGTCCCAGATGACCAGTTGAATATTTTCTTTTCTTGTTATTCTAGAATCCTGTAAGTGTAGCTTTTCTTTAAAAAAGGATTTGATAATGATATTATAAAAAAGCATTTCAGATATAACATGGATGTCGACTTGAATGATACATTCTGCATAATTATGTCTATAAAAAGCATAAAAATTTGATTAAATTGAAAGTTTATTTCAGCTGGCTTTATTTCAATAAAGTCATTATTTTTTTTTTTCTTTTTGACTAGCTACTTTTTTTTAAACATGAAAGTACAAATTCCTTAAGAAAGTTTTATAAGGCAGGCAATACTGTTGAAGAATAAATTAAATGAAGAGCTTGAAGAGTCACAGGCAATTCTGAAATAAAATATTGCAAGTACTATAATAAAATATTTCCCTGAAATTATTTTGCTAAGGCATGAATAAATTAGGACAAAAAGATATGAAGCGCATGAAATGTTGTAAGCTTGGGTAAGAAATACGATCTTTCTTTATATTTGTCCCAAGGAATAGAAAAACATTAACTGTTAACTCTATCTCTATTAACAAATGGATTGACATCAATGATTCAATAATTTAAAGTTCTAGAAATGTTAAACATATTTTCAGTTTCATTTCTAACTATCAAACTAGGAAATGCTTGCAGAGATTTCTTTTCCTAGTTGTTTCCAGTAGTGCCATTTTATAAAATATGTTGTGATAACTTGTTTTCTTGTGTAACAATAGATTAGAAGATGGCAGGGATGAGTTTTTGTTTTGTAAATAACTTCATGCTGCCTATATTATCACCAATGAGAGTAGTAGGTTGGAAACATATGTTTTAAGTATTTTAAATATGGAAGTTGGGTTTTTCCCACTTAGGCAACAGTAGTTTGAATTGTAGCAGCATTTTTCACGGCTATTTTACTTTGGCCCTGTTCGAAGAAATAATATTTTTGAGTAGGAAAAGAAAACAGCCATAGATCTGGGTAGGAAAGCTAGCTTGGGATACTAAGACAAACCAGAAAGATCACTATATTCTAAGGGTTGAAAAATCCTCAAAGGATGTAAAACAAAATAAATATAATCCTGCTCATAACTCTTAACTTATCGACGTGACAGCTGGACAGTGTATCTTCCATATCTGTAAGCCTTGAGAGAATATGTACTCAATGAAAGTGACATCTTAATAGCCACATGTGGAAACATCCAGCTTTTCCTCATGAATTAAAACCCAAGACGTCCTAGGCTGACCGGGTGGAATCTTCTTGTACAGAGATGAACGAAAGATAGAAACTCTGTTTTTGAGTTTCCTTTCATCTTGGGGTTTCTTATTACCAATGCCATTATCACCTTTTTGCCAGTGTAGTGCGTTCTTTAAACTAGCAGGCTTTTCCCTTACTGTCTTAGTGCAAGTTCCAAATGGAGGCATCAGTGAGAGCTGACACATCTGGGGACGAGGAGGCGGTTTCTGAACTGCTCCTTCATTCTTCTGAGAATAGACACTAAAAGCAGTGAGGTGTACAGAACACTGGCTTTCAGGGACTACTGATGATCTCCTTGACTTGTCAGGGAGCTACAATTGATTTATTTCAATAAGGAAAACAAATCTTTTTTTTTTTTCTTTTCATTAAATGCTTTGATTGCTTTCATTCTCCCAGTCACTTAATATTTAACTTGGAACATATATAATTTTTACCTTACTCCCTTTTTTCCTACTGTAGATCCAATTCTACAGTGTTCATTTCTAAGAGATTTATTAGAGTTTAATTATTTATTCAAATTAAATCCTGGATTTTTTTTTTTTTTTTTTATTTGACAGAGTTAGACAATGAGAGAGACAGAAAGGTCTTCCTTCCGTTGGTTCACTCCCCTAATGGCCGCTACGGCCAGAGCTTCACCGATCTGAAGCCAGGAGCTGGTGCTTCCTCTTGGTCTCCCATGTGGGTGCAGGGCCCAAGCACTTGGGACATCCTCCACTGCCCTCCTGGGCCACAGCAGAGAGCTGGCCTGGAAGAGGGGCAACCGGGACAGAATCCGGTGCCCCGACCAGGATTAGAACCTGGTGTGCCGGCGCCGCTAGGCGGAGGATTAGCCTAGTGAGCCGCGGCACTGGCTTGTCTGTCATATTTTCTATTTCCTATTTATTTTATCGGTATCAGAGTTTCCTAAAGCTTAGTGCTTTCTTCTCCCCTCTGCTTTACATCCTACATTAAACTTTTACTTCCAGGACTTCTAATTGCATCTAAGTGCTGATAACTATCAATTTTTATCTTTAGCCTAAATTTTCTGCTGAAACCTAGACCTGAAACCAAATGACTATTCAATCCCTGCACCTTGGATGGTCAGCAGACATCTCTAAGTTAGCACACCTCAGACTAAATCATTGATTCTCACTCTTCCCAGACTCCGGAATTTGTTCTTGCCATAATGTTCTCATATTTCAATGAACAGTGGTACTATTTGTGTACTAAAGTCAAATCCTTGAATCACTTTTTTCTCTGTATCCATATCATATAGAACAACTTTTGTGGGATGCACCTTCAAAATGTTTCAGAATGAGTCTCATCATACTGTCACCAGCCAGTGTGGTTGCATCTCCCAGTTTCCCTGCTTCCAGTCTTGGTGATTTCTAACATTCTTTGATCTGTTGCACAGTAGCCAGAGATCCTTTTACTGCATCGATCGTATCATGTCATTCTTCTACTCTAAACCTTCAGATGGTTTTCCTTTACATTTCACCCAAAGGGATCCTACCTACCCCGTGCCATATGGGATTTTGCCACTGCCTTTTTCTCTTATTTGTGTTCAAATTCTGGGCCTTTGTTACCTGTCCCTTATCAACTCTGGGCTTCTTACCATTGCTTAGTGCATCAACCCTTCCCCTGTCTGTTTCCTTTCTCTGTGCCTGATAATCTCTATGCCAATATCTGCATAGCTGATTTTTCACTTCATTCAGTTCTCTGCTCCAATATCTCTTCTTACAAATCTGGCTTCCTTTGCTCGATGTAGAATAGTATCACTCGTATACCTGACTTTATATATGTTATTGATATTTTATAATTTTTTCTTTTTTTTGCTCTTTTTTATTGAATGAACTAGTTCTAGTCTGAATTTATAATCTATCTGTTTACAATTTTTCATCACATATACTTCAACAAGATTAGACTATTATATGATCATTGAATGTAATATATATGTTCCCTATTCCATATGTTTTCTGTCCTCCTCCTTTTTCACATTGTTCTCATTGTTTGTCTTGTGCTATCAATAATTAAGATAATTATTTGATAAAGACTCTACCTAACAAAAGTACCCCTCATCTAGACTTGCTTAAGCATTTCCCTTGTGGCATTTGCTCTATTATTCTTACTTTTGAACAGTCAGTCTGCCTTCTTATTGAGGCTAGGTACTTGACCTTGTTATCTTATGTACACTCCTGCAAGAACAAAGATGATCATTAAATCTTTGCTAAATAAGATTCTGATCTTTTTAGTTATGTGAAAATGGTCTATAAAATTAATTTCCTATAAGTCCTGATGATTTTTTAACCTGTATATGTACAAATTTCAATTACTTTTATATAATAATTATGTTTATTATAAAACAATAAATCTCCTAAAATACTGAATGTAGGCTATTTTGATTTTAGTTGTTATATTTCAGGGAACCAAGGTAATTTAAAGCAATCTAACTGACCAGTATAATTGAGTTCTCAAACAACATTTGAGTTATTGAATTTTATATAACAAAGGCCATTTTGGGATTCCTCCCTCTGCACTGTTCTCTGATTTCCTTCACAGATATTTCAATTATGCTTTGCAGAAAATTATATGTTTACATTAATGGAGGTTTATGAGTCTATGTCTGAGTAGCTTCACTTACTTCCTTCTAAGGGAAATCTTATATCAGCAAATCTTGTTTTTATTTGGAGACAACTGATACATTTAAGCACAGTGATGAATTTGACCAATAGGATTACTAGAAATACCAATCCTGTTTAACACATTTAACTAAATCAAATTCTGCTTAGTCTCTGTAGCAATGTAATAATAAGAAAAATAATGTTTCCAGTATTCTTAAAGGGAAATGTCTAACTTGAGGGAAAACTATATAAATAGATAAACACATACACATTTGTTTGAGGAGAGTAGTCTCAGATTTTCCTATTTTCAAATTTCAAAAAACAACTTCATCTTGCCAGTCACATTGTTAGAAATTATCTTTTTCTTTCCCTCAACCAGAACATAAGACACTACTAGGATTTAGCAAATACACCTTTAGTTTTCTGGCATTCCATATTATAAATATTCCAAAGATATTTTAAACGTGATATAATAGTATACTAAGCCATTTCGATAGTCTTTTCAATCTACCATCTTCGGAGATAACCCAACTGTTGAGATTTCCCAGTAAGTGCTTAATTTCTCTACTTGAAGTTCAATGGTCTCTGATAAATTTTGAAAAAAGAGTGTATGTTCTTTTTCCAAAGAACTCTGAACTTTGTTTAAGTTAATCAATTAATCAAACAAAGAAAGGAATAAAATTCTGCTCAAGGAAATAGATTATTGGAAAAGTACTGAATAATTATGGAGGAATTTGAATCCCTAAAGTCTTAACATTTCAAATTTGCACCTTCTCATCCTCAGCAAAACATCTGGGAGGCTCCATCCCACTGTAAGCCTTATCTCAAATGTAAACTTGGAGAGGCTCACACAAACTGAAAGGACAAGTCAATACACCCTGATGTCCAAAGTGTCGTCCACTATGTTTCTTAGAATATGTTCTAGCAGCCCCTGCCACAACTTATTTAACTGCTTATCAGCCACCAACCATGGATGTCTCACTCCGGGAAACTTACATATTCATGTCCCTGACATATGCTCTTTAGAAGTATATTTAGCATCATTTTGTTAGTGAATTCTTCTAGCTTTTGTTTGTTTGAAAATGTAGTTATTTTACAGTTGTTCTTGAAAGATAGGAGAACTTTTGCTTGGTATTCAGTCATTTCTTCTCAATACTTCAAAGGTATCATCCACTTCCGGTTTTCATTTTTACTATTGAGATTCCTGCATGTTATTATTTTTTGAGTGTGATTGGAACTTTTCTTCTGTTAATTTTTTACTATTTCTCATTTCTGTTATGTTCTTTAATTTCACTATAGTTCATATATTTTAATGTATATGCACTTCTTTGAGTCTGTTTTATTTGTTTTGCATAAAACTTCATGAATATGTGGATTTACGGTCTATATTACGTTTGAATAATTACAGCTCTTATTTATTCAAAGTTTGAATCTATGTTGTTCTATTTTTACCTCTAGGACTTCAAGTGAAGATACATTAGATGATTTTTTTTTCTTCTCTGTATTTTGAACTTTCAGTTTTATAAATTCTAACCTTTCTATTCAGTCTCTTGGAGTAGTTTTAGGTATAACTTTCACTTTACTATTTTAGAAAGATTTACATACATGTTTCAGTTCACTTTAGATCAGAGTCATCAGTTTTTACTCCTTGTGGTTTTTTTATTTCAACAATTATGCACACATACATATTTCTAATATTTTCTGATTCTCATCAGAAAGATTATTTTCTTCTGACAAAAGCTTTCACATAGCCGATCTCAATGTGTATCAGAGTTCGGGCCCAGATGTTAAGGCACTGGTTGAGACACCTTCATTCCACATCAGAATGACTGGGTTAGAGTCCCAGCTCCAGTTCCTGATTCCAGCTTCATGCTAACCACACCCTGCTGAACATAGGTGATGACTCAAGTAGTGGAGTCCTGAATGAAGTGGTAGACACGGATTGAGTTCCTGGCTCTGCACTTTGGCCCTAGTCCAACGCAGGACCTTGTAGGCATTTGGGTAGTAAAGCGGCAGTTGGGAGTTGTTTTCTTCCTTTTTTTTCCATTGATCTGTCTCTCTTATTCTCTCTCTGCCTCTTAAACTAACTAATTAAATTAAAAAAGAAAAGAAAAAAAACAAAAAACAAAAAACAAGCCTAGGAGCAGAAAGATTTGCTTTTTGCTTCTTTTAAAGCCAGGGAGTATTATCAAGCTGAGATATCAGTGCAGTGGCTCCTGTAGATTATCTGTTTTATTCTGGTGTTCCCTGGTTCACTTCCCTCATCTTCCCTTAGGCAATCATGATATTGAAATTTTACTTACCTTTCTCCTATGCTTACTACCCAAACTCAGATTTCAACTTTCTGGTCGTTGATTTCTTTGCCCCTTGGAAGTTTGTTTCATTTCCATGTTCTCTACTCAGTTTTATGACAAAATCCATTTTTTTCTAATTTCTATCCACTATTTCACATTGATAATTCCTTAACCATACAGGCTACAATGGAAGTAATTTTTTTCTTTAATTATCTAAGTAATCTTTTTATTTAGTAACATTTTTTATTGAATAGTATTACACTTCACATAATTCTAACACAAAGCTAATTATGAAAAAAAAAAAGAATTTAACGACTCATATAACTGTTTCCAAACCTCCAAATACACTTAGTAACGGTCAAGAATGGCTCCAGGAATGGTTGTAAAATCCTTCTGCCTGCTGTTTCTGGTTTTGCTCCACAATTTATTGCCTTTCTGAATTGCTAATTTTTTTCTGAAATGCTGATCTTGTCTCTAATGCTGCCAAGGAGAGAGTTTCACTCAGCCAATATTTACAACTATTTCACTTTGCTCCACAAAGGGCAACTTGTTCTTTTGGATTTTCTGTAACCCTCCTGTATCCACTCAATAATGTGGGACAATTTCCCCTGACGGGGTCAAAGCACTCTGAGTGATCATTCAGAACCTTTCTTCAGTCTTAGAGCCCCTACATGAAGCACTTGTGTTTTGACAAATCTCCTAGGAATTTAATGAAAAGTCTTATTCTTAGTATCTTGATAGTCAGTCTTCTTCACTATTTAACAGGAGAGCTCTAAAAAATGTTATGAAAACAAAACTCCTACCATTCTGTTGTAATATCATGCTGTAATAAAAAATTTTCTATGTTTGTATTCTTATAAGTGCCATGAGGTAAAGATTTCTATGTGAGAGTAACTAAGTCTAATTTTGGGTATAAGACAGGAACAGAGAAAGCTTCTCCCATGAACTGCAATTAAAAGTGAGGACTGACGTCCATTAAGAATAAGCCAGATGGGAAAAAAGTAAGTGGAAAAAAGGAAACAAATAGGCAAAGAGAAAAATATGTGAAAAAGGCTTGACTAGCAGTGGAGGAAAGAAAGTTATAGAAATAGAAAGTATGCAATAATTTTATTACATGTTGGTGTTGGGAGTGGTTAGAACTGTGCCAGCTAAAAATAAAAGTTTCAATTAAAAAGTCTACCATATGAGAGACAAAAGAAATAACCTTTGTGGAAGTAGGATGAATTTTGTTTTACAACTTGGGTTTTAAATCTAGGAAAAATACGAAACACTTAAGATATTTAGTTGCAAAAATAAAAAAAGAAATCACCTTTGAAATTAAATAAAATTCCATCTGTAATGACATAAAAGGAATTTGATTGGAAGTGGGGTTGAGAGTGGATATAGAAAGATCAGTTTGGAGCTGTGACGTGGTCTAAGTGAGAAAGAGTGGGTGACTGGAGTGTGGGAGTGAGAATGGAAATGCAAAGGAGATGGCTTCGATATCAAGGCATGGGACTTGTAGGATCTGGTGACTAATATAATGATGAAGAGTCTGAAATATTAACATCAGTTTCCAATCAAAATGTGACTTTTCATCTTTGATAGATGAAAAAACACTGTGTTTTATTAGCACTTCCTTTTCTACATTTTAAAAAAAGTTATTTATTCATTTGAGAGGAAAACATACAAAAGAGAAAGCAACAGACAGACCAATATATTCTTTCTGCTCTTCACTCCCCAAATGCTCACAACAGCAAGGACTGGGACAGATGAGAGCCAGGGACCAGGACCTTAGTCAAGCTCTCCCATGTGGATGGCAGACATCCAATACCTGAGCCATCATTACTATCTCCCAGGGTGTGCATTATCACAAAACTGGCATTGGAAGTGGAGCCAGGTATTGAACCCAGTCCTAACTTCCAGGTCAAATGCTCATTTCTTTTTTCACCATTTTTATCAGGTCTCCATTTTTCCTCCCTCCCTCACTCCCTGCCTCCCTCCCTCGCTCCCTCCTTCCCTCCTTAACCCCTCCCTCCTTTTCCCTCTTTCTTTCTCTGTGCTTGGTGCAACATGATGCTTGATTCCTTTTAATAACTTCCAATGCTCACTCCGTTTCATTTGTTTATGCCATCTGAAAAGTCAAACAGGAGATTTCAATATTAGAGTCTTTTGTATATTTACTGCATATAAAAGAAAAAGACTAAATTAGTTTTCTTGTCTACCCATTTTTGTCTTCTTGATATGATGGGTTAATTTAACTGCAAATACATTTGGAATAATTATTGTAGAAATACACATTAAAATTAAGAAGTAATCTCCAATTCAATTTAACTGTGTGGTCTTGAACTGGCAGGCAAATCTCTTTCCCATTTGTTTGACCTAGGAACCTATGCTGATTGCATCTTCTGATTGTCTAAGAATGACTTGAGACCTAATCTGTTTGTATAGCTGATTTCATTAGTACTTCCAAAGAGGCATGTCCACTTCTACGACTTAAATTCTGTCTTGCAACATTACTAAAATATATTCATGAAGAAATTGTGCTACTAGCTTCAAAATTTATTAAAATATAAGTCTTGCATTACAGTTATTTGCCATAAAAACAGTATATCATTAAGCAAGAATCAAAACACATCTTATTGCCTTTTATTTTGTGAAAAAAAAAAAGATGCACTGGACAATGAAGTAGAAATTTCATTTAGTTTATTGCCATGAGGAGAGTACCGCAGATATGAAGATGAGCATGTACTGGCAGAGCGCTTTTGCCATAGACTTTATAGGGAGGAGTAAACAATTTCCAGGTGGGGTGATTTAAAGTTGTAATTGTTTTACAATCAGGGGAAGTCTGTCTGTCAGTTTAACAGGAAATGTTTTTCTCTGTGTCTAGCTAGTTTCAGGAGGACAAACAGTTCTAACTTTAGCTAATCATTCTTGAGACAAAGGATAAGAATTTGGAAGGTATGTGTTGGTTTGTCCTAGATATTAAAGATGTCTCATGCAAGACTTATGGAAGTGAGTAACCAATTGCACAGTGAGTCTTGTCTGATCTTAAGGGAAAGTGTGTATGTGTGTATGTGTGTGTGTGTATGTGTTAATGACAAAATCTTTCCTGGACGCCAAAAGGCTGTGAATACTGCAGAAAAAAAATGTGGGCATAGATTTCTTAATCTTAACTGTTTTCTGGGAAAATAAGGCTCAGGTAAAGTCAGTATTTGATATGTGAGTTCCAAATCCCTGACATAAATAAAATTAATGTTATCAATTAGTGCATTTTCATCATCTTTCTAAAGATACTGCTTATTCACAAAATTGAGTCACAATTTGAATTTTGGAAGTTTTTCAGTAAATAGAAAAATGTAAACAGATTAATTTGATAAAAACATCTCGTTTTATTTGCTACTTGCAAAAATGTGAAACCATCTGCTTTATGTTTATGGTAGAGGGAAACACCACTAACTTTGGCATTTTATGTCCTTTGTTTTGTTTTATTTATGGAGCTAAAATTCAAAGTTTTATTAATTTTCTTTGGATTCCTTCCCACCATCTTTAATCAGTTCCTGTTAAACTAGAACAGTTACTTTATTAGTGGGTGATCTTACAGAGACTGCTTAAATCTGATCGGTTTATGTTATGTTGCTTAAATATGAGTGAATTACTTCAGAGTATTATTGTTTTTATGTTATTTTTGGAAGCTTGACAAAAATCTCATATATTTGTTCAGCAACATTGCATATAAATTTTATGTTCTGTCACACTATGCATGTTCCCAGCCTGTACTGATGAACATCTTTATATTCCAGGGGAAATTTCAAATAAAAACTGCACTTGAGCTTTTTTTTTTCCTTTAGTAACTGCTTGTTCATAACCCTAGGCAGGTTGCCAAGCGATAATGTGATTGCTTTACAGTCAGTGGGAAGTAATTCAGTGGCACTTTTCCATTTGTAACGGTTCTCAATGAGAAATGAGGTTGTTAGGTGACAGATGACACAGGATAGGACCAGGAAAAAGACTTAAGAATTCACATCAAATGGCACTGTTTTCTCCACTGAGTCAACTTCTATAATTCTGTTTTAAAATAATTTTAGATTAAAATAAAAGTTGCAAAAAGAAGTAGTTCTGGTGTAACTTTACCAAGAGTTTCCCCTAACTATAACATCTTTTCAAAAATTTTGTTTAAGTTATACAAGTTTCATGTATTTCATATATACTGCTTTAGGAACATAGTGATAATTCCCTCTCTATTTTCCCTCCAGACCACACTCTAACCCTTCATCTTGCTTCCTCTCCCATTCCCACTATTAATTTTTGCAAATATCGACTTCTGGTTTACTTAATGATCATAAAGTTAACTCTACACTAAATAAAAGGAGTTCAGTAAATAGTATGAAGAAAATTAGCACTGGTCCTCAACAGAAGAGACAAGGGCTGTAAACAATCAACAAATCTCAAAATTTCCATTTCACTCCAATACACTACATTTTAGGTATTCTATATATTGCCTTGGATCAGGGGAAACATATGGTATCTGTTTTTTTGGGTCTGGCTCATTTCACTACATATAATGGTTTCCAGTTGCATCCATTTTGTTGCAAAAGACAGAATTTCATTTTATTTTTTAAAGCTGAGTAGTACTCCATAGTGTATATATACCATAATTTCTTTATCTGGTCAACAGTTGATGGGCTTCTGGGTGGATTCCATATCTTAGCCATTGTGAATTGAGCTGGAATGAACATGGGGGCACAGATAATTCTTTCATATGCTGATTTCTATTGGTTTGGGTAACTTCCCAGAAGTGGGATGGCTGGGTCATATGGTAGGTCTATATTCAGATTTCTAAGGTGTCTCCACACTGTCTTCCATAGTGGCTACATCAGTTTAGATTCCCATCAACAGTGGATTAGGGTACCCCCTTCCACCCTCCCACCTCATATCCTCAGCAGTATTTGTTGTTTATTGATTTCTGTATGAGAGCCATTCTAACAGGGATGGGGTGAAACTTCATTGTGGTTTTGATTTGCATTTCACTGATGGCTAGTAATTTTGTGAATTTTTTCAAGTGTCTGTTGACCATTTGAATTTCCTGTCTTGAAATGTGCCTGCTTACATCCTTTGCTCATTTTTTTAACTGGATTTTAAACTGGATTGTTTGTTTTATTGTTGTTGAATTTCTTGATCTCTTTATAGAGTCTGGATATTAAACCTTTTTAACCATTTATAAGTTGTGCAGTTTGCAAATATTTTCTCCCATTCTGTCTTCATTTTGCTGAGTGTTTTTTTTTTTTTTTTTGAAGTGCAGAAACCTCTCAGCTTGAAGTAACCTCATTTGTCAATTTTGGTATTGATTGCTTGTGCTTCTGGGGTTTTTTCAAGAAGTCTTTGTCTATGCCAATGTCTTGCAGAGTTTCCCCAATGTTCTGTAGAAATTTAATGTTATTGGTTTGTAGATTTAAGTCTTTGATCCATTTTGAATGGATTTTTGTGTAAGGTGTAAGGTAGGGGTCTAGTTTCATACTTCTGCACATGGAGATCCAGTTTCCCAGACTGTCTTTGTTCCAGGGATTGATTTCAGCTCTTTTGTCAAAAGTAAGTGGGTTGTCAATGCATGGATTGATTTCATTAACAGGTTTTTGTATGAGCATAAGTCTTTATTCTCTAGTGTGAATATGCAGTATTAAATGGTAAGTATATGTTAAATCATATAAGAAATTTTCAAATTCTTTTCCAGAGTGGCTGCATCAATATGTTGGTATATTTCTTCTTTTACTTGGGTCATTTTTGAATTCTCTAGTCAGTGCTTTGTAGCTTGAAGCATATATGTACGTGCTCCATGTTGGGGGATATATGGTAACAATATAAATTTTTAATTTTTGAATTCTAACAATTTCTCACTGCTATATGGAAATACATTTACTTATGTGTCATAATCTTACATTCTATGACTGATAATTTACCTATTAGTTCTAGAAGGGTTTTTTTAAAATGGTTATTTGGAATTTTCATTTTAAAACTTTTACACTTTATTTGAAGGACAGAGAGAGGGGAAGAGAGAGAGAGAGAGAGAGAGATCTTCCATATTCTGGTTCCTTTGGTTCATTTCCCTTAAATGCCTGCCACAGCCAGGGCGTGGCTGGAATAAATCAAGGAGCCCAGAACTCAATATGTGTTTCCCACACAGATGGCAAGGACTCAAGTACTTCAGCCATCATCTGTTGTCTCTCAGGGTACATATTAGCAAGAAGCTGGATCAGAAACAGAACAGATGGATTTGAACCAGGCATTCCAATATGGGTTGCAGGAATCCCAAGCAACAATTTTTTTTAAAATATGTATTTGAAAGGAAGAGTTGTAGAGAGGCAGAGGCAAAGGCAGAAGCAGAGAGAGAGATCTTTCATCCACTTGTTCATTCCCTAAATGGCCACAGTGGCCAGAGCTGTGCTTATCTGAAGCCAGGAGCTTGGAGAGTCTTCTAGGTCTCCCACGTGGGTGCAGGGGCCCAAAGACTTGGGCAATCTGCCTTTGCTTCCCCAGGCACAATAGCAGGGAGCTGGATTGGAAGTGGAACATCTGGGACCCAAACTGATGCACACATGGGATGCCAGCACTGTAGGTGGTGGCCTTACTCAATGCCACAGCATCTGCTCCCCAAGCAGCATCTTAACAACTGTGTCAAGAGCCCATCCCATTTGAGCTAACTCTATGTTGGATTTTGTATGCATATATTCATGCACTCTATGAGTTGGTAAAGTTAATATTTTCTGTTTCCCAATACTTGTGCATTCTATTCCATTTTTCTTCTCTTTTTGTACTGTCTAGAGCTTCTAATGACAAATATTTATCATTTATCATTTTTGTGGTGAAATGTTCAAAATCCTTTATTCTAGCTTTTTGAAAAAATACAGTATGTTTTCATTATCTGGAGTTAGCTTACTATGCATTAAAAACTCAGAACTTCTTTCTCCTAATTTGATTGTATATTTTCAATAGTTGTTCTTTATGAGGCTGAAGAAGTTCCATTCAGTTAGAAGCCTGTTGAGAAGTTTTACATGAATGAGCATTGCATTTTGACAGAAATGACTTTTCTTCATCAATTGATAGAATCATGTGTCTGTGTTTTTTTCTTGATACTGTGTAATATGGTGAATTATATTCAAATCCTGAACCAGCTTTGCACTCGTTGGATGAATTTTCTTGTTCATAATGCATATTTATTTATTTATTTATTTATTCCTTTTGCTACCATGTTTTTGAGGAGTTTTGTATTAATACTCTTGAAAGATACTTATTTGAAATTTTTTTTTTATTTTTTATGTTATCTGGTTATGGGTTCAAGGTAGTGCTGACTTCATAAAGTGATTTGGCAAGTGTCCGTCCCTTCATCTTCTATTTCTGAATGTGATTGTATAGAATTTCTTCTTAAAATATTTGATATAATTCACCTTTGAATACATCTAGGCTACAGATTAGGTTATAAAATTTGTAATTTAATTTTATTATTCTTATTTTAAATTTTATTAGTACAAAGAGAACAGATTTCATGTATTTCATAGATACAATTCTGAGAAGAAAACCATATTTCCCTCCTTTAATTTTCCCTCCTTATTTTATTTTTCTTCCCTTTAATTTTTGTAATGACATTTTCAATTTACTTTCTAGTCACAGACTTAATGCTACTTTTTCCTAAAGATTTTAAAGAAGAGATGCAACTTTGTTGATGAAGACTACTCAAGTTATCTATTTCATCTTTGATATATTTTGTTAGCTATCCTTTTTGATAAATGACCTTTTTCTTCTCTTTCTTGTTCACTTTGGATAGTTTCTTTTTTTTTTTTTTTTTTTTTTTTTTTTTTTTGACAGGCAGAGTGGACAGTGAGAGAGAGACAGAGAGAGAAAGGTCTTCCTTTGCCGTTGGTTCACCCTCCAATGGCCGCCGCTGCAGCCGGCGCACCGCGCTGATCCTGGCAGGAGCCAGGAGCCAGGTGCTTTTCCTGGTCTCCCATGGGGTGCAGGGCCCAAGCACCTGGGCCATCCTCCACTGCACTCCCTGGCCATAGCAGAGAGCTGGCCTGGAAGAGGGGCGACCGGGACAGAATCCGGCGCCCCAACCGGGACTAGAACCCGGTGTGCCGGCGCCGCAAGGTGGAGGATTAGCCTATTGAGCCACGGCGCCGGCTCACTTTGGATAGTTTCAATGGATCTATCTTCCAATTAGCTGTTTCCTTTCCCTGTCATGTTCTGTTATTGAATCAATAATATTAGTTGTTTTTATGGTCACTGTGATCGTCAATTCTAAAGGTTTAATTTATTGCTTGTATCTTCCACTTACATGCCAAGACCTCTTATCTTGTTCATTCGATTCAAGAGATTTCCTAATTTCATAATATTTTTATATTTATTTAAAACCATTATCAGATGATTTTTTTAAACTTTTATTTAACGAATATAAATTTCCAAAGTACAGCTTATGGATTACAGTGGCTTCCCCACCCACAACTTCCCTCCCCTTTCCCGCTTCCTCTCCCCTTCCATTCACATCAAGATTCATTTTCAATTCCTTTATATACAGAAGATCAATTTAGCATATATTAAGTAAAGATTTCAACAGTTTGCACCCACATAGAAACAAAAAGTGAAAAATACTGTTTGAGTACTAGCTATAGCATTAAATCACAATGTACAGCTCTTGTCATGAGTTGCCAAGGCTATGGAAGCCTTTTGAGTTCACCGACTCTGATCATATTTAGACAAGGCCATGTTCAAAGTGGAAGTTCTCTCCTCCCTTCAGAGAAAGGTACCTCCTTCTTTGATGACCTGTTCTTTCCACTGGGATCTCACTCGCGGAGATCTTTCATCTAGGTTTTTTTTTTTTTTTTTTTTTTGCCAGAGTGTCTTGGCTTTCCATGCCCATCATCAGATGATTAGAACATTACATGTATCTTGTTACTGGTGTCTGTTGGTTTTCTTTGCTAATATGAGTTGATATTGTCTAGTTCTTGAAATTTATGAGTAGCAGAATATATACTTGGAATAATTATAATAATCTTTCAAAAATAATATATGATAATTTCCTATTCGTTTCTTCTATTTTAGCAAGCATGCAAAGGAAATCAGCATATGAAAGCATTATTTCTACCTACATGCTTCTTGAAGCTCAATTCACAGTAGCTAAGATATGGATTCAAAACAGAAGTCCCAGAATGGATATAGAGAATGTGATATATATACACACTGGAATCTACTGAACCATAAAAAAGAACAAAACCCAGTCTTTTGCCACAAAATAGATGTAACTGGAGACCATCATGCTTAGCGAAATAAACCAGTCCTCAAAAGACAAGTATCAGATGCTTTCTCTGTTATGTGATAGTTAATATAAAATACCAAAAGCTGTATACGAATGAAACTGTCATCTTTTGTTTTATTGTTTTTAGGCCTTGTTTATGCTCCTCTGGAACACTGGTCTTTCTGGTTAATAGTGCATTGAGCTTATGATCATAGAGTGAATTAAAACTATGATTTGCAAAAATTAAATTAAAAAAAGGCTGGAAGAAGGAGAGATTGATGGAGGGATAGAGGGAAGTATGGTTACCTTCGTAGAATTACATCTGTGAAATACATGAAATCTGTTCTCTTTATAATAAAAAATTTTAAAAAGCAGCATGAAAGTTCATAATGCATTTCTTGGCTTGTTTTTGTGGGTTGTAGTTTAAATGTTAATTGCGATTTCAAAAACTTTACAGTTCTATTCTGGTCTGCGCCTTGTATGTGTTTTTCAGGGCTTGACCAATTCTGAAAACTTCTGATTGGCTTCGTGCATGATTCATTCTAAAGTCTGCTGATAAGTTTATGCCCAGAACCCCTTTCTGTAATTCCCTCCTGTCCCTATGCATGCCCTCCAATACTTTCTAATTGATCGGAAGTTTAATGCTTCATCTTTTGCTGTTATTCAGTCAGTGTAAGATTAGCATAGTCAACAGAAATCCACATCTATATAGCCCATGGTAAGGAGTTGTTAGTTAACCGCTGAAAAGATCCACTTAGCTCTTTTGCTGCAGTGTCACCATGGTGACATTGTTTGCTGGGGATGCAGTGGGCATGGAGGAGAGGATAGCTTCTGTTTGTTTCAGCTGACTGTGAGGATAGCTGACCCGGTTCTTTTCCTTTTTTAAAAGTTCTACTTATTTTAAAGACAAAGTTACAGACAGAAGGATAGAGAAAAAAAGAAGACAGAGATGGGAGAGGGGGAAGGGAGAGAGAGGGGGAGAGAGAGAGAGAGAGAGAGAGAGAGAATCTTCTGTCCGCTGATTCATTCCCCCAAATGGCCACAGCTGCTGGGGCTGGGCTGGGTCATAGCCGGGAACCAAGAGTTTCATTCTGGTCTCCTATATGTGTGGCAGGGACCCATGCACTAGGCCAGTCTTCTGTTGCTTCTGCAGCCTCATTATCAGGGAACTGGATTGGAAGTGGAGCGACCAGGTCATCCTCTGTCAGTCCATGTCTAGATGGATCATGTTTCTTGGCTGTAACCCATTGTTTCGTGGGGTTTTCCAGGACATAGCTAGGAATGTATAGGAGGCAAAACAAACACACCACAGAGAATTCATTTTCTGCTCATTTCTCATTGTAAAATTTCATAACCGGTTTGATTTCTTTTATTTTCTTTCAGAGTTTTTGATTTCTATTTATATTGTCTGAGAATGTTAGTTGTAATTTGCAGGAGGAATAGGTAGAATGCACGAACTCCTTTTCTAGAAGGGAAAGATCAACACATAGCCAATTTTAAGGTCACATTTTCAGTCCTGGTCTCCTTTTCTCTTTTTCAGCATTTGCTAAATATGTTCTGAGTGTTCTGTTAGCTCTCTTGGGCAGTTATAAAGGACGTAGAAGCCTTAGTTCTAGTCTTTAAATCCATTACAATCAAGCTCAGCCAAAATATATTTATTGCAAGCTTTCTGTGTGCCAGACACATTTCTGAATTGGGGATACAATTTCATGGTCTAGTTTGGGAACAGACATTTGAACACATAAGCCAATAAAGGGTAAATATTACTTTATGAAATGGTTTAAAAGATGATTAAAACAATGAATCTTTGCATATACAAAATATCTATATTTGTAAATGTCTAATAAGTATACATATTTGTATATGTCCATATGCATTAAGGGGAGGCAAAGTAACCATGTGATAACTGCGCTGGTTTTTTAGCATTAGATAGAGGCTATTTGAGAAATGAGAAAA